>NC_139707.1:6677664-7002664 GCF_964188405.1 Protomyctophum parallelum | reverse complement strand
CAAGGCGCAGTTGGAGGGATTACATCGACTCACTGGCCTCGGGAACGCCTCGGGATCCCTCAGGATCGAAGTTCAGGTTCAGGTTCAGGTTCAGGTTTATTTGTTGCGAACGCAGTGAGCCACTTACTATGACAGCAAGGGCTGAACGTCTGTGTGTGTGTGTGTCACGCATAGAGTGTCACGCTGTTACACCACCTGCCCGCCACCAGAGGGCGCAGCTGTAGCACACACACACACACACACACACACAGGGCGCAGCTGTAGCACACACACACACACACACACACACACACACACACACACACAACCACACACACACGAGCTGCGTTCGCTTCACGCGTTTGCGCGTCTTACTTGTATAGATACAGAGTATACATACAATGACATTTATTTTGCTCAGAGCACTCTCAGTCTTACATACACAGGACATAAACAAACATCTATAGTGCAAGAAAAGACAAAAACAGGAAAAGAAAAGTGCAAGCAGTTCAAGGTCAGCTGTTCAGCAGCCTGACTGCCTGGGGGTAAAAACTGTTACTGAGACGGGTGGTACGAGATTTGATGCTCTGGTAGCATTTTTTGGAGGGGAGTAGTTTGAACAGGTTATTTGCGGGGTGGCTGGTGTCTTCCATGATGTTATGGGCTTTTTTCATACAGCGAGTGGTGTAGATGTTATGGAGACTGGGTAATTCTGTAGTGCCGATGATTTTAGCTGCTGTTTTAATGGTCCTCTGCAACCTCTTGCAATCCTGAGCGGTCGTGTTACCGTACCACACTGTGATACAGCCAGTTAAGACACTTTCAATTATACAGCGATAAAAGTTCACTAGTCCTTTTGTACTTAACAGTTTCCGTGCTTTGAATGGATTACTCCAGGTTAATGTCGCTGCCATATCGGACATACGCGCCTTTTGTTTTATGTGTTTAATCCGCCGTAATGTAAAAAATAAATAGAAAATCCGTCTTCGCCGCGGAGAAAGAGAGTAGATGCATTTGTTTTGATGACGAAACCGGAAATCGTCACATGCTGTGGGCTGCTAGGGCTTCTGGGAAATTGAGGCCAATGCAAACGAATGGGGTTCAACGCCTCATGGAGGAGGGTCCTGAGCTGCGTCTTCCGGGTGTACCAAGATGGCGGGTGGTGCGATCGTTCATAACAAACAGAGGAAGCTTTTTTCCCTCGATTTTCGCAGATTAAAAGCCCAAATAATTCAGCGTATGCTCTAAAGGTAATACAACAATCTCTGCAGTGAAGGGGGGTTGATTAAAAGTCTGGTAAATCGTTTTCAGCAGTCAAACTGCTCTGGAGAGGGAAGTCTGGAGCTCTCTGGTGGAGCTGGTGGAGCGACTACGGATAAGCGGTTGAAGACGGATGGACGAGAGAACCCTGCACCCTAGTTAATTTCAATAGCTAATGGTGCAACCCTGTGTGTGATAGCATGGCGCTACTACAGTAGCAGCCCTATGTGTGATAGCACAGAGCTACTGTACTACAGTAGCAGCCAGTGTGAGATAGCACAGAGCTACTGTACTACAGTAGCAGCCAGAGCTAGAGGTCGACGACTTACCGAAGATATTGGTGGAATGTCCTTTCTTTGCCAAGGGCTTGAGTTCGTTGTGGCCCCAGCCGTACTGCCTGTAGCTGTCCCACGCATGCTTCATCATCTGGAACACAACAGCAGACACACACGGGACATTAGAGACCATGGGTTCTACTAAATGTCTTCTAAATCATGACCTACGTTTCTACTTTCTATGTTAGTGGTGCTCAAACCTTTTCATGTCAAGGAGTCAGGAGGACCCCCCCAACATTAACCCATTCTGACCTGAGATCAGATTCATAACGAGGTTTCCGCTGGACACACACTGGTCTGATGAACCCATTCTGACCTGAGATCAGATTCTAAAAATGTCAGTCGCTCTTCGATTTTTCAAAAATAGCAGACCTACAAGCTCGTATCGCGCCACTCGGTGGCGCGATATGAGCTTGTAGATCTGCTGTTTTTAAATAGCTAAAGCACAACATGATGCTGACACCAAAATGGGTGCCCGGTCAGAATGGGTTAAATGCATTTGGCAACCGACCCCCATCTGAATGTATTTTGCTCCAGGGACCCCCCCCCCCTCCCCAGAAGCAAAGATTTGAGTTAAAAATGTTCGCTGTGAAATAATTCAAAGATTTGGACACGTTTTCATGCTTGTCAACAAGCTCATAGCGCGACACTCGAATAATGGTTAACGTGGCTAAAAGCTAAAGTGACACAGGTGCGTTGCAGGTCTTAATGGTTTAAGCCATATTTATACTTGGTCCGTCTCTCGCACTGAAAAATGGCAGATCTACAAGCTCACAAGCAGTTTTGTGATCTTTTTTTCTCTCTTTCCTGTGTCCAACACTAATGCAATCGCGTGTTCTCCGATAGCGAATCGTTGCTGGAAAGAGATTTTTGTCAGGAAAACAGCAGGCTCGCATTGAGGGAGAACACGATCGAACCAGGAGAAAACCCTGTGTCGGGACTCGGGGACAACAGATTTTTACAATGCCATTCGTTTATTTAGTGCCGTAGTCTCACGGCGTAGTTTGTGAAAGGAAATGAAGTATCCAGACACAATATGGCACAGCATGGAAACAACTGCATTACTGTCAACACTCTCCATTACGCCTCCCTGCAGGCCCTTTGCCAACGTTGTTTTCTTTGTGTTTCTTTACTCCAGGACTGCATGAGTACCGCCCGAACCTAAAACAACCTGTCACTGTCAGGCAGGAACCCCTTATTGCCATATTTTAACTTTGTGGGTTTTTTTTGTTTTGTTTTTACCAGCTGCTGTGTCAGCTGGTCAATGTTCTCTGCAGTGCTTTCACGCTGTGCACTTGCTGTAGTTGAGACGTTTCTCATTGGCTGCACTGACAACCCATCGTCCTGATTGACTGCCTCGTCTCTTTTATATTTTTTATGTTTTTTTTTGTGGCTTTCGCCTTTATTTTATATTTTTTATGGAGGGACAGACAGTAGGAAGGAAATGGGGAGAGAGGTGGGGGAGTGACATGCAGTAAAGGCCGTCGGGATCGGGAGTCGAACCCGTGGCACACTGCCAGACTGGATTACCAGCCAAGGTGCCTGGACCGCTGAGCCACGGCCCAGGCCTGGCTGCCTTGTCTCTAGGCAACCATACACTTTCTTTGCCTCTAGCTAGAGCCCTGCACGGGCCTAAAATAGTGGAGTTCAGCCAGGGCCCGGCTCTAAGTCCAGAAACGGCCAGCTCGACACCTTTTTTTAATTATTTATTTCTAGCATGCGCATCGCTTTATTGGTGCACGGGCGGCACGCAGCAGCGGCAGCCACTCACTCTCAGCTGCGTTATCTCGCCCACATTAAGAACAAGAAGTCAAGAACACACACGTCACACTAAAAAGTACTTTAATTGTAGTCGTATAACTAACTGCTCTTACTGCTGCACAGTTGATAGATATTTAGTTTAATTGTTTTATTGTTTCATATTTTTGTGTTCACATCTTATGAAGATGTTCAAAATACCTTGTATTTTCTCCTTTCTCCATGATGTCATATAAATGTTTACCGAGTATGCCATCAGATTGCCACTGCAGAGTGTCACTTATACCAAGGAAACATGATAAATGACCTTTGAGAAGGAAAACACATGGCCTAAAGACGACAACAACAAGAAGAAAACAACCTTATGGCCTTAAAGGATGAGAACAGCAGCACAATACCCTCTCACCCCCAGTGATAAAGAGACAAAAACAGGACTGAACACGTGTAATCAAGGACCCAACGTGTCAGACCAACTGTCGCCCGATGACAGCTCTCTCTGATATGACATTTCAACCTATTGTGACAATAATGAAATGTGACAACTGTGGACTGAGACTATGACATGTCTTTGGGTATACATGTTTGTGCAAATGATATGACATGGGGCAGAACATCTTGTAACTTAGAAGGGAGTTCCAACCGCGCCTCTAGCCTATAGCAGGCTATGACCTGACGAAGATGTAACTTACACATCGAAACCTTGTCACATTTTACTTGCACCCTGTTATAATAAACTAAACCTTCTTGTTCGCACATCTTGTAACTTACTTTGTGGAGACTCTATCTCTGTGCAACTGTAAACGCTCTGGATCTGAACTAACTAGAAATATCTTGGAAATACCCATTCTGACCTGAGATCAGATTCATACGAGGTTTCCACTGGACACACACTGGTCTGATTAACCCATTCTGACCTGAGATCAGATTCTAGAAATGTCAGCCGCTCTTCGATTTTTCAAAAATAGCAGACCTACAAGCTCGTATCGCGCCACTCGGTGGCGCGATATGAGCTTGTAGATCTGCTATTTTTCAATAGCTAAAGCATAACATGATGCCGACACCAAAATGGGTGCCCGGTCAGAATGGGTTAAGTCCTTTGCATCTGTGTCCAAATCCTTTCAGGTCTTTGAAAACTATTTTCCATAGAGTCAAGTCTTTTATACCTGGGTTAAAGGTTTTTCTTGGTTTTATAAATCTTTCCTGTGAATTTATTAAGGTTAGGGTTTCTAGTATTGGCTATTCATTTTCATAGCCACATACTAAATATTTCCATCAACTGTCAGTGTAAATCAGTAGCAGCTCTACTCACAGCGCGACGCGTTATGAGCTTGTAGATCGGCTATCGCAGACTCGCGCTGCGCGATAAAAACCAAACCCATAATAATAAATCAAGAACATCTGCACTGTAGAAAACCGACTTTGTTTAGTGTGGTAACCTGAGCTAACCTCCTGCAGTATTTAAATTGTTTTTACAAAACCAACTTTGTTTAGTGTGGTAACCTGAGCTAACCTCCTGCAGTATTTAAATTGTTTTTGTTGCGGAGTCAATTCTGTCAGAGCCAATAGAACGGCACTCGGTGTGTGTGTGTGTGTGTGTGTACTGCGCTGCTTAATAATTAGGGGAGAGAGAGGACGCGAGTATGGTGCAGAGTGACAGAGAGAAGGCAGGAGAAATGTTTGATCGAATGTAAAAGACGTTTGTTAAGAGTCTTTAGTCTTTACCAGATTTTAGTGTGCTTGTGTGTGTGTGTGTGTGTGTGTGTGTGTGTGTGTGGGGGGGGGGGGGGGGGGGGGTTTAGTGGTGGTCCGCAGCAGGTCTCTGGGTCAACATCATCTGTTGAAAACCACTATATTAGAGAATAATCTGTACCTCTCTGCGCAGGAGTTGACACAGAGAATGATGTCCCACAGCCTAGTGCTCGTGTTCTCTGGGCCGTGACAGAGATCATTTACCTGAAGATTGCTTTTAAATGGGAAAATGGGGCATTTATATAGCGCTTTAAATACAATTACGTCAATGCATTCAGCACCATTCACATACGGTACATATACCCGACCATAGAGGCAACAACCTGCGCCTCGGGAGCCGTTAGGAGGTTCGGCGTCTTGCTCAAGGACACTTCCACGCTAACCCATGGGGAGCCAGGGGATTCCAAACGGGAACTTTTAAAGGTGTAGTGAAACGGAAATGGTGAACAACATGAAAATGGTGATTCAACATGAAACACCGGTCTGAAGTTTCTGAACCAATCAGAGCGTTGCATCCCTTCAGGCGATGGGACGGTAGCTAGGGACGGTGGCTAATGCTATGCGCAACAGCGTGGTGTGTGTTTGTTTATAAATCATATGGTCGGCCAGCTGTACCAGTTTACTGTTATGTGGCTTATTTCTACCTTATAATGTTTTCAGATACATATTTTAGCGTGATGATTAAGTTGAAACCGAGTAATACACTGTCTGGATGTTATCTGGAATGGAAATAAAAACGGAGTATTCTGTAATCAGTAGCAGCTGTGCTGGATGGATGCGCAGTAATGGGGAATTAAACGGGTGAGCTTCATTGTTATTGGCTTTTATCGATGTGTATCTCTACACGTCATCACGCAGCACGTTTTCGTTTGAATAAATAAATAATGCAATCGTTTTTATGGACCTTTGATATAAAAACACACAGAAATGAGATTTTTCAATTTTTTTTGGCATCCATTGTTAGGTATGGCCATAGGATGACCACGGATATGGTCTAAAAGTGTGAAAAACGTCTTTTTCATTTCACTACACCTTTAAGATTTCCAAGCAGCCACCGTACCTCCATTTAAATTCCACAGAATTCACCCAAAAAATGACTTATTTTCTATATCAATTCATTCACACACACCCCATAAAGCCTTTAATTCATGGAGATAATTATAATTTCTTTATCGTATTCCCAACATATTTAATAACATAATGAAAGGGTCACCGGTCAATGGGAGCCTCAGCAGCATACTCTTTCAGAAACCCATGAATCTCCTACCCAACTTTAAGTTAGAATCTTTGGGCTTAATTTTCGTCACCCCCTTATCCCTAAACTTCTTTGCCTTTTTTTTTTATATTTTGAAAAACATTTTTGAATAATTCAACTAGCCAATCTACATTGACACATTGTGAGCTTGTATAGACTGGCCATTTTAACTATTCAAAAATGTTTAGCAAAATTATACTATAATTAACCGAATGTCTGAGTGTGTGTCCGTGTGTGTGTCTGTCAGAAACAGTGCCGTAACTCCTTACTGCCTGCACCAATCACTCCCACTTTTCACACAGGCATTGACCATATGGAGGGCGTAACGATTTTCGATTTCACACATTAATGATTATTAATTAATTTATTAGTCAATTACAAACGCACCCGGGCGCAGTACCCTTCACGGCCACAAGGGGGGGGGGGGGTCAAATACCTCACAACGGGTAAGGACTAGTAGTAAAAAAAGGCAAAAGACGTTTAGGGATAAGGGGTTTAGCGGTGCCTTTTGAGTCTAACTTAAAGTTCGGAGGATCTTCCAGTTTGGAGGATTTACTCCACATGATTTGAATGACGCTCAACAGAAGTCAAGGTCACATCATGGATCCAAGCCCCTCAGATAACTGTGCATCTCTTTATCCCTCTATACTCTCCTTGCTTCCTATAGTTTCAGACGTTCGTCTCATGGACAGCGGCAAAAAACTAAAAACAAAGAAGATGGACCATAACCCATTCTGATCAGGCACCCATTTTGGTGTCAGCATCATGTTATGCTTTAGCTATTGAAAAATAGCAGATCTACAAGCTCATATCGCGCCACCGAGTGGCGCGATACGAGCTTGTAGGTCTGCTATTTTTTGAAAAATCGAAGAACGACTGACATTTTTAGAATCTGATCTCCAGTCAGAATGGTCTTAATCAGACCAGTGTGTGTCCAGTGGAAACCTCGTATGAATCTGATCTCAGGTCAGAATGGGATATATATATAGAAGTAGGTATAGGCGTGGATTGTGCTTGAGGAGAGAAGAGGGGAGGAGGAGGAGGAGAGAGACAATAAAACAGAGTGCCGGCACAGGGACTGATGCGAGGAAGAGGCACTCGGGGGGCCAACTTTGAAGATGACACGGCCGGGAGACAAAGAGAGACTATTTTTCAGCTATTTTTCACAGAAAGCACTGATGACTTCTCTCAATTCCAGTGAAGAGAGAGGAGAGTCCGCACTCTCTCTTCTCTCAATTTCAAACACTGCCACAAATGGACCTCAAGGGCCCGACTCAACAGGCGGCGTCTAAAGAACAATCCCAACAACACATTTTCTGTATTTTCTGTGGGGATTGCCGTTTTTGTCACCGTCGTCTATATGGCGTTTCTGTTTCTCTGTCTGGATCCCAGTCTGTCTGAGGCCATGCCTTAACATTTTTGTGGGGGTTTTTTTTGTAAATGAATGCTCGACTACTTGATCATAGCATAACGCTATACACTAAAGCATATACAAGCTCAAAGCACTTTACTTTACGCTGCGTTTCGAGCTTGAGAGCCGCTACTTTTGCTCATTTTGAATTTGAATCCTGAAAAGATGAAGTTTTTCCACCAATCTGCCTGCAGTGCAGAGTTCAGCTCTGGCATCCAGGGAGTGTGTGTGTGTGTGTGTGTGTGTGTGTGTGTGTGTGTGTGTGTGTGTGTGTGTGTGTGTGTGTGTGTGTGTGTGTGTGCAGAGTGTGGCTGCGATCAAGAAAATGGTGCCCGGGATTAGCTGTCCACAGACGGACGGACACACGGACGGACGGAGTGCAAAACCTGTCTCACTGTCAGCCAGCCAGCCAGCCAAGTTAACCCATTCTGACCTGAGATCAGATTCTAAAAATGCTGATTTTTCAAAAATAGCAGATCTACAATCTCATAGCGCGCCACCGAGTGGCGCGCTATGAGCTTGTAGATCTGCTATTTTTCAATAGCTAAAGCATGACATAATGCTAACACCAAAAGGGGTTCCCGTTCAGAATGGGTTAATAAAGCCTGGGGCGCATACTGTGCTGTTGGCCCGCTGGCTTTCCATGACGGAGACCGTGCACGCACGCACGCACGCACGCACGCACGCATGCACGCACGCACGCACGCACGCACGCACAGAGTAGGCCTGTCACAGTGTGGCGGTGGCTCAGGGGTAGAGTGCCTGGACGGTAACCGCAAGGTTGCCAGTTCGAACCCGGGCTCCCCCAGAGTTACTGTCGAAGTGTCCTTGAGCAAGACACTGAACCCCTAATTGCTCCCGATGTGCTAGTTGGTGCCTTGCATGGTTTCCGCTGCCATCGGTGTATGAATGTGTGTGTGAATGGGTGAATGTAATGCACAATCTCTGTATAGCGCCTTGGATAAAGGCGCTATATAAATGCACCATTTATTTACCACAGTTATTACATGACCGTCTAATCGCAAATTATTTGAGATAATCGCACATATTTGTTGCATAAATCGGTTCCTTGCTAACCATTTTCAAACATTTTCTAAAAGCGTTTTGAGCTTATAGTAGTTCAGCTATTTCCACAATTCATCAATTTTTTATTTTTTTTGGTAAGTATAAAGTAATTAAATATGTATGTAATTTGTTATATGACTAGCCTGGGTTTCCAGCCTGAATCGTTTGCTTACCACGATTCTGAATTGTCACTGCGCTACTCAGTGTGGACAGAGGCTGCTTGAGTCGCATTTCATAACGTCACCTGTTAACGTAGCGCCGTTGTTGCTGATACGTCATCAGACAGCACTACTCTGTCTGTCCATGCTTCAGCCAGCACTACTCTGTCTGTCCATGCTTCTCACTGTTGAAAAGAATAGCGCCGTTCGAGACTTGAGTAAAAACCTACAGTAAAAAGTAAACGACTTAGTCCACTGTCAGATTCAGTGGTACAAAAATAATATGAAAATAATAAAAATACGGCTGTGTGGGGTGAGTTTAGTGAATCACAAGGGGACGATGCAGGGCAACAGCAGTAGCTGTGTGGGGTGAGTTTAGTGAATCACAAGGGGACGATGCAGGACAACATCAGTAGCTGTGTGGGGTGAGTTTAGTGAATCACAAGGGGACGATGCAGGACAACATCAGTAGCTGTGTGGGGTGAGTTTAGTGAATGATAAGGGGACGATGCAGGGCAACAGCAGTAGCTGTGTGGGGGTGAGTTTAGTGAATCATAAGGGGACGATGCAGGGCAACAGCAGTAGCTGTGTGGGGTGAGTTTAGTGAATCACAAGGGGACGATGCAGGACAACATCAGTAGCTGTGTGGGGTGAGTTTAGTGAATCACAAGGGGACGATGCAGGACAACATCAGTAGCTGTGTGGGGTGAGTTTAGTGAATCACAAGGGGACGATGCAGGGCAACAGCAGTAGCTGTGTGGGGTGAGTTTAGTGAATCATAAGGGGACGATGCAGGGCAACAGCAGTAGCTGTGTGGGGGTGAGTTTAGTGAATGATAAGGGGACGATGCAGGGCAACAGCAGTAGCTGTGTGGGGTGAGTTTAGTGAATCATAAGGGGACGATGCAGGGCAACAGCAGTAGCTGTGTGGGGTGAGTTTAGTGAATCATAAGGGGACGATGCAGGGCAACAGCAGTAGCTGCGCGGTGCGCATTGATAAGATGCCAAACTGGTGTTTTTCCTCAACCTCAGCACCACAGACCAATCAGAAGCCACACACACACACACACACACACACACACACACACACACACACACACACACACACACACACTCGCGCTCTGATCACTGTTCCAAGCGAGGCCTCATCAAATTCTGATTGAACAAGGACAAGTGTGACTGCGTGGGGACTGGGGGTTGTTTGACAATGTTGACACACTGCTTATCCCATTCTGACCTGAGATCAGATTCATACGAGGTTTCCGCCGGACACACACTGGTCTGATGAACCCATTCTGACCTGAGATCAGATTCAAAAAATGTCAGTCGTTATTCGATTTTTCAAAAAATAGCAGACCTACAAGCTCGTATCGCGCCACTCGGTGGCGCGATATGAGCTTGTAGATCTGCTATTTTTAAATAGCTAAAGCATAACATGATGCCGACACCAAAATGGGTGCCCGGTCAGAATGGGTTATTTGAAGCACCTCGGCATACTAATTGGACAACACACTAATCGAGTGTGATTGATCGGATCTGGCAGGTGCAGCTGGCTGCAGTCGTCGTAGTATAGTTGCCGCAAAGGCAAGGAACAAACAAACTGATGGGAAACTGGTTTTTAAACTTCAAAGTGTCCCCGGGCAGGCAAAGTATAGCTAGCAGAGTACATTTAATTAAACTTAAAAGTGTCCCCGGGCAGGCCTTCCAATGCCAAAGTAGCAACTAGTACATTAAAGGGATATTTCACCGCTGGAAGAAACTCCAGTCACTCAAAGTTAATAGTATTTGGGCTAGTATTTGGGCTCCCTCAGAGTTAGTGTCAAAGTGTCCTTGAGCAAGACACTGATGTGCTGGTTGATGCCTTGCATGGTTTCCGCTGCCATCGGTGTATGATTGTGTGTGTGATAGGGCATTAACATAATAATCGAATAGTCGACTAGTCGACTAGCAAAACACTAGTCGACACTGTTAATTGACATCCGATTATTCGCTAATATTAATTTTTAATATTTTTTATGATTTTTTTTTTTGCTTTTCTACAGCAGACATGCAGACATGCAGCTGTGAGCTCGGTTGTTTTGTTGGTAGTTCGCCAACTTCAGTACTAATCCATTCTTGGCTGATTGTTTTCATATCATATACAAGCCTACTGTACGTGGGTTTTGGTGCGGTGGGCGGCGGTGGCACTAGCAGCATTCAAGACAGATTTTCTTTGGGAAAAGCATATGCGATATGCCTCATAAGATCAATGGGGACAACTGCAGTGTGTAAATACTTTTACTATTGGTGAGTTTATTACTGTAGTTTGTTCAACAAGTTAGATTGGAGACGTGTCGTCGTCATCCGGTACAGTAAAGTATAGCAGGAGTTCCTCCTCGCTCTGCCCAATATTATCCAGTTTGGTGACAGTCAAACTACAGTAGCTCTTGCCGTGATTTCATGTTTCTTCATGCTTATCCAACAAAAGTCCAGGCGTGCCGCGTGTGGCATTATTAAAAACAAACAGCTATGCCGCACGATCATAGTTCTAATAGTCGCAAAAGACTCACGATGGAGTTAAGTAGTTGATCATCTGATTCATAGCCTGGCAGCCTGCTAGCTAGCAAACCTCCCCCTAGCTTGTAGCTCCTTCTAAAAACCAAAGGAACTGTTGTTGTAACTTGTTGTTGAACATTTATGGTTGTATGAAAAAGATCGCAAGGTTCATTCCTTCGCCTCCTCCCAGCTTCAGTCTCCACTCCAAAACATTGTGAACAACGTAACATGCTATGCTGCTCCGTAGAACGGTCTTGCGCATAAAAAATAGCAGATCTACAAGCTCACAACGCGTCCATCCGTGAGTCATTGTGGACTTGCAACTTTGACTTGAAACAGCTGAGCTAATTTCGGCCAACCAGAGCGGCATTCAGCGTAATCTAGTAAGAGTGGCGACACTCGCATTGACTCCCACTGTAACAATGGAATGCGGAAGTGCTCATTCTATCTCAATGGGATACAGTTCCAATGTTTGGAACTATAGCCCATAGGTGTCGCCACTCTCTTTTACTATCTCTGGTACTATTCCACACGGCCTGCATTGAGTGCATTCACCGGCTCTGTTTTGCTTCACTCGCTGGCTGTTTCAGAACGCGATGTTTTAATGCTTGATTGGATGGAATAAATATCATATTTTACCGCCGACTAATCGACTATAAATCGATTTTGATGGTAGTCGAGTCGACTATCAAAAATCACGTTTGGTTAATGCCCTAGTGTGTGAATGGGTGAATTGATACACAATCTATGTAAAGCGCCTTGGATAAAGGCGCTATATAAATGCACCATTTATATAGCAAGGAAAGATTGATCAGCATTTGGGCTGCTGTTCATTTCCTATCCCCCAGTGGCCACGTCTCAAACATTACCTCTGAGTAACGTAGATTTTCCAGGGGAACTGGAAGCTGTTTGGCTTATTGGCCGCCCAAAACGAAGGCAGCCACCTGTTTGGTTGTTACTGTAGCTACATCTCTCCAAGCGGCGCATGTGCAAATTAATGTCAGGACGTCTCTAGGCAGGCATGTTAAAGTGTGTCGGAGGGTTCCGGCGCGTCTGCCATCTTTAATCTCTGGCGGGTTCAAAAAGGGAGCGGGTGGGAGCGTTATTTTGGCTTATATTCTGTCATTTAAGATGTGAAGATTTGAAGTAGGACAATAACACATAATTCAGCTACCGTCTATCAGCATTTAATAACATGAAAAGCTTCATAATCTTGTATCTTTCTTGTTAAGCACTCAAGCCTAAAAGTATTTATTTCCTCAGACAATTCATAACAAAGAATTAGCTGATCTACAATCTTGCACTGTACTGTGGATAAGCAATGCCCAGTATTTCTGAACATTTCACCTATAATGTTATAATACTGTAATAATGCCAAAATGAGGATGAAAACAGCAGATCTATGCTGTGTTGCTACACGTCGTCAGCGAAGACATTTGGTGTACAGTGAAAAGAGACTCTTATAGACGCATGAGAGACCCAACAGACTATATACGTGTTTAAGTGTTTAAGAGATTAAATCAGAAATGGGCATATTTATTGACAACAACTTTGTGAACCAACATCTACAGATAGTGAACTCTATTATAACGATGCTAACAATCACGAACCCAGATAAAGTGTTCCCATTTGCCCTGAACAATTAACCCAAACAGGTGCCATATCTTCTTTTTTAGCTTTTGGAAGGACTCAAAAGTCACGTGCACAAGAATCCCCTGGAATCTCAGAGGAGAGTATAACAGTAGCACCAGCTGGTCGTTTTTTTTTTTTTTACTGTAGTTGGCTAGCTTTGCGGTAGCTACTCTACTGGAAATCTGGCAGGTCACCAACCAACCATCATCTATTTGCCAAACCACATCAACAGCACAGTCTGTGGTTCTCATATCCCACGAGCGTACTCATCCCGTCCACTTCACGATTGCAAAGGACAGGGAGTATTACCGAGGACCAAGAGAAAGTGTTACGTTGCGTGGCAAGTCCACGGTCTGGATGAGTGATTATCCAGACCAGGCCGTGCGCTACGAACGGGGGCACGCGGTATGAATGGTGGCCAGCCAGCCACCACCGTTGCCAGATTTGTCTAGAGAAATAAACAACGAGGTCTGTGAAGACAAGAAGCGACGATACTACTGTACTGTACTACTGTAGGCCGCATGTGAACACTTCAAACACACTGTTTACATACATCTGATCACCCCCTCGTCAC
Source organism: Protomyctophum parallelum (assembly GCF_964188405.1). Classification (NCBI taxonomy): domain Eukaryota; kingdom Metazoa; phylum Chordata; class Actinopteri; order Myctophiformes; family Myctophidae; genus Protomyctophum; species Protomyctophum parallelum. The sequence continues at coordinate 6,988,954 of NC_139707.1, read as the reverse complement.
TTCACAGCGTCATCAGGATGGAGATATAGAACTTTGAAATGGAAAATAAACGTCACTTCAGCAGGCGTATTATCCACTCAGCAATTGCAGTATTAAATGAACTGTCTCGTTGACACGCAGTGTACAGATGCATTCAGAGAGTCTGACTGTCTAATAGCTGTATGTTATGTTGTATATTGTTATATTGTACTGTATGCTACTGAACAAACAAAATATCCCTCCAGGATAATAACAGCCTAGAGGTAATCTAAATATAAGTGAGCCCCACACACACACACACAACGCATCCCTGCTGGTATATGTGTCTTGTCTTCATTTCTTTCTACATTAAACACTGAAGGTAGAAAAACCGTTCTCGGAAACAACTGCTGATATTGACAACAGACTTGGCATTCCAGCGTTGGCAGGCCCATTGAAAGAGAGAGTTATGACATCGTCTGATCTCTCTGCTGCCGCCGCCACGCGATCACATTGGTTTATGTACTGTGGCGCGCACGCCTCAGTATAACACAGACGAATGGGGTTCAACGCTGGAACTACAGAGCAGCAGCGGCTGGAACTATTGATCTAGCGAAGAGAGAGCGTTAGCAAGAGACTGCCTCCCCAAGGCTATGCTAAGCACAACTCACACTGTGCATTGTGTTGAGTTGAGGTCGGGATCGTGCTGCTCTGCAGGCCGCCTATAGCGGATACAGAAGAGGTAGCGTCAGAATCAGAATTACTTTATTGTCAAACCCTTTCAAAAACACAAATATTTTCTTAGTACTAGTTCCGAACCAAGGAAGAAAGGGGCTCAATGTGAGGTTAACCCATTCTGACCGGGCACCCATTTTGGTGTCAGCATCATGTTATGCTTTAGCTATTTAAAAATAGCAGATCTACAAGCTCATATCGCGCCACCGAGTGGCGCGATACAAGCTTGTAGGTCTGGGCCCAGGCCGTAGCGTAACGGTCTGGGCACCGGACTGGTGATCCAGTCGCGGTGTGCCGCAGGTTCGACTCCCGGACCCGACACGGCCTTTACCGCATGTCATCCCCCCATCTCTCTCCCGTTTCCTGTCAGCCTACTTTCTATCCCTTAAAAAATCAATAAAGGCGTAAGCCGCAAAAAAATATCTTAAAAAAAAAAAAAAAAAGCTTGTAGGTCTGCTATTTTTTGAAAAATCGAAGAACGACTGACATTTTTTAGAATCTGATCTCAGGTCAGAATGGGTTCATCAGACCAGTGTGTGTCCGGCGGAAACCTCGTATGAATCTGATCTCAGGTCAGAATGGGTTAATGAGGTCATACAGTAACTCTCTCTCTCTCCTTGTCTCACGGCCTTGTCTCATGGAACGGACCTATGATTACAATTTCATTTGCGGCACCAATTTAACACTCATTGAGTCACATTGGCCTTCAATATAGAGCTGTGTCATTTCTTAAAGCACTGTCATTAGTACCGCTAATTCACGCCAACGTCTGCTCCATTGGAAAACGAATGCCAATTCGGTACGAGGGTGGAGATGACGCTAAGTGTAGCCTATTATTAGTCCACACAATCTTTGTTACGCATTGCCCCGGTGGCAATTGAATCTCAAGGCATGGTATTATAAACACTGCAATCTAAGCAAGACAAATGCAGTGGTAATGCCATCAGTGAAGGCTAATGGTACAGTGTGTTGCTTTGCCGAGAAGAGCTACAGTCCTAGAATATGATAGGCTGTCATGGGGTTAACTATTGCATGGGTCTTCAACAGGGGCTCCTACAGGGGGTCTCTGAATATCTGCGTGAATGGAACGTTTTACACTAACCACTTGAACCTCAGCATCCCTAATTCTGAGGGGAACATTAGCCGAAAATAGCAGATCTACAAGCACTTGTGCTTGTTCAGTAGATTGGCTTGTAGATGGGCTATTTTCGGGAATGAGATTGATTGTTTTTTTGTTTTGTTTTTTTTTGTAGAGGAAAAAGGAGCAGATCAAGTTCAGAGCCAACGGTCAAGGTTACTAAGTATTTACAAGTGAGGGTTTAAGTGGTTAAAATAAAAATACACATTAACATGAGTCCAATAATAAAAACAAAAGATAAGTCAACAAACCAAAAAAAACATTAATTTACACTGTCAAAACGTCTATGAAGCCATCTATGAAATGAAGTCTTCCAAATCATTCATTTGTGATGCTGCCACGCTGTGACAGGTTATCTATCCCGTCTGTGTTATGAGGTGTACACTAAACAATACATGCAGTACGCTGCTGTTTGTATTAACAGCAGACCGGTGCAGCATACAGTAAGTGCGACCACCTCTTGCCCTAAAGCGACTGTATTCAGAGTACTGGCGACATATATATACAGTATCCAACTTAAAACCAGCGTCAACGGGATACAGATGCATGCGCACTACTAACATGTAACCAATCAGGAACGTTACACATCGTAGGACATTTTTAATCAACGTTTGACATTTCATGGCTCATATTAGCCTATTATAATTGTTACTCCCCATTAGTGGTACTATTATATAATATTTACGTTGATGGCTTGCTCATTTTAAATAGATTATACCGGTAGTCTGGTGAGGCTGCAGAATTCATTTCTCGTTTTTTATTCAGGTCAGTGGGTGGATGATTGGTACAAGGAGAAACTGACTCATCTCCTCTGCGATAACATGGAAGGCTTCACGAAGGTATGGGAACCAGTCGTGGATACAGTGGACCCTTCTAGACTGAAGGTATGGGAACCAGTCGTGGATACAGTGGACCCTTCTAGACTGAAGGTATGGGAACCAGTCGTGGATACAGTGGACCCTTCTAGACTGCGCTTCAATGTACCTTATTGAACGGTAGTGAATAACAAATAATCTGGTGACCTGGAATGTACAATCATGTCAAGACTGTGGTGTACTCATTTTGTCTTGTTTTTTTGTCTGTGTATTGTAATGTCTGTTTTGTGGTACTTGTTGTTTTCCTATGTTGTGTTAAAAAAAATAGAAATGTGTGGTTCTACAGTATATACATTGAATTGCGATTGAACAGCTGTGTTCAGTGGGTGGTTATTGACGGGCCGCCACTGGCTAAACATCTGCATTACTACATTTACAAGAAGTCCACACAATTAGAGAATGTAAAATGATTGTTACTTATGATCAACATTTCATTACAGCATACATCAAATGTCGAATAAATAAAGGGCCCTGATATGAAAAGGGTTGAAAACCACTGCCCTAGATATTATGAAGTAGAATACAACATGACGGCCGCCTACGCCTAGCAGAACACATTCGTTGGAGATGTCTGTCTATACACTCCTTACAATAACCCATTTTGGGGCGGGAACCCCTTTTGATGTTAGCATTTTTATGTTATGCTTTAGCTATTGAAAAATAGCAGATCTACAAGCTCATAGCGCGCCACCGAGTGGCGCGCTACGAGCTTGTAGGTCTGCTATTTTTGAAATATCAAAGAACGACTGACATATAGAAACATAGCTTTTTCAGAAAACTGTCAGGATGTAGAAGACGTTTTTAGAATCTGATCTCAGGTCAAAATTATGGATCTAGAAATCTAAACCGCTCTGCGTGCGTGGCAGTGTGTACTGTACGCTGCTTCAACATGGCAGTGTGTACTGTACGCTGCTTCAACGTATTCAATTTCACTCATGGACAATATTTTGCTTGTTTGCATTGTAGGGCTTCTTTGTTCCAAAGTGTTGCAAACAAAAACGAAACAAAACGACCAATTGCATGAATACTGTCTTAGGTTACACAACCGTGGAGAACTGAAGTACTTTAGGCGTTCCAAAATGAATCGTCTGTCCTGCGGGGGTGTCGTTTTAGTTTCCATAAAGGCTTTGGCTTTTTGTTTCCTTTCAGCTCAGAGCTCACTTACATAATAAATAATTTAAATCGTTGCGTTCTTATAGTTGTACTTGGTGTGCTCTTGGAGAAGCTCCTACAATGCTGTGGCATAATATAGAATTGTTACGATGCTGTATTATGCCACAGCATTGTTACAGAATACAGCATTGTAGGTACTGTAGAATACAGTACCTACAATGCTGTGGCATAATACAGCATCGTAACAATGCTGTATTCTACAGCATTGTTACAATGCTGTAGAATACAGTACCTCACCCCTAGCCTGGTTAATAAACCAGACCGAATCAGCCGTTGGCAAAAAAAATTGCCTACCGGCGGATTTCGGTCTGGAGAGGCTCAATTGTACGCCCATTTTCTACACACAAGAACGTGTGCGCCCAATAGGGACACGGTATGCAATATGGGCGGGCTTTGGTACAGTGACGTTCAATGCTTGAGACCTTTGACTGACAGTAGCTCTGACCAATTGCGTCAAAAAGAAAATGTTTCCCTGGAAATGAAATCCAAGCTGAGCCTCCCCAGACTAATATCCCGCGGATCCGTGCGATATTAGTCTGGTTTATTAACCAGGCTACCTCACCCCCTGTGTGTGTATTAATGGCTCCCCCTAAGGAACAAGAACAAACTAAAAAATCCACCAGGTTCTGTTTAGTTTAGGTTACTAGAGCGGTGCCCGTTGGGCACTGGCCGGCCTACTTGGAACGATGCAAGTTGGAAATGCATGCCCCACCCAGTTATTATACTATGCATGTGTCCCTTTTATGCCCATATATGGAGTTCTTTGTCAGGCATGCCCAAATATAGGAGTGTATGCAGATGCCGGAACATATTTGTGATGTCAGAACAGGCCAGCTCCTGGACAGGGAAGGGGCCCTCTGTCCACAGGCCGGGCAGAGAGGCCTTTTGTGGCGGTTCTGGACAACCGTGGGTTCCGACCGACTCGACACCGGGCACTGCACTGGAACGTGTATCGAATTTGAAGTTTGTGGGGCTAACGGTTGTACACAGAGACTTGGTGCATTTAGAGATAGATTGAAGATTGTGAGCCAATAGAGTGATTGTTCCGATCGTGGCCTACACACTCTATATAGATCTCCCACTTTCATCTTCAATGTTTAATGCATGGCCAGTTTTCCATTCGCATGGCCTCTGCTTCTCCAGAGACTGGTTGCCCTGTCCATCACGTCACGGGGCAATATAACATCCTCCTCTATCATAACTGAAAGGCATTCCCAACGAACGTGCACGGCTGGCTGGCTGAAATGGCCACAGACACAATCTCGCATCTATTTTTATCAGCCGCGCGGGGCCGGGGTCAGGCTGCCATTGTCTTCCAGAGGCGACGACGTCGCAGTCGTCCCTCCTATCTATTCTTCTTCTAGATGCTGTTATCTCTCTGCTCTGTTCCATGAGAGAGGATTGGAGAGTTGGAATGGTGCACCCCCCCCCCCCCCCCCCCTCACTCACACACACACACACATGCGTCTCTCCCCTACTCACTTCAGCTGTGTGCCAGTGTCAGTGATATGGCTTCTGTAGATGTATTAATCATGCTATAATATTATGCACTCGACCTTGCCGTGGAAGTGGCCGCGGGCCCAGCGTTGCCCCCCCCCAGTGTTGTGAAGGTCAGGGTTTGGTAGGAGATTAAATAGAACCTCCTGCCGTCAACTCCTCTTTGGCTGCTCCTGGAGACAGCTTTAACAACAACAAAAAAAAACTAAACATAAGTGCAGCGAGTGCAGCGCGTTCAACCACAGTTAGGGCTAGAACTATCGACTTTCTTCATGGTATCATAACCGGGGCAAAGGAAATAACCTAGAACTATCGACTGTCTTCTTGGTATCCTAACCGGGGGAAAAGGAACCCTGCGATAACCCTGCGATAAACAAAGCCAAGGACATCAGCACAGGTCATTTCACAGAATGTGCACTTCCCCACATAGCATCTTCAATGCCTTAAACAGTGCTCTTGAACAACTGTCAAAACTGCTCTCTGTAATCATTTGCCCCTTCTCTTTTTCTTCTTGTTGATGCGTTGGGTTTAAGATAGTTGACTGAGTATGACTTGGGTAGGGTTGAACCGATCCGATCACGTGATGGGAAATCGGGGCCGATCACGTAATTCAGCATACTAGGGACATCCCTATAGTATCATCCATAGTATTATTATTATATCCATATCGTGATGTTATACTGGATATTCTCTGTGATTTGGGTTATTGTACGATTGTGATATGGCATAAGTGTTAATCAAAATCAAATGATCGTACTCTGATCGGGAACAGAAGATCGTTATCGGGACATCCGTACTTTTGGGGATACTGTACGTGCGAGAGAGGATAAACCATCTGCCCTTTTACGTGACGTGGTCCCGCACGTCGTCAAGATAGAGACGGAGATGGAAAAGACAGGTATTCATCACGCTGGGACCGCCGCCGACTGCTTCAACAAAACCTGATTAACATGCAAATGTACACACAAAAGGGCTCTCAGTAAGTAAGAGGCACGTGAAATTGGAATTCGAGACAGACGGTGCCACTGCCAAGGGCACAGCGCTTTGGATTCAGAAGCAGTTTGCATGGCACCCACATCGCTTCTTATTGTGATTTTCCGTTTTAAATGCCATCTGCATTTCAAAAAACGGTGTGGGGGGTGGGCTGGAGTAAAGGCATTTGCTGAACTGCTGGTGAACTGTTGAAGATGCCTTTACGTTAGTGTCGAAGTGTCCTTGAGCAAGACACTGAACCCCTAATTGCTCCTGATGTGGTGGTTGGCCTCTGCTGCCATCGGTGTATGAATGTGTGTGTGAATGTAACGCCTCTATGATGCAACAGCAGAGAGAGAGAGAGATGGATGTGTGATGTGGACGTGCATGTGTGCGTCTGTACCTGCCTGCGCGCGTGCGTGCATGTGAGAGAGAGAAGGAAGGTTATAGGGAGAAGACGGATTGTGTTGACTGACTAGAGAGAGAGAGAGAGAGAGAGAGAGAGTACAGGTGAGTGTAGGATTATGGGATTAATTACAGGCATATAGGATGAGAAGGTCGACCAGTCATACGTGTCAGAGTGTCCCTCAGCGAGACACGCCGTGTTAATAACACCCACTGCTACAGTCAGGAGAAGTAAATGCTAAGAGGACTCATTCCACAAAATGTGCAAATGTACAGTGACAAGAAATACCCCATAGGAGTGGGGACTAAATGATTCATTATGATCTATCTCTGTGTGTGTGTGTGTGTGTGTGTGTGTGTGTGTGTGTGTGTGTGTGTGTGTGTGTGCGAGTGTGTGTGTGTGTGTGTGTGTGTGTGTGTGTGTGTGTGTGTGTGTGTGTGTGTGTGTGTGTGTGTGTGTGTGTGTGTGTGTGCGAGTGTGTGCGCGCGTGTGTGTGTGTGTGTGTGTGGGGGGGGGGGGGCTCTCTCTCTCTGCCAGTCTACCGTTGTGCGAATATCTAAAATAACGAAGGAAGCAGCTGTGTGTGAACGCCTACTGTACAGATGAAATCACCACCTCCCTGTGCGCCGACGCAGCTCTGAAGGCCCTGAGGCAGAGAGAAGCAGGGTTTTTCACTAAACTAAAAGATTGGTTCTCAAAGTGGGGTGGGGGGAGTTTCTATGACAGACAACTCATGGGCGGCAGTGGGTCAGAAGTAGAGTTCCCAGGTTCCCAGTTCCCCTAACCCGCGGGCGCGGCTCCCCCAGAGTTAGTGTCGAAGTGTCCTTGAGCAAGACTCTGAACCCCTACTTGCTCCCGATCTGTAGGTTGGTGCCTTGCATGGTTTCCTCTGGCATTGGTGTGTGAATGGGTGAATGCAATGCCCTGTAATCTCTGTAAAGCGCCTCGGATAAAGGCGCTATATAAATGCACAATTTACCATTTACCATTCATGAAGCTCAATTTGGAAGATTTAGCTGCGTATACTGAATGCTGATGCATGTCCGTCACTGACATGTCCGTGTGGGGCTGGTACCGCAGCAACCAATCTGCAATTTGACACTCTTTTCAAAAGAGTGTCAAATTGCAGATTGGTTGAGATTGGTTTCTGACAAAAGGGTCTTTTGTCAGAATTGTTTTATTTTACGTGGCACTGCCCTGCCGCACCGAAGGCCGCTGGTCGAGCAAAGAGGGGCTGTGAAACTATATAATTATTAAATTAGGCAACTTGACCAGTGGTTCCCAAAGTGGGGTCCAGGGACCCCTAGGTGTCCTTCAGAGAATTATATTCAGGAACCAAATGGACCCGTTAGGGTCCATTTGTACACTTTAAAGTTAAATTAACTTTGATTTTACAATATACATTGGGGTCCCAGAGATAGAAATGCCATTAAATGGGGGGTCCGTAGCCTATTTCAGGTCAAACCTGGGGGTCTTTGAAATGAACATCGGTGAAAATCACTGCCAGAGCCATAAAAATCTTCTCTTATGGGGCTTCCTTGGCATATATTTTCTAATGGGGGTCAGCCGGCTAATGAGGGTCAATTTGGGGATCCTTGTCCTTGACATGAAAAAGTTTGGGAACCACTGAACTAGAACTAGACTCATGAATGACAAATCTGTTGCAGACAATGATTACATTGAGCTGGTAGTGCTCACGGTTACAGAGAGAGTACCATTCTACCGACTTCTGTCCTGTTCCATCTTAAAATGAGTTTGGCACCCCTGGGCTTGGGGAACAGAGGCAGGACTGTATAGCAGATGACACAACAAAGGACACAATCATGTCACCCTCCGGGGGTCCTGGGATGTTATACTGTAGTCTGTACTTGAACATTGGAATTCGAGACAGACGGTGCCACTGCCAAGGGCACAGCTCTTTGGATTCATAAGCAGTTTGCATGGCACCCACATCGCTTTTTATTGTGATTTTCCGAACAAACAAACTTCCTAAAACTCAACTGCAATAAATCTGAAATCCTCATCATTGGCCCTGACTCACTCACCCGCTCCTCCCATGACTTCTCCCTCACCATTGATGGCTCCACTGTCACCCCCTCCATCCGTGTCCGCAACCTTGGTGTCATCCTTGACCCCACCCTCTCCTTCCAGCCCCATGTCAACCAGATCACCAAAACCGCCTTTTTCCACCTCCGTAACATTGCCCGCCTTCGTCCCATGCTATCCCACACGGCCGCTGAAACACTCATTCATGCCTTCATCACATCCAGACTCGACTACTGCAATAGCCTCCTGTATGGCGTCACCACCAAGGTCCTCAAAAAACTACAGTATGTTCAAAACTCCGCCGCCCGCCTGCTCACCAGAACCAGATCCAGGGACCACATCACACCCATCCTCCGCGAACTCCACTGGCTCCCAGTCAAGTCCAGAATTGAATTCAAAATACTCACCATCACCTACAAAACCCTCAACAACCTGCAGGCCCCCCTCTACCTCTCTGAACTCATCAACCGCCATGTCCCCTCCCGCTCCCTCAGGTCAAGCACTGCCAACCAACTGGAAACCCACAGATCCAACAAACGGACATGGGGAGACAGGGCCTTCGCAGTGGCTGCCCCTTCTCTTTGGAACTCACTCCCAACCCACATCAGAGCTGCCCCCACCTTCGAAATGTTCAAAAGCACACTCAAAACCCACCTTTTCAAACTGGCTTTCCCTACATAACCCCCCCCCCCCCCCCCCCCACACACACACACACACACACACACACACACACACACACCCTTCTTGTTTGCCCCTCTTTTGATTTTTATTCCTAGTTTTTAACCTTTTAAACCTTTTAATTTGTTTTCTAATAAATATGTCTGTATTTCTTTCTGTAAAGCGACTTTGGGTACCTAGAAAAGCGCTATATAAATCGTATATATTATTATTATTATTATTATTAACATCGTTTAAGTAGCTAGGACTCATAAAATGTCCCTGGGATCCCATCTAAAAAGACCATCCCTGGGACCCGTTACATTAAATGAAAACCTATCTACATCACTGCATACTGTAGGCAGGAAGGATGCATCCAGCTAGTGTTAGGTGACGTAAGAAAGACCTCCCTTTGACCTTATAATCAGGAATGTTAAGAAGGGACAGTGACCATTGACCTTATAATCAGAAATGTAAAAAAAGGGACAGTGACCTTTGACCTTATAATCAGAAATGTTATTAAGAGGGGACAGTGACAGCTGGAATAAAAGGCATTATGGATTAGACCTTACTACTTATGATCGAGCGGGGGCGGGCCTTGGTGTGTGTGTGCCGTTGGCCCACTGTAGTGCGTGCATGTGCACATCTTGTTCCCAGGGCGGACCGGGGGTTTTTCCAAATCACTGAATAATGCTCCTTTAAATAAATGTTATGCTTTGGCTAATCGAAAGTAACAGATATAGACGCTCATAGCGCGACACTTCATAGCACGACACTTTGTGCCATGCTATGAGCTCGCGGATCTGCTATTTTAGAAAAATCGTGAAAAGAATAGATATCCATTTTTCAGGTATGTATTTTTTGAGTGGTGCAACCACTCCTACAACCAGCTTGCAATGTCCTCATACCTGTTTGTGTGTCTGTGTAAGCACGAGTATGTGTGTCTGTGTAAGCACGAGTATGTGACTTAATAATAGCAGTAGGGGGCGCCAGAAACAGTGAGAGGGGTAGTGACTCTAATGAGAGAGAGTGAGAGAGAGAGAGAGAGAGAGAGAGAGAGGGGGGGGGGGGGGAATTGCACCACTCAGTTCACACGCGTGTGATTTTTTCAAAGCGAACTGTACAACGGCACATTCTGGACACTTGTGGATGCACTGCAACAGCACCTGTTCAAATTGCCGGCTTCGGTAGGCACGTGCCGCAAGGCTGAATGGCCGCACGTTCCGCCACACTGGACCGCTCGTGGGCTTCCACATATCCGTGGTTGCGACCCCCCCCCCCCCCCCCCCCCCCATGTGATTTTGGACAGGTCGATGTGGACTTGTGCGAATGACCATTCAGAGCCATGACATGACATTCCTCTTGCCCTCCAGCAATACCTTCAACGGCTGCCCCATTAACAATGGATAGGCCAGTTTATGGAAGCCGTCATATAACCTGGGGTGGTTTTTCCTTGCATATTGGATACGTTTCCAGGTTTATAACGGCGTGTAGTACCAACATAAAACACAGCTCATTTATAACGGCGTGTACCAACATAAAACACAGCTCATTTCAGTGCAAAAGCTTGACAGTTTAAATTCGTGTGTTTTTAGTCCATAAAGTAACAGATTGTCTTTGTTATAGTGATGTCAGGTCGTGCTCTCTCTGGGAATGGAGCTTTTAATCTCCATTATTGGAAGCGAATCCACTATACTGGTGATGGGGACAACATGTCAATGCATTTAGATGTTTCCATGTGAAGTGCTGCACAGTCCGCTGACAATGGAGCTCTTTGCTGATGGGAAAGGCAGTGGGGGAATGCAGTAATTTAGTTTTTTACTGGACTTGCAACTGCAAAACTGTAAGAGAAAACCATAGCTAGCATGTTATCGTCACTGTCGGGCAGAAACCTCTTATTGTACATATTGTTTTATTTATGTCTATATTTCTTTGTTTTTGCGTACACCCCTTCTTGATCATACTACAGCGTCACACAAAAACGCTGCTTATTTTGAGCTTGCAGATCTGCTACTTTTGTCATGAGGTTTCCACTGAACAGAGACGATAGTATGGTATAATAACTCACCTTTTGAATAATATAGAAAGTGGAGTTAAAGTTGCAATTACCGGTAGTACCTCCTGAGCAGATTTATTTAAAACGATATTTCAGTATGCCCAGTTTTGATTCAAATGGGTTCAAATAATGTGCAAAAGCATTTATTTCTCTTCAATAACAATTATGCTTATGGTGTTTTTTTGTTATTTAATTTGGTTAAAGTTTTGACAGATCAGCACAACGTTTGTGAGCGTTTTAATCCTTAAAAACAGTAAAATAAATAACCTCCATAGTACCTCTATGTACCCATAGGGGTACACACACACACACCCCCATTTCAGAAACACCAATTCAGAGCTTGGTCAAACTGTGAAAGACATGCATGGGTGTGAATGTGAGTGACTGTTGGATTGCACAGACGGGCGTTGTTGTGAAAGAGCGTCCCATGCTCAGTCAACCTTCCCTGGTCCTATTCCGGTTCAAAATGTATGGGTAACGCACAACACCGCATGGAGTACGCACGCAGTGCAGTTATATAGTGTGGCCTCACTGGCCCTCGAGTGCCTGGGTTAAAAAAACACACAGCCCCCACAAGGAGCCATACGACGACCTTCACAATAGCAGCCAAAATTCCTGCCCCAACAGGCTCCAGCATGGCTGCACTGTGGTGGCACAAAAGACTCACTCAGCCTCCGGCACTCCTGTTCCCAAGGAGGAATCACCAACGCACACTAGGGGCGCGCACACACACACACACACACACACACACACACACACACACACACACACGCACACGCACACGCACACATACACACACACACACCAAAAGAAAAATCTGCTCAGCTCCCAGAGAAGAGCCACACTCCCAGCAGGAGGGCTTTGGAGGTTTGAGGAAGCGACTGGAGTTTGGAGTTATGTGCCGGCCCAGGACGACCTCCAGCCACTCTGAGTGATTTAAAGCGGCCGTCCCTACGACCTCTGCTGCCCTCTCTCTCTCTCTCTCTCTCATCTCCGTCCTGTGGGAGGACAGGAGGACAGGGGGGGGGGCAATGCATCCTCCAAAGGCTCAGTGGAGGTTAGCAGGCGGGATGGGGAGACACGGGAACGAAGCAGCGAGGAGGACTATGTCACGTCCGAATTATACCCGGCTGGGTCGACTCGCTCCCACCGCTGTAAATACATTAATGACGTGACAGGCCATAAATTCACCCCTTAAAATGGAAGACAGTAGGAGTCCAGATAAGGCTCTGTTTTATACAGCTCCCGCACACTGGGTTCAACCTGATAATGGGCCGTGAGGGCGTTTCGTTTCAGTCCCTCCGCACGACTGTGGCCTTTTTACAACACCTCATCATGCTGTAAAGGCCATGCTCAGATAGGGTTTATGGGATGAACACACCTCTGTTCCTGGATTACGATGTTGACAACACTTTACATGCATTTATTCTTCTTTTGTAGCTTTTAGCAGTGTCACGCTTGGGATGGTCACACGGTATCGCTCAGCATATTACTGTAGGAACTCACTGGCACACCTTTCAGGTGTACAGTACTGTACAGTAGGACAATATAATATCAGAAGCAGAGATGACCTCGGTGGCTTGGTGTGACTTTACAACGCTTGGCTGCTGATCCAGCCTTGCGGGTTTGAATCCCAACGCATGCAAAACCTTTATTTTTTCACTTAACCTGACCTCAAAATGTAAAAAGTCCAGTTTTCTGAAATAAATATTTTCACGATGAAAAAAATAGCAGACCTACAAGCTCATAGGTATTAGCTTAGAGTTTAGAGAGATTAGCTTAAAGTTAGAGTTAAGATTAGGTTTAGGCATAGTTTTACTGGAGTTAAAGTTAGGGTTAAGGTTAGGTTTAGGTAGAATAGTTTTACTGAGGTTAGGGTTAAGGTTAGGTTTAGGTAGAATAGTTTTACTGAGGTTAGGGTTAAGGTTAGGTTTAGGTAGAATAGTTTTACTGAGGTTAGGGTTAAGGTTAGGTTTAGGTAGAATAGTTTTACTAAGGTTAGGGTTAAGGTTAGCTTTAGGTAGAATAGTTTTACTAAGGTTAGGGTTAAGGTTAGGTTTAGGTAGAATAGTTTTACTAAGGTTAGGGTTAACACCTTGAGGACCCGGGCCTATTTAATCCATTAATAAAAAAATGTGCCCATCGTCAGCAAAGCGCCTCTAGGCTGTAGAGCGATGCGATCAGTTTTCATAGCACAAATCTTTCATAGCACTCGGGCACATGACCGTGCACTTGAACTTGACGGTGATTTACGTCATGGACCCCTATGGTGTTAACGAGGTTAACCCATTCTGACCGGGCACCCATTTTGGTGTCAGCATCATGTTATGCTTTAGCTATTTAAAAATAGCAGATCTACAAGCTCATATCGCGCCACCGAGTGGCGCGATAAAGCTTGTAGGTCTGCTATTTTTGAAAAATCGAAGAGCGACTGAATTTTTTTAAATCTGATCTCAGGTCAGAATGGGTTCATCAGACCAGTGTGTGTCCAGTGGAAAACCTCGTATGAATCTGATCTCAGGTCAGAATGGGTTAAGGTCATAGCATAGTGTTTGTGCTCCCTTTAATAGCTACCTTCCAGCCAATAAAAAAAGCTGTCAGTCATGCGTCCTCGTCCTACGCTCACATTAATCACGTACAGTAGTATTATGCTCTCTGCTGCCTTCTTTTTTTCTTTTTTTTTTAACCCATTCTGACCTGAGATCAGATTCATACGAGGTTTCCACTGGACACACACTGGTCTGATTAACCCATTCTGACCTGAGATCAGATTCTAAAAATGTCAGTCGTTCTTCGATTTTTTTCAAAAAATAGCAGACCTACAAGCTCGTAGATCTGATATTTTTCAATAGCTAAAGCATAACATGATGCCAACACCGAAATGGGTGCCCGGTCAGAATGGGTTAAAGCATGTTAAAGACCCATTCACACACTATTCTACAATATGCTTGTTTGATTTAGATTCAGGGCTTTAAATAAAACCAAGCAGCATTTCCCTGACAAAGAGGAGGAGGATTTCTTTGGAGAAACTCCCTCAGCTGGGATGACAAATCTCCCAGAGCTGTGAGGTTTTGAGTTGCTCCCTAGAAGGTTTTTGGTCTGTTTCCAATTTTTAGTAAGTAATTTTACCAATGTGATGTAAGTGGTTTTTACACTGGCTTAATTGTATGCAAAGAGACTGTACTGGCATTTGTTCATTGTGAAAATTTCTGGCAAATGAAAATAAAAAAGTAGCCCAATAATTAATATCACTATATTGCATTATTAATATGCAACATGACAACGTGATGAATACAATAGGTGAATAATAGGTTTGTTCATAAAACAATGCTACAGTAGCTGGTCTATGAGTGCAACAAAAATATTGGTTGAATGAATTAGTTTAAGGAGATCAATGTCAGGTGGCCAGTTGGTTTGTGGTATGCAGAAGACATGCGACATGCATGTTCCTGTACGCTCTGTGTATGTTTTATTTATTATTATTATTATTATTATTATTCCGTGGTCTAGAATTCATGTTTTTCTTAGGTGACAAGACATGGCAGAGTGCCCAGATACACTGAAAGTGATCATTTTCAATGAGAGGCTTCTATGGCGCACTGCAGAAGAATGCTATGGCTCACTGCAGAATGGACAGTTGAATCTATGATGGACATGAGGTTTCCAACCCGACAGACAGAGTACTGTATATACAGTACTTGACAAATCAAACAGATTTCCAGGATATGCTGCAAATAAAACCTGTTGCAGAGTAAACACAAGGATGACCACAGCTGAGCACAAAGGATTAAGCCAATTTAATGCTTTAATGGAGTGGAGGACAGAAGTAGGACTGCTAATAACCCATTTTGGGGCGGGAAACCCTTTTGGTGTCAGCATTATGTTATGCTTTAGGTATTGAAAAATAGCAGATCTATAAGCTCATAGCGCGCCACGAGCTTGTAGGTCTGCTATTTTTGAAAAATCGAAGAACGACTGACATAGAAACATAGCTTTTTCAGAAAACTGTCAGGATGTAGAAGACATTTTTAGAATCTGATCTCAGGTCAGAATGGGATAAACGGCCTGCTCAGGTCTGGCTGCTCCTTGCAGTGCCTTCAGGTGGATGGGGTGGTTTTATGTGACAATAAACGCTACAGTGTGCCTGGTCGACAGTTTGAAAACAATGGGTGGGTCTGGACTTCTCAAGTACGAAGCGCGTGAAATCCACGGGTTTTTTTTTAATCGTGAAAATGTGGCGCAAATTTCAATTTATATTTAACTCAAATCTTTGCTTCTGGAGGGTCCCTGGAACAACATATTTTGAGATGGGGGTCGGAGGCCAATTACATATCATTTTGGGGGGGGGTCATTAGACATGAAAATGTTTGAGAACCACAGACATAGAAACATAGATTAAAAAAAAAAAAACTGTCATGATTTAGAAGGCATTTGTACTGTAGAATCGTCCTCAGGTCTAAATGGGTTAATGCATCCTGACCGTCAGTGTCAAAGAAAACAAATGATACGGATGGGGTCATGAGTGTAAAACCACCTATAGTAGAAAATATATGATCCTGAATATTATAGTCTCTGCCGGGTGGAAACCTCATCATGTCCAAGACTGCTGCTTTTCAGTAATCAAATTCAAAAGTACTAACAAAAGTAGCAGATCTTACAAGCTCAAAATGTGTAGCTTGGTGTTGCGTTTTGAGCTTGTGGATCTGCTAATGTTGATCGTCCTGGAAAGGACAGAAACATTTTAGACTCAGGAACAGGATCTCTCTCTACAGCTCTTGTAGTAAACGAGTCGGGATACCAATTGTATCCAATCAGGATAGATAACTCTCAGTCAGCAATACAGATTAAACAAGTGAAATTGGAAGTGGAACACTATAAAAAGTAAGCTGGTAAATGGGTACCCTCTCCCGATAGGCTGAAATATGAATTGCCACCTACAGTACCTGAAAATATATTATCTCTTTGTTATAAATGGAGAGATGCAGAGACCCCTAGCCTGCTACTGAACAAACACTGCATAGCAATGTTTACTATCAGAATATAGTGCTGCAACTAGGGATGCACCGATCCGGCTTTTTGGCATTCGATACCGATTTCGATACATGGGGGTCCAGTATCTGCCGATACAGAGTACCGATCCGATACCCTATGTCTAATGTATAATGTAATGTATTTAATACATTATTATATATATTATATTATATATAATAATATAATATATCATTAACACGTGGATTAATAATATTGGTCAACCACGGCGATTTCTGAGGGTTTAACATTCTAAGTACAAATAAAAGCTGTGCAGTATTATGCACTTTCATAGTTTTTATTGATTTAATACGCAGATTACGTCTTTGGCCACTAGGGGGTTTTATTATTATTATGCCTATAATTATTATTTTTGGTTTATAATCCATAGTTACTATGCATAATAATATTATGCCTATAATTATTATAATTATTATTATTTTAGGTTTATAATCCATAGTTACTATGTATAATATTATTATTATTATTATACATAGTAACTATGGATTATAAACCAGCTAGGCCTACACATAAAAGGAAAGTTGTAAAGCACAACCACAATTTAATTTATTTCTGACGATAGTCAACCACATCATTTTGGTTTCTATTCCTTTTATAACTCTAGTTAATGTTCTATTCAGATATTATTCAATGCATCATTGCCAGCATTAGCCCCATATGTTCCCTCTCCCTATGCACATTCTGTAGCTACTGTGGGCCAGCATACTCAAACTACTATTATTATTTTAATATTCGGAATCCACGCACGCACGCACGCACGCACGCACGCACGCACGCACGCACGCACGCACGCACGCACGCACGCACGCACGCACGCACGCACGCACACACACACACACACACACACACACACACACACACACACACACACACACACACACACACACACACACACACACACACACACACACACACACACACACACACACACACACACACACACACACACACACACACACACACACACACACACACACACACACACACACACACACACACACACACACACACACACACACACACACACACACACACACACACACACGATCCCTTTGCTACAACGTTAGCTTGCTAGCCTAGCAATGTTGTGTAGGTAGGCTACTGTTGATAGCTTTAGCAGCTATCGCTAACATGAGGAACAGCAACAACAAGTAGGATGTAATTGAATGGGGGCTTTGGCAACTGTCTTCTTTGGCTCTCCGTGTTCATCGGATTCTTTATCTTACATAAAGAAATACGAGCGACCTGCTAAAAAAGTTAAGAACACAGCGGGGGGACACCCGGGACAGAAGTGACAGAACGAGACAGACTAGTGTAGTGCACAGTGACTGAGCGCAGCCCGAGCCCCTCCTCTCCCTCGAGGATCAGGAGGGAGAGGGCTGAGGGAGCGAGGGGGCTGTTTGACTGTGTGTGCGCACGGGAAGGAGCATGTCTCACGTTCCAACGGGAGAACGGAGCGGCATCTGACTGGATCGGATAATGGATCGGCCCATTGCCACCGATTCCCGATCTAGAATTTTAGCCTGGATCGGCGCCGATCTCCGATACGAGTATCGGATCGGCGCATCCCTAGCTGCAACCTTCTCTGGTGTGTATCTGTAACAATGCCAGGGGGGTTTGTGAGTTTCTCTGTGTGTGTCGGTGTGCAGCATGGAGGTGTTTTTTTGCCAAGGTGCTTCTCATTCTTCATTCATTCATAAATCAACCTAGGGACAGCTTCTCAAATATTAAGGATGCTGCATCACAACAACTCCCCCTGATCACAGTGGTGCACATCGAGGAGCTTGAGGAGCAAGGACTAACATAGAATAATGTATAGCTATAGCTCTGGGTGGCACGTCAATGTATCACTGGTTTACACATTGCTGCTTCAGCATTCAACTCACTCATACATCACAACAGCTGGCCAGCTGGTGTGCACACACACACACACACACACACACACACACACACACACACACACACACACACACACACACACACACACACACACACACACACACACACACACACACACACACACACACACACACACACACACACACACACACACACACACACACACACACACACACACACACACACACACGCTCTTTAGTTGATAAGGGAATACATCTGCGATGTTAAACACTTTCAACCTGTAGTCCATATTCTGGCGGACATTCAGATACTTAGAAGAGTGCGGTCCTCGGAGTGCAGGTCTCTGCCAGCCTGGGTTGTCTACTCTATCCCAGGGCCTGCAAACTTTGGAATTTAATCTCAGCCAACTGGAAGGGAACATGACATATCATAGTCCGGAGATAATGTGTACAGATTGGAAGGGAACATGACATATCATAGTCCGGAGATAATGTGTACAGATTGGAAGGGAACATGACATATCATAGTCCGGAGATAATGTGTACAGATTCGCGCGAGTTTTGGACAGAATCTGTAGTAGCAAAAAGTGTGTTTTGAAGAAAACCCAAAATGGTTTTTGTCTGGCACTAATGTCCACATGGGGAGTTGCGTCATGATGATCCAATGAATGCAGAGTACAACCTACAGTTCAAGAGCCAAATAGAGTTCTCAAACTCTGCCCGAACCCAACCTGGCCCATGCTAATTAGCCGGGCCGGGCCGAGCCTCGGGCTCTGTGTAGTGAGTTTCCGTATTTTTTTTCTTTTTTCAATGGCATTTCAGCAGCACTCACTGCAGGCAGCACAGCACAGAGAAGTGAACAATGTGAGACCGCTGCCTGGCCTCTGGTTTGCGCACCAAATGAGCATCTAACCAGTTAACTTGCCATATGCTTAAATGTTTTATAAAATCAATCGGATTATCACACGATAGCTGAAGCGTCAGGTTGCACTTAGCTATCTCATTAACCCAGCTGGCTGCGACGAATAACCTAATCATTAATCAACACCACTAGTCAATCCATATAAGTGATATAACTCTGTAAACGCTACATGTAACAAGCAACTTAGCAAGTGTATGATGACCAGGCAATGTTACAGTCCACTGCAGGCTACAGGCTATTTGATTTCCAAAATGCTGTGTATTATAACCGCCGTCTGTCGGCGCGCCTCGTTATATGTGCCCAAAATAACAGATCTCTAAGCTGTCGAGAGACTCGAGACACGCCATTATAGCCAAGTTGGCAGATTATATAATAATATTGTCGCTCTGTCCAGGACTGTTGCATAACGGTGATGATTATACTTTGCGAACGGGGACAATACTTGGACATAACTGCTTCACTTCAGAGGAAACTAAAGGGATCCGCTGCTATTCAGGTTTACTCACCACCACTGTCTGGAATCCATTAGAATGATGGAAATGTAACAGTCTAACTAACGTGAGTTACATAAAAAGTATTTCGGCGATAAGTCTCACTCTGACACTGAACCACAGTGCCGCCATTTAGTGGCATTTTTATTTATTTATTTTTTGCTTTTGTCGGGCTTCAGGCTTAACATTATGGTAATCTTTAGGATCGGGCCGAGCCTCGGGCTGGCCCAGTTAGGGAAGGGTAGGGCCGGGTATCGGTATCGGATTGGTCTCAAAACATATTTCTTTCACAGATATTGATGACACAATAATAGTGTGACCGTCAATGGCTAAATTCTACATTAAATGTGTGTGTAATTTATTGATTGAATACTTTAACAACTTTGGGATTACATGGGGGTCAGTAGCATAATGCATGTCAAACTGGGGGTCCTTATAGAGAGATGACTTCCACACACCTGGTAGGTAATTTAGAGCAGGTGCGATGATGACGAGGCATATACAATGTGGCACACCGCCACTTGCTTGGTTCAGAGCTTCTTAGATAAAATGCTCTGAACCAAGCAAGTGGCGGTGTGTGGGTGTCTCTCCTTTCCAAACTGGGGGTCCTTTAAATTAAACGGGTTGAGAATCTCTGCTCGAGCTTATCTTATGGGGGTCCCTTATGGGGGTCCCTGGCATGTCTTTTCAAATGGGGGGGTCCACGGGCTCCTTGACATGACAACGTTTGGGCACCACTGCCCTATAGGGCCTCTGCTTGTTTCCATTGTGGTCCTCTGTATAATATCTGGACAGGAATCTGTCAGAATCAGTAGGCAGATATCGTATTTTCATAATCGTGCACCCCTAGCTGCAACAAAATGACAAGTACGCTTCCATGGCAAGATGCCCAACAGCAGAGTGGAGTAGAAGTAGTGTGTCGTTTCTGTCACACTCCCTCCATCACCTGAGTGCTTAACAGGCAGCGTTCATTAAGGCCTGTCCTAGACTTGGCATACTAAACCCCATGCTGATGGTCTGCTGGAGGGGGTCTCTTCTGGAAAGTTCCCCTCATTACCTCATGCTCGGGGGGGGGGGGCACACACACACACACCTCCAGCCAAGTAAATCACAGTGCATTCTCTGTCGCAGGTGGCGAGGTTGTCTACTCAGGCGCGCCCGGGGAAGTCAGGGGCACGCTCACAAACTTGACTTATATTAAAAGGGGAAATTACACCGTGTCAGCAGACAGAAATAACGATGGAAATAATTTGTTCTTTGGCCGGTCTCGTCTGGCAAAGTTTGGCTCTCTCTACTGGCAGCTTTGTCAGACATCTGTCTGTCCAAATGCTGACTGTCTGGCAGTAAAGTGCTTAAAGGTTTTATGACATTCATTTTTATTTTTTTATTTTAGGTTTTATGACCTCAATTACACCCAAAAAACCTGAACTTTGAACATTCAATGGATTTTCTGTGGTCTGAAGTTTTCTTTGGGGTTTTTTGGGCCTTTTGAGCTACAATGAAAACAGGCAACACAGTGAAACAGTGACATCTGCTGGCAAATCCCATTGACATATATGGGATTTGCAGTAAGTGATGTCACTTACTGCCGGCAAATCAGAGCACCTGTTTGAGCCAGAAAACCCCCAGATCACAGAAAATCTACTGAATGTTAAAAGTTCATGTTTTTTGGGTGCAATTGAGATTAGAAAACCTAAAAAAAAACAAGAACAATTCCAAAACCTTTTTTTTAATGTCACAATCCCTTTAACCCATTCTGACCGGGCACCCATTTTGGTGTCAGCATCATGTTATGCTTTAGCTATTTAAAAATAGCAGATCTACAAGCTCATATCGCGCCACCGAGTGTCGCGATACGAGCTTGTAGGTCTGCTATTTTTGAAAAAAATCGAAGAACGACTGACATTTTTAGAATCTGATCTCAGGTCAGAATGGGTTAATCAGACCAGTGTGTGTCCAGTGGAAACCTCGTATGAATCTGATCTCAGGTCAGAATGGGTTAAGTATCTGGTGAGGTTCGGACAAAACTCGGCTACTACTGTCGTTCCTATTATGATCAAGAGAAGTCACAAAAAATACATTGTGCAGGAGAAAGAAAGCAGGCATCATTAGGAATCAAAGAACTCAATGTGGTTCTCAGATAGCCTGGTTAATAAACCAGACCGAATCAGCCGTTGGCAAAAATAAATTGCCTGCCGGCGGATTACGGTCTGGAGAGGCTCAATTGTACGCCCATTTCCTACACCAGAGAAATGGGGCGGCCAATCGGGACACGGTATGCAATATGGGCGGGCTTTGGTACAGTGACTTTCAATGCTTGAGACCTTTGACTGACAGTAGCTCTGACCAATTGCGTCAAAGAGAAAATGTTTCAACCCGCTCCCCTGGAAATGAAATCCAAGCTGAGCCTCCCCAGACTAATATCCTGCGGTCCGTGCGATATTAGTCTGGTTTATTAACCAGGCTAGTTCTCAGAGTGATCCAGAGAGAGAGAGAGAGAGAGAGAGAGAGACGAGAGCGAGAGCGAGAGGGAGAGGGAGAGGGAGAGGGAGAGGGAGAGGGAGAGAGAGAGATCCACCGCCATCAATGTGGGGGTCCTCAACACCACTGCCACAGACTGGCCATCCAAGATCATGCGAGACCCACATGGAAAAGCCAGAAATAATGTTCTGCAAGAAAATAGTCCCAGACTGCCTGAAACAAACATGGCGGTCGGTATGCAACATTGTATGAAGGTAGCCACTATAGGGTGGCTCCGGGTAGAAAACAGAGTTAAGCGATTGAAATTGGGACTGACATTTAAAATTGTAAATGCAGCTTTGCCCTCTATGCCCTCTGTACCCGCATACCTGACAAACTACCTCCAAAAAGGTGAGCGACTCCCACAGCCACAATACAAGAGGAAGCGAGAACAACGATCTGGTATCACCCACTTTCAAAACAAACATGGGCAAATTCTCCTTCTACAGCACTGCCACCCAAGTGTGTAATGCCCTGACTCCCTCCCTAAAAGAATCGCTGGTGTCCTTTAAAACAGTGACTGTACCCTGTACTGATTACGTTTCTGTTTGACTGTACCCTGTACTGATTACATTTCTGTTTGACTGTACCCTGTACTGATTACATTTCTGTTTGACTGTACCCTGTACTGATTACATTTCTGTTTGACTGTACCCTGTACTGATTACATTTCTGTTTGACTGTACCCTGTACTGATTACATTTCTGTTTGACTGTACCCTGTACTGATTACATTTCTGTTTGACTGTACCCTGTACTGATTACATTTCTGTTTGACTGTACCTTGTACTGATTACATTTCTGTTTGACTGTACCCTGTACTGATTACATTTCTGTTTGACTGTACCCTGTACTGATTACATTTCTGTTTGACTGTACCCTGTACTGATTACATTTCTGTTTGACTGTACCCTGTACTGATTACATTTCTGTTTGACTGTACCCTGTACAGATTACATTTCTGTTTGACTGTACCCTGTACTGATTACATTTCTGTTTGACTGTACCCTGTACAGATTACATTTCTGTTTGACTGTACCCTGTACTGATTACATTTCTGTTTGACTGTACCCTGTACTGATTACATTTCTGTTTGGCTGTACCCTGTACTGATTACATTTCTGTTTGACTGTACCCTGTACTGATTACATTTCTGTTTGACTGTACCCTGTACTGATTACATTTCTGTTTGACTGTACCCTGTACTGATTACATTTCTGTTTGACTGTACCCTGTACTGATTACATTTCTGTTTGACTGTACCCTGTACTGATTACATTTCTGTTTGACTGTACCCTGTACTGATTACATTTCTGTTTGACTGTACCCTGTACAGATTAAATTTCTGTTTGACTGTACCCTGTACTGATTACATTTCTGTTTGACTGTACCCTGTACTGATTACATTTCTGTTTGGCTGTACCCTGTACTGATTACATTTCTGTTTGACTGTACCCTGTACTGATTACATTTCTGTTTGACTGTACCCTGTACTGATTACATTTCTGTTTGACTGTACCCTGTACTGATTACATTTCTGTTTGACTGTACCCTGTACTGATTACATTTCTGTTTGGCTGTACCCTGTACTGATTACATTTCTGTTTGACTGTACCCTGTACTGATTACATTTCTGTTTGACTGTACCCTGTACTGATTACATTTCTGTTTGACTGTACCCTGTACTGATTACATTTCTGTTTGACTGTACCGGGTGCAATACTTAGTTTAGACAGTACTTAGTTTAGACTGGTCATTTGGTTAGACCAGTCATTAGTCCTACAACTACAACCTAGGGCTGGGCGATATGACAAAATCTCATATCACGATATAGAATTTATTTTATCACGATAACGATATACTCACGATATAGCATATTTTTTACGATACCTATTTTTTTATCTAAAAGAATTGATTTTTGTTCAGGTCGAGTACTTTACTGTACTTGGGCTGTACTGTACTGTACTGTACTGTACTGTACTGTACTGTACAAGCTCTCCTCCCTGGCCTCTGTCTGTGTTAGGCTGCACAACAGTGACACTTGGTGGTGACAATAGTTATGCTATTTCCGTGCTCGGATACAGGGACAGGGACACACATAGCTGTCTATAATGGTTGCACCACTCAAAAAACAATTAAATTCACATTATCCAGTCTACTTATATGAATATAATACTGATGCCCTTCCCATGCACAGACAGGCCCAAAGCAAGTACAAAAATATTACAAAATAAAATGTATATAATAATAATTAGAGGCTGAACTCAATTGTTCAGCCTCTGTAGACATTTTTAAAGCACAGCTCAAGACCCACTTCTACAACATTGCTTTTAATTGATCTTTTATTTTTTGTTATTCATGTCCTCACTGTATTGCATCACTGCTTGTTTTTTAATGTCGTTGCCTTGCTTTTCTTTTTTTCTCCATTGCTCTGTAAAGCACTTTGAGAGCTGCATTTCATGTCATGAAAGGTGCTATACAAATAAAGTTTTATTAGTATTATTAATAATAATTATTATGACAATTAAAAAGAAAAAAGAAAGAAATAAGACGTTGCCATACAGACACAGAAGTACAGGCCTGTGTCTGCATTAAATTGGCTTAAGGAAAAAATAAATATCTCATGTCACAGTTTGTCACTACAGTTGTTTCAGTTCATTTAAGCTCTGTATAGGGAATCAACATGTTCTGTTGTAGTTATAGTTTAGTTTGTTAAAGACGTTGGGCAGCTTAACGATGTTTAATTGACTACAGGCGATAGAGTGAGAGAGAGTGAGAGAGAACGCGATCTTGTCGTCAACTCTCCATGCCCACAGCTGTGCGTATAAGTCTGGGACGAGTGGGGCTTTTTCTTTTCCTTTTTTTTTGATGATCACAACAAAGTCAGCGTCTTGTGTTGTTGTTGTAAGCTGTTGCTGAATTAAGGACTTTTCAAATGGAATAGTTTATTTGGAACAATAAAACAAGACAGACACGCAGCAGCCAGCAGGAGGACTGCACAGGTAAGAGGAACGTCTTCGTCTTGGAAGAAGTTTGCAGTGCACCCGACGACGGACAAGCTTATTGTTCAACTGTGTAAAACATGCGTGGCTCACGCAATTTATCAATTTGACCCAACATGAAACCTGCATTTATAACAGTGAATGACCGGTTACTTTAGGGCGCGTTCGGAAATAGCGCACTAGGCGCACTGTGCAATGCAAACTGATAGATGAGTTCGCTCCGGTGTGGTATTTCCGAACGTGCCCCTTACACCGCTCTGAATCTCGTCAGCCATCATCATCATCTCCCTCTTTTAGGTGCAAGCACCACGTCGGCTTGTGTTGTGGTCGTGTTGGCCTTAGAGTATATAATAGAGAAGACATCCGAAAGGTGTTGGCTCAGTTTTCAGTGCGCGCGGTGGGCTGCTGGGCATGCCGTATATAAGCGCTGTGACGTAAAATACTGCCGTAAAGCGAAACGGCGATATAAGCGATATAGCTTTTTTTTCGTGATAGACATTTTCTATCGAAAATACGATATATATCGTCATATCGCCCAGCCCTACTACAACCTATCTCAAACCCTCACCCTAAACCTAACCTCCCACAGGGCAGCACACCTAAACCTATAACCTTAAACCAGGGATATTCAAATGGCGGTGTTGTGGCCCCTGGAAGAATTTTGATTTTTTTTTTTTTTTTTTTTTTTTTTTGAGAATAATCAGAGGGATAATAAAAGTTACAGGTATGGTGTGTGCGATATTAATTGTGAGATTACCATAATGACGGTAATCATTAAAGGACCACTTTTCAACCTATCTTCATATAGGCCTATAAGTCCTCACTAATAATCATGATAAAATGACACGTTTTTTTCTACTCTGTGTCACATAGGAGGGCTGTGGGCAGTTCAGAAACCCACCCAACAGTGACATCAATGAAGAATCCAAGCTAATATAAACTGCAGGCTTTCTAGTCCTGAAAAGTTGCAATGCGAAAATGGAAGCCATCATTCTCACAATAATAAACCCTGTTCCAGGTCCATTTGGTTCCATTTGTACACTCTCAGAGTTACAGACCCATAAGGGTATACCTGTATAGACATATTATCCTGCTTATTACTGTGCGGAAATATACATAAATCTTCGTGTTTGAGCACAAAAAGCATTTTGAGAACCCACAAATGTCCGCGCTTCGCGCGCACACTGTGCGGCCCCCCACACACAATCATTCTACAGTTGTGGCCCCCGGCCTAATCTAATTGAATACCCCTGCCTTAAACCATGTCTAACCAATGACTAGTCTAAACTAAGTATGCACCCCACTGTTACCCTGTACTGATTACATTTCTGTTTAACTGTACCCTGTACTGATTACATTTCTGTTTGACTGTACCTTGTACAGATTACATTTCTGTTTGACTGTACCCTGTACTGATTACATTTCTGTTTGACTGTACCCTGTACTGATTACATTTCTGTTTGACTGTACCCTGTACTGATTACATTTCTGTTTGACTGTACCCTGTACTGACTACATTTCTGTTTGACTGTACCCTGTACTGATTACATTTCTGTTTGACTGTACCCTGTACTGATTACATTTCTGTCAATGAAGTATTCAATCAATCAATAAAACGGGACCTTTTGTATGGATGGAGTATTTCTAAAATGGTGCTAAAAAGGCTGGCGTATGTTTTAACCACTTTTCAACGTGACGTCCCTATTTTTGGAAACCATTTATAGCCTATTATTGGCAAAACATTTCAACAAAACATCTCAAATGGCTACCCACACACACCCCACGATGTGTGTTACACAAGCTTGTAGATTGGCTATTCTAACCATACAACATAGGGCTTAAATGGATGCAACCCCATTTTAAAATGAAAACGTAGCCTGTTAACGTACATAGTCGTTCCCCCTCCGAGTCTCTCTCTCAGAAAGACGCTGCATAGCAGATGGCCTTGTATGATGTAATGCCCTCCAGATTTATGTGTGCCATTTCCTACATAGGACAGCTCTGCTTTCATCCCAGCCCCTCTCTCTCTCTCTCTCTCTCTCTCTGTCTGAATACATATAGGAAACAGAGAATTATTGATTCCGCGCTAAAGAATGGGAGCTTCTCATCATCGGTGAGTCACCGCAGAAAGACCAGTTGGGTTCTAAATCACACACAAAACAGACACATAAATACATAGGGAGACACGTCGAGAACATTAAACTCCAGTCTGCGCGGTCGTGCTGTGGTTTATATCTTACTCGCCGCCAACATGTGTCGCGGCTCGTGTTAACAGATCCGTCTTTCAGAGGCGATCATGCCGGGTCGTGTACTAGCTGATGATGTTCCGTAAACCACCGGCTGGTGGCGGCCCAGGCGGTCACACACGGTTTTGTCGCAACGGACATGGTTTGATGACCCCCAGCCCACCTTGCATGACAACTCATGGACAATCTCTGCATTGTGCAACGCTGTGCAGTGCCATGTATCTATATTTCAACACCCACCCCACAGCTGCAAATGCATCTCTTAGTCTTAATATCTATTGGCCATTAGTTTGAAAGCAGTTATGCAATTATGTACAGTATGGGCACCTGGTAGCCCTTGGCTAAGTTCCTCCCCAACCCGTCCTTTAGGCATGTTAGCAGCGAGGAGAGGAGACTAGGATACTATAATTAACCGAATGTCTGAGTGTGTGTCTGTGTGTGTGTGTGTGTGTGTGTGTGTCCGTGTGTCTGTCAGAAACAGTGCCGTAACTCCTTACTGCCTGCACCAATCACTCCCACTTCTCACACAGGCATTGACCATATGCATAATGTATCGATTTGACACATTAATGATTATTAATTAATTTATTAGTCAATTACAAACGCACCCGGGCGCAGTACCCTTCACGGCCACAAGGGGGGGGGGGGGGGGAATATCTCACAACGGGTAAGGACTAGTATTAATAATCGAGCAGTAGCAAGAGCAACCAAATGTCTTCTAAATCTAGTCAACCAGGCCTGCAGTAGGCGATGCACTGGACAAAATGTGCATGAATCTTTTTTAAATGAACTAGAAATACGAGGAAATGACAGAGGGAGAAACCGTATCCAACATCAACTTTAACGACCGCAAAACAGGAGCTTTCATGTTGCAAGGTAAGACTACGGTCATTAGTATTATTAGCCATCACCTGGGTGGGTCAGTCATGTAACTTTCCCGATGTTAAGCTGAGTATGTCTTCAACAACACAGCCATGCAAAAATAATAACATTGACAGCTATGAGGTGAAAAAATTGTTAAGGTAAAAAAAAAAAAAAAAAAAAAAGCTTGTGCAGAATTCTCCTTTAAGGTAATGGAAAGAGAGCGACACAGACAAAGAGAGTAGAAAGCAAGGAGATACAGTAGGCGACACTGCTTGAAAAGAGGAGTTAACAGGCAATTATGGGCACTAGATTTGCCGTTTATAGCAGGCACATACAGTAAATATACAGGCGTGATGGTACAATTCGGGAAAGTTTACCGGGAGTTTCCTGTAATATACACATCATCCGTATTCCATGCTTTTTGCGCAGTGTGAGATGGATGCACGGGCCGTTTCCACAGAACATCCCACCTCTCCCATGCAGGGTAAAGTGCTGGTGTCTCTTTAAGAGCCCATAGATCTGTCTAAAAGCACCATTTAGGTCGCACTTAAAAAAAGCCCCGCTGGACAGATCAATTTATCCGACTGTACCACACACACACACGCACACACACACACACACGCACCCACACACACGCACCCACTTGCACGCATGCTTCGATGCCAACCCCCGAATCTAATGGTTTGCATTCACTCAACAGTCCCAAGCCGACTGGTTTGTGAGCCGAGTCAAGAGGCCAGTCAGTCTGTCTGTCTGTCATAAAGCCATGTGGAAGACTGGGCTCAGGCCAGGAGGCTCAACAACGCTTTACAATGTAGGCATTTCAGACGCTCTTAAATCCAGAGCGATTTACAATAAGCAAGAACAGCAGCACACGTTACTTTGTTCGTTCGTCTAAATCGTAGCCCCTAAACTATGGAACACACTCCCCTCCCACGTCAAATTGGCCCCCTCCATCGAGACCTTTAAATCCCGCCTAAAGACCCACCTCTTTACCTTGGCTTTTAACCCCGCTTGAGTTCCTTTGGTCCTTGTATATGTTTCGTCTCACTGTGATGCTGTTGTTTTTCTGTTGTTTTCTGTAATGTGTCTCAGTTGTTGTCACTGTTTGTACTTTGTTTTCTCGCTGTTGTTTTTCTGTGTGGTAGCTTTAGTGCACTTGTTTTTATTTTATTTTTTCTCCTTTACAGCACTTTGTAAACTCTGAGTTTTAAAACATGCTATATAAATAAAGTGGATTGGATTGGATTGGATAAATCGTTGCTGTCGGTTGGAAACCTCATATTGTGTGTCCAAAACTGATATTTTTCAGAATTAACCCATTTTGGGGGCGGGAACCCCTTTTGGTGTTTTAAAAATGATGTTATAATTTAGCTATTGAAAAATGGCAGATCTACAAGCTCATAGCGCGCCACTCCGAGCTTGTAGGTCTGCTATTTTTTTTTTAAATCTTTAAAATGTGGCACAAATCATTGAATATACATTTTTAACAAAAATATTTGCTTCTGGGGGGTCCCTGGAACTACATATTTTGGCATGGAAAAGGTCGAGCACCACTGACATAGAAACATAGGTCTTTCAGAAAAAGATTAGGATTTAGAAGCCTTTTTTTTAACCGACCTCAGTCCAAAATGGGTTAAAATAAAGAAAATAGCATCAGTACCAGAACGACAAGCTCAAAACTTGGAGTTTGTAGGACGTTAATTTGGAGATAAGAGGTTACTGCCAACAGCAATGAAATGGTGCAGCAGGAGCAGTCGTTACAGTTGGAAATGTGTCAAAATGTGTCAAAACTCAAAGAAAGTGAAAATAGTCGATCCACATGCTCAGGGTTACAACACGTCTTCCTTATTCACCTGCTGTTAATTTATGTGCTGCCAATTCCTGCCAATTAACACATTTTAGACCTGAGATCAGATTCATACGAGGTTTCCACTGGACACACACTGGTCTGATGAACCCATTCTGACCTGAGCTCAGATTCTAAAAATGTCAGTCGTTCTTCGATCTTTTTTCAAAAATAGCAGACCTACAAGCTCGTATCGCGCCACTCGGTGGCGCGCTATGAGCTTGTAGATCTGCTATTTTTCAATAGCTAAAGCATAACATGATGCCAACACCAAAATGGGTGCCCGGTCAGAATGGGTTAACACATTTTAGACCTGGCCGACACTAGATTCTACAAAAATGTCCTCTAAATCCTGACAGTTTGTGTCAGTGGTGGTGCTCAACCTTTTTCATGTCAAAGACCCCCAGAATTATCTGTATTTGGCCGCGGACCCCCATCTGAAAATATGTTGTTCCAGGGCCAGAAGCAAAGATTTGAGTTAAAATCGTTCGCTCTGAAAGAAAATTTTAAAACATTCACAATTTAAAAAAAATTGCAGATCAAGAACATCATAATGCTTAAAACACACATTTTATAAAATGTCAACATAAGATTCATCATGATCATCACAGCAGCACTTAATTATGTTAAGAATTTAAGAAAATACATAGCAGCAAAACAAGAGAGAAGCACATTAATCAGAGCTGTGGTGTGGGTAGTGCAGCCGAGCACATATTATATATTCAATAAAACAGCTTTCAAGGGGCTGTTTAATGTAACTTCCAACATTAACCAATGAGCCCCGTACACCTACACCGTTGCTCAGGAGAGAAAAGGGGGACTTATTACATTCCTACACTATATCTAAGCCATTAGTTGCACTGATACAGCTATTGCTGCAGCTCGAAGCTAACAATATCTCACTGGACAGAGTGCTACTGGGAGTCATTACAATATCTCACTGGACAGACAGAGTGGTACTGGGAGTCATTACAATATCTCACTGGACAGACAGAGTGGTACTGGGAGTCATTACAATATCTCACTGGACAGACAGAGTGGTACTGGGAGTCATTACAATATCTCACTGGACAGACAGAGTGCTACTGGGAGTCATTACAATATCTCACTGGACAGACAGAGTGCTACTGGGAGTCATTACAATATCTCACTGGACAGACAGAGTGCTACTGGGAGTCATTACAATATCTCACTGGATAGACAGAGTGGTACTGGGAGTCATTACAATATCTCACTAGACAGACAGAGTGGTACTGGGAGTCATTACAATATCTCACTGGATAGACAGAGTGGTACTGGGAGTCATTACAATATCTCACTGGACAGACAGAGTGGTACTGGGAGTCATTACAATATCTCACTGGACAGAGTGGTACTGGGAGTCATTACATTTTGTTTCCTGTCCTCAGCTGGCCTCTCCATCTCCAGACAAAAGGCTAATTGGCGGCTAATGTCCACTCCGGTAATTAGCGGTATATAGCAGAGCAGCTCAGAGCTAAATGGTGCTTTGGCTTTGGAGGAGACGAAAGTTTATTGTTTTTTTTGTTCCATGCAGTCTGTGAAATATGTATAGACAGGGGGGAGGGCAGGGGGGGATTATTGCACTAAGCAGACCACGCAAATGCGTGGAGCCCTGAGGCTGGGCAGCCCTGTCACATTACAATCAGCCTGTTTAATATGTATTGAGACTAGAGGACATCAAAAAAATCAGGTGAAGTCTATCTCTGGACAAATGTAGGGCAAAAGAATCTGAACGTCTTTGTCTAGACAGACATAATATAAGCCTATACTAACACACCATCTCCCCATCACACGCAGGCCACCAGAACATCCCTCTATCTATCCATCTATGCAGGAATCTCTGTCTGTCCTTTGCATATCGACAACAGTTCACCTGATCGGCTCCACACTTGGCCGATGTACTGCTGGGGACCCACGGGAGAGCAGCGTCGAGCGTGGAGCGGCTCTCCAGACATGGCAGCCATACAACAGTTATTGACAGTCATTTAGCGCTTTCCTCTGAAATCAAAGTCGCCTTACAAAAAACCCATGCAGAAGTGATTGCTCCCTGTCTGGCCCTCATACAGACTCTATACATTACAGTCACTGTAATGTATATTCATACAGAATATACATTACATAAAAGAGCCTCACTGGATGTGACATTATGATGAAAGCTCAACGAGCGCCATTATCTTAGCCCATTTGGTTCTCTGAGTGGGGTCCGGGCACCCCCAGGGGTCCTTGAGGGGGTTCCAGAGGGTCTCCAGCTAAATATTGTATCACAGCACCAGGCTATTGGAAAATATCAGATCCAGCTCACAGCGTGTCATGGTCTGCTATATTTGAATTGTTATTACAAATATAACACAATATTTTCTTCTTACATACATCTACTCTTCTCGGGGCCTTTTCAGATGGAGTTCTGCGGCCAAATACATAGTCTACATAGTACTACATACACAGTTTGGGGGTCGTTGAGAAGTACTGCGATATCAGACTGAGGCAGCACCGTCACAATATCTCCTGTGGCGATCACGACACCATCGGGAGGCTGAGGTCTGCGAAGCCGAGCGAGGCGTGCTGCAGACTCAAGGACTTGTTCACAACCCTCGTTCGGGGAGCGTACGGCATTCTCTCTGAATCGCAATTATGAACGGGAACAAAAGAGTCATTCTAGACACAAAAGGCCCTGGAAACCGGAGTGGGGTGAGCGAAACGGCTGCTCCCTTTGCACACGGGATCGTTGAGAATCCAAGGAGCATTTAACGGGAGACGCGATTATGCCGGACAATAACTGTGGTGTGTGTGTGTGTGTGTGTGTGTGTGTGTGTGTGTGGGTGCGAGTGGTGTCAGATAAATTAGCAGCACCATCTGCGTCCTATGGCCCTCTGACTCTTTCCTAAGGGTGATTTTTACATTTAATTGCGCACTGGCTTTTCCGTGCCAAAAATAGACCATCTCCAAGGCCACAACGTGTCACGCCTCATGGCGACGCATTGGGAGCTTGTAGGCTCGACAAGTGGTTCTCATCAAACCTTTTCAAGTCAAGGAACCTCAAATTGATATGATTTAGGCCGCGGACCCCCAACCCGAAAAGGTTTTGTGCCAGGGACCCCAAGAAGAGAAGATTTACCGGTATGTTAACATCAACATTTTCCATATTGTTTAAAACCTTAAAAAAAATAGCAGCTCGCAGAGCTTGTAGATCTGCTATTTTTGAATAGCCTACATCTAAAAGTGGCTAAAATGATTGCGATGCTACACCAATGCAGAGACATGCATTGGTGCCCAAGGACTCCGCTTTAAGGCATTTGAAGTGACGTGCTCGCTGTGCACTTGTAGAGCCATTTTCACTGGCATGGGTCCCGGCAAACGTCTAATCTCTCTTTTGGGTCTCGGCCTGAAAGGTTTTAGAACCACTGTTGTAGACTCAGAGCATGTATAAATCAGGCAATACACTGATTTATAGGAGGAAATGGAATTGCTTGCAGATGTAGAATGGGTCACACCGGTCCACAAAACACACACACAAACACACCAGGTCATTTACAACCTTGCTCGGAGCCCAAAAGTCCTGCAACAATCCCGTTCCCCTGCCCACCCAGCTCGCTCCGTCCCCAAGCCTGAAAGGAGAGAGGGACGACGACTGAACGGGCTAAAGCTAAATCAAATCCCATGACAGAGAAAACTGTTAGGCCAAAACATTTCCCAATCTGTGATTCATAAAAACGGAGTGTTTCCTCAACAAATTAGCACAATACTCATGAATAATCTTTCTAAACCGACATGCTCCACATTCCAGCTGAAGAAATTGCAGATTGAGGTTTTTTTCCTTTCATGAAATATCCGAGATCATAAACATGCTTCTGAACATTCATTCTGTAGCTGGTTTGACCACTTCAGATACTCATGAATCAAATCTATTCTATTGCTAGTTTCAATTACTCTATCACAAATATAACTA
Organism: Protomyctophum parallelum; assembly: GCF_964188405.1. Classification (NCBI taxonomy): domain Eukaryota; kingdom Metazoa; phylum Chordata; class Actinopteri; order Myctophiformes; family Myctophidae; genus Protomyctophum; species Protomyctophum parallelum. The sequence continues at coordinate 6,954,673 of NC_139707.1, read as the reverse complement.
ATAACCAAAAAATTGCTAAATCTACAAGGGTTTGTAGATTGCCTATTTTCGGTGCACAGCATGATTCCATTGAAGACTGCTGTGGAATCCAAATGAAATCAGTCGCGGCGACTGAGAACTTTAATCCATGCATTTGTTTAGAAAGTACTACACACAGGCCACAACCCATTGGCCCTCCCCCCGCAGGGTTGGTTGGTTGGTACGTACCTCTCTGATCTTGTCCCGTTTCTCCTTGACGTCGGGCTCCGGGGGCTCTCCGTCGCCGACGCCCACCACCTTGGGCATGGGCACGGGGGGCAGAGGTTTGGGTAGGTCCTGCTTCTTCAGGTCCTCCACCACCTTGCTCTTCTCCGTCTGGATCTCTGCCTGCAGCTCCTCGCGGGACTTCCTCAGCTTCTCTTTGGCCTCCTGCAACGCCCGCTCGTGGTCCGCGCGGATCTTGTCCCGCAGGCTCTCCTCCTCCTCTCTGCGGGGGGGGGGGGGGGGGGGAGGGGGGGGAGACAGGAAGTTCGTTTTTAGTCATGTTCAAGGTTGTATTTTATTGTTACATCTAGTGTACAGGTACTTAACCCATTCTGACCGGGCACCCATTTTGGTGTCGGCATCATGTTATGCTTTAGCTATTGAAAAATAGCAGATCTACAAGCTCATATCGCGCCACCGAGTGGCGCGATACGAGCTTGTAGGTCTGCTATTTTTTGAAAAATCGAAGAACGACTGACATTTTTAGAATCTGATCTCAGGTCAGAATGAGTTCATCAGACCAGTGTGTGTCCGGCGGAAACCTCGTATGAATCTGATCTCAGGTCAGAATGGGTTAAAGAGTCAAACTCATTTTAGTTTGGCTTTCTTCAGACAATACAGCATCATAGATAGCATCAAACAGCAAAATATTTACAGAATAAAGAGGGCAAGAAGGAGCAAACAAAGAGTAAAAAAAGAGTAACATATGTACACGGCAGTGACGGCACGCACATGTTTTTCCTGTAGTAGCAACGGTTTGTTGAAGAGCTTCACAGTCAGTATGTTATGTTCCATAAACACATTTAGTTTGCAAGGTTTAATTTGAGCACAATAGTGCGAGAAGAGGGCAAAGGTGTATTTTTCTAATATTATCCATAGTACCAGATGTACAATCTTTCAGCGTGGCACGAAGTGATATGCTGTGAGCTTTCACATTTATCTGGGGACCCCCTATGATCACGGCTTGAGGGGCTGCAGCTGAGGCAAGCTGAGGCAGGACAAGTTGACCAAAATGTTGTGTTTTCTTCAATACATTTAGCTGTAAGCTGTGCGCGGTGTTTGTTATAGGAGAAATGACTAATTTATAGCACCACTTAGACCTGATCTACAAGCTAACAACATGCTTTAGAGGAGGGGTTCTCAACCCGTGGGTACGACCCCTTGGGGTTGAATTGAATTGATTTCCCAATTTGAATTGAATTCCCAAGGGAAGACGTCTTGACGTCCGTGGCATCCATTACTTAATACGCAATTAGACGTCTTGACGTTTATGGCTACTAAACAGTTTAAAGGTCATTTTTGCAGTCAGTTTGTAGTGGTGGCAGGGCGGGGCAGGGCGGGGGACATGGCCAAAGCATTTCCAGGGGTCCCCAGACCTAAAAACGTTGAGAACTCCTGCAGGACAAATTATCTTGTACAGGACAATTATCTTGTCTAAGGTTAATTGGTTAACCCATTTAGGCCTGACCTCGAAATTAAAAATAAATCTTTTAAATCCTCTGATTTTTTCAAAAATAGCAGACCTGCAAGCTCATAGCGCGCCACTCGTAGCTTAGCTTGTAGATCTGCTATTTTCCCCAATCGCTAATTTATAAAATAATGTTTAAAACACAAAAAGGGGTTACCGCCCAAAATGGGTTAAGGCTAAGGTAACTAAATTACACACAAAATATATCACAAATGTTGTACAATACACTACCAATTCAGAAATCAGAAGCCACGCTATTACGATGTAGCAAAGGAAAGCGGCGTTCACAGTTCACAGTACGGAGACAAGCAACCAGCAAAAAATAAATTGCTTTATTCTAAACCAGAGCACATTCTGTCCTGACCTTAAGAATAAGCACGCTCGAGGCTCCGGAGGAGCGCGCGGGAGGATTTCCAGCACGTCCGCTAACATCGTGTCCACTGTGATGATTAGTGTCCAACATAAATATGTCCTAAATGATGTGATGCCCCCCATGTGAGACGAGACCTCCCTGGAAATACTCCCACAGCACACAGCCAGTTCAACCTATTTTAATTCAGTCAACACTTAACCCATTTTGGACTGATGGCGATTAAAAAAGAAGGCTTCTAAATCCAAAAAAAAATCTGAAAAACCCAAGTTTCTATGTCAGTTGTGCTCAACCTTTTTCATGTCAAGGACCCCCAGAATTATCTTGGGCCACGGACCCCCATCTCAAAATATGTAGTTGCAGGGACTCCCCAGAAGCAAATATTTTAGTAAAAAAAAATTGCTCTGAAATATATATTCAATGATTTGTGCCACATTTTCACGATTAAAAGAAAATAGCAGACCTACAAGCTCGTAGCGCGCCACTCGGTGGCGTGCTATGAGCTTGTAGATCTGCTATTTTTCAATAGCTAAAGCATAACATAATGCTAACACCAAAGGGGGTTCCCACCCAAAATGGGTTAAAACTGGACTTTAACAACCAAGTGTAGCCTAGTTATTTCCAGCAGCTCAAACAAAATTTTTTTGGCTTTGATGGGCTCTTAGATTAGGTGTAGCTCTGTTTGATGCAGAAACACAACATAATTAACATAATGACATGACATATGACTTGACGCAAATAACATTAACGAGCGTGGAGTGTCAGCCGGACACACAACCCTCTGAACTGAAAGCTCAAAGTTTAGTTCTTTCCCCCCCAACCCCTTGAATATTATTGAAGAGAATGATTACTTTGATTATGGTAAGCTTGCATAACATACAGTAAGAACTCCTGTAACTGTCACCAGATTTTGTTTATATTAAGCCCCGAGTTACACCTATAGTTACTGCGCAGATAGCCGACACACAAGCTCCACAACGCATCGCAGTGAGCTTGTACAGTAGATTTGGCTATTTTTAAATTCAGGCTTAAAGCGGCCATCCTCGTTGCATTACGGTTACATCAGCTAAAGGAAGTGGGACAGGTAGAGGCAGTGCCTCCATGGAGGCTCATTGATTAGGACTCCACGCACCGATGTGTGGAGACGGCCTCACAAGGAGTCTCTCTGGATGCATACTGTAGCAGGCTATTAATGGAACACCAGTTGGGTGAGGTACAGTAAATAGTTTTAGTTTACTGTTCAAGATAGGTAGTAGGCTAATGTATTGTGCTTCACTTTTTTTTTTCACCCAGTGTTCATTGCCTAAGAAGCTGTAAATCCTGGGCGCTGCTCTCCCTCTGCCCACCTGGGGAGAGCCCCGAACTGAGCTCATGCTTCCTTCAATGCATGAGGAGTGAGTGTGCCGCTTCTTATCACCCGACAGGGGGGAGCTTCCCCTGTAGGACATAGCGCATGGAAGGAACACGTTATTCAAACCAGTTTCTTCACCCTCCATCATCTTATTTTTTTGCCATTGTGATTTTGCTAATGTTATTGCCATTTTGAAAAATGGCTGCCATGGTCACAGGACAAATCTAAACAGTATACCACTGTATTCCTCATCCTTGAAAATGTGGGATTAGTCACCAGAATCAAGATCCTAGGTGGTCTAGTACCTGAATTGGTAAAATAACACCAGGTGGTGGCCATTTTGGAAAATGGCTGCCATGGTCACCTCGGGACAAATCTGCGATGGCCCTATAGCCAAGCATGTTCCATATGGCATGATCCAACTGTGTGCCAAATTTCATACATTTATCGTAAAGTGCACGATTCCATCAACATTCTGCCTGTAGAGCTATAAATGATCGTGATGCCAACGCTGTATTTACACATTTTGCTGTGGACCTCCAAAGGACACCTGGGGACCCCCTGGAACCCACTTTGAGAACAACTGCATTAAAGGACTGAGAGGGTGACATGCCCCATCAGCCCTATACAGTATTGATTGATTGATTGAAATATTTATTAACAGTTTGTAGAATTTACAGTACAATTTAAGCACAAACTCAATACAAAGACTGTCAACTGTGAGTGGACGACCCAATTAAGCATTACACTTGTTTACAACAGGGTCCACATTGTTCAATTCATCAAAACATTTAAAGACATACAAACATTTAGAGACATACAAATAGACATTTCTATGTAGCTAAATTCATCATATAAAGTAGGGCTAGAAGTCAGAGGAATAAGGGCTTTAACACAAGCCAAAGTAACACAGTTTGCTGAACTGTCACCGTTAAGACGTCACAGAAAGAAGTGGACATGGGGTGAAGACGGGGCCACCAGACGGCGAGTTGAATGTCAGTGATGCTGTGGTAGAATTCATGGCTGAGCAGACAGTAGAGTTTATCCTGGATGCGAGGGAACAAGAACACAGAGCGAAGAGAAAAAGAAGGGGGAAAAAAACAGTGACCTTTCACCCCAGGGCAGGCGACACACTCAGAACAAGACTGTGAGGAGGCCTGCCAGCAGCAGCTGTCATGCCTCCACTCAGTGTGGGGGGAATCCCAGCAGCACTACCAGTATATTTGTCAGCGCCGTTTTGAAGGAAGGTTTAGTACATAAATAAGATGATCGTTGCTGTTGAGGAGAAACCTCTCATCTCCATTACCTTGGCAATATTGTGACCAGCATGGATTGCCTGACAAGGATCCCCCCAAAACATTTAGGGGGACCATGATTCCGTGTGAGGATAAGTTGTGAGGATAAGTGGTTTATAAGTTGGTGATCGTTGCCTACTGTATACGTCTGGACGTAATTGCGCTGGACAATATTCTACTTATTGTACTATGCAAAGTTAGCTTGTAAATCTGCTACTTTTGATGCTTTTGTGTGACGCTGTGGAGCTTGTAAATCTGCTACTTTTGTGTGACGCTGTGGTATGATCAAGTAGGGTGTTACTTTGACAAAACAAGTAAAAACCCCAAAAGTTAATATACGGTTCGATATTCAATAAGGTGGCATGCATTGTGGGAGGGAGCAGAGGTCCTGTGGTGTGTGTGTGTGTGTGTGTGTGTGTCTGTGGGCCCTCGTCAGAGTGAAGGTGAGGAGTGGAGAGAGCACAAATAAAGAGAAGGAGGCATCGAGGAATGAGTCAGAATATTTTGCGTTGCGCGTTGGGTCTGCAAGAAGCTCAGTGCTACTGTGTCGAGTTGTGTGATGCTGCAGCTGGATCAAGTAGAGCGTTAACTCACGAGAAAACACTAAAAAAACGTAGAATATGGAGATATGATAAGCCCGACAGCTTCTAAAAATATGATGCTACTGAATATGAGGTCTGACTCCCCATGGCTACGCAACCTCGCTCTGGAAAAACACGCTTCATGAATATTCACATCTGTCTGTCCACGCGTATTAATTGCAGGAAAGCGGTTATTTCCCTATACAGAGGGAATGAAGAGAGACAGAGAGAGGGAATATATATCTGTATATCGTCTCTGTCGGGTGGAAACATTGTGTGTTCAAAAGTGTTTGGGATTCAGATTTAAAAACGGCAGAGCTGAAAGCTCAGATCTGCTACTTTTACTTGACTTGTGTGACGCTGTAGTATGATCAAATTGGGCGAACATTAGCCTCGATACCCAGGCTTTCATTTCGTCTGCGCGAAAGATGAAAGCCTGGAAAAAGCCGTGGGCTGAACCAGTCTAAAAGTGGGAGTCAACCCTTCCGGGTGGGCGTCGCTCTAAATGATGTGACGTAGCGCTGCACTAGGGGGAGAGGAGGGGCCGGAGGTGACGGACAGATCGATGAGATCCAATCAGGGTGCGCGCATTTCTGAGGCGCGACCCTCCCATCTAGGCCAGAAATGTCTCTGCTTAGGTCAGGCTAGGCGAACATTAACCTATTTAGACCTCATAGCTTTTAACAACTTTAACCGTTATTTTAAACTTTAGTCAGATCTACAAACTCGTAGCGCAGCACTCTTTTTTTAGAAAAATCGTGAAAATGTGACGCAAATCTTTCAATATATATTTGTTCACAGCGTGAAACGTTTCTAAGTCGTATTTTTGCTTCTGAGGGGTCCCTGGAACAACACGAAAAAGTTGGGGAACCACTGACATACACTGTAGGTACATTAGGTTTTTCAGAAAACTGTCATGATTTATATATTTATATATTAGAAGACATTTGTAGAATCTGGTCTCAGGTCTTAATGGATTAACAAGAAATGACTAGTCATTATATATAATGATGTATCATTATATATCATCATGCAACAGAAACTCAGGGAAAAATAAATTACCTTACAGACACAGGATGTTAGACATTTCCAAACGCTGTCTTTTTTTTAAAGAACTACAGTTATCATCTGAATCAATATGTGAGCTTTTCTTCTAACAAAATAGAATAGATTTTGTAACCCATTTTTCACCCCTGTGTCAATTATCTAATGTGATCCTGGGCTCTACACACCCTTCACCAACCTGGGGGGAGCAACGGACTTGAACTCATGCTTCCTTCATGCTTGAGTGTCCAAGTTGCTCCTTTACACCTGACAGGGGGGAGTTTCCCTAGTTGGACGTAGCGCATGGAAGGAACACGTTATCCCAACCAGTTCCTTTCCCCTCCATCAGGCGCCCCGGCTGGCCAGGGGGAGGCAGTTTAGAGACCAGGATTAATGCATGTTTTTTGTGAGGTATACCTACCCTAGGGAACACGCAAACTCCACACAGAAAGGCCCTTTTACCAACCCCGCCTCGGTTTAGTGGGTCTTTCTGTAGTGGCGTGTGCAGTCTCTAGTCATGGTGTGCTGGGGGAGAGGAGAGCAGGCTTAGTGTCCCATTGGCCGTGGGGCTTAGTGTCCCATTGGCCATATAGGGCTTAGTTGGATTGGATTAGAGGCCAGCCAATCATGATAATCGCCACTAGATCACTAACCTGACGCTGCCAGATGAGGGCGGTATTGGGTAACCATGTTCCCCAACACAGCACTCATCTGGGATCTCTCAGGGAGTTGAGCTGACAAAAATCCGTTCCGTACCGAACCAATCAGCGTGAGCTAAGGGCGGGATATGTGAGAAACCGGATGTGAAGCTATATAGACACGTAAATATGATTGGTTGTGTTTGCACGCCCACACGGTGATAGACAGACGGTCCCATCCAATCATCTACCAAGTATCTTGAAAAAAAGGAACAGCCCCGTCATCGAATTTGCTTCCGCGATCCCAGATCCCAATAAGCTGTGAAACAAATTTGTGTAGCAAGCTTCTTGGATCTGGCAGCGTCAGGTTACTAGATCACGTGACTAGACTAGAAAGTCCTCATCATTGATCACTTTACAAGCTGATAAAAACACACAGAAAGATTAAATGTCAAGAAAAAAGGTGTCTGCCCGACAGCCACGATACGGTTCTATGAACATATGTCTCCGACTCCAATATGCCCTAAGTACCACGTAACAGACCAACATTGTGTGTGTGTGCGTGCGTGTGTGTGTGTACACAAACGTGTGCCCTCAGCAACATGCATTTAACCCATTCTGACCTGAGATCAGATTCATACGAGGTTTCCACTGGACACACGCCGGTCTGACGAACCCATTCTGACCTGAGATCAGATTCTAAAAATGTCAGTCGTTCTTCGATTTTTTTTCAAAAATAGCAGACCTACAAGCTCGTATCGCGCCACTCGGTGGCGCGATATGAGCTTGTAGATCTGCTATTTTTATATAGCTAAAGCATAACATGATGCCGACACCAAAATGGGTGCCCGTTCAGAATGGGTTAAATGTGATATTTATGTAATATTTAAAGGGTGCTGATGGTGGATGCCGGGGCTATAATGCCTGCACGTCGAGTGTTTGTGTGCCGAAGAGGCGAGGCAGCGTGAAATGAGAAGGAATGCACATCATCAGTCCTAATGGCTGCCGACGTCGCTGCCGCCGCTACTGTGTATACCCCCGCGCACGTGTGTGTGTATGTGTGTGCGGGTGTGTGTGTGTGTATGCGCGGGTGTGTGTGTGTGTGTGTGTGTGTATGCGCGGGTGTGTGTGTGTGTGTGTGTGTGTGTGTGTGTGCGCGGGTGTGTGTGTGTGTGTGTGTATGCGCGGGTGTGTGTGTGTCGGGCAATGACACAGAAACGCATTATAGCGTCACACAAATTACACAAAACTGGCTTGCTGTAATTCACACAGGGGCCCCTTTGGTGATCATGGCAGATTCCACCATAAATTTGCATTCGCCGGCCATACCCTTTCTATCTGTCCCTGTCCCCCCCCCCCCACCCCATACCCTTTCTATCTATCTGTCCCCCCCCCCCCCCCCCCCCCGCCCACCCACCCGTTCCCCCCCCCCGGAACATTTTATCACGTCCTCCTTTCATTACCCAGACACGCTTTAGCATTGCCTGCGATCGCCTCTTTCCAGCCTCGCAGAATGTCAAACATGCAATTAAGAGCATGTCAACAGCTGCCCGACTCAATTATCCTGACAAAGACGTGAGCGGCGCCCGCCGCTACCGCGAAACGCCTCTCCTCTCTCCTCTCCAGCCCACACACACACACCCATTTCATCGCACCGAAAGCAAGTGATCTGAAGAGCTCCGCCTCTCCGGTTAGTGACTTGCGGTCGTGTGGTCGTCTTCCTGACTGTAATCACTTCCTGGTTCCATTAGAGCGGTCTCCCCCTCGCTCGCTAGAGCGAGAGAGAGAGGCGCCGCATCGCCCCCAGCCACCCCCCCCCCCCCCCCTCCCCTGCCTGATGCTCCGACGGCTCAGACGCCATGGAAACCATCACAGAGGTTGAGATGGGGAGGGAGTAGCCATGGCAACAAAACAGACGTATGCATGCATGAAGGTCCACGGCCCCGAGGATTACTTGGTTAATCGTATGGTGATCTGTGTGGCGAAAAGGACAAGCGGTTGCTTAGTGACCACCAGACACCGTCTGAATGCAGCACACACACCGGGCACGGCGGGCAGCGGCATACAGGACCAGCGTTTCAGTTGTCATGTAAGCAAGAATAATAATGTGTTTCAACAAGTGCCACTTGAGCCGTCTCTTGTCGTGGTGGAAACCGAATACTGTACGTATTGTAACCAAAAACTGCAATGTGTGTATGTATGTATGTATGTATCTATATCTGTCCCCGTGTCTGTCCACATGTCCACGGAAAGCTGCAACACGGTAACTGTCATTTCTCAACCGTTTTGGACGCGGGAAGCCGTGCCAGAATCGGGCCACCCCCCCCCCCCTGGGGGTCTGGATGTTCCGGGAAACGCCCGGGGACCCCCACGCGGTACGGTAGCACTGCTCACTTCACACAGGTGTGATTTTCAGTGTAGCAGATCTACAAACTCAAAGCTTTCGAGCTTGCAGATCTGCTACAAGTAGGGCTTAATTAATTAATTAAACAAAACCCACAAAAATATGGAGATAAGAGGTTTCTGCCAGACGATAACGATATACTGGACTCTACTAATAGACCTGCTATGTTTTCCCTCAACACCAAAATGTCTCCGGGAGCATTATTAGCCAACCGTATACAAGCTCGGCAACGCGTGGTGAGCTCGTGCATCGGCCATTTCCGCAGAGTGTCTTTCCCCCAGAATAAAGGAAGCTGGCGCATCCAAGGAGGAGTCTCACATAGCGCAGATGATCAGAGCTCTCAGCCTAATCATACATCTGGGGAAATCTAAATTCATTTAAAATGGGCTTTGAGGCCCAGGCCGTGGCGTAACGGTCTGGGCACCTGACTGGTAATCCAGTCGCAGTGTGCCGCGGGTTCGACTCCCGAGCCCGACACGGCCTTTACTGCATGTCATCCCCCCATCTCTCTCCCGTTTCCTGTCAGCCTACTGTCTGTCCCTTCAAAAAATCAATAAAAGGCGTAAGCCGCAAAAAAATATCTTAAGAAAAAAAAAAAAAATGGGCTTTGACGCCAGCGCTAACAATGCTACACCCAGTGCTTTGAAAGCCAATCCTGATATCATCCCATATTAAGGGCCACCCTAAAAGCAAGGGGTCTTCAACGTTTTCCAGGCCAAGGACCCCTTAGCTGAGCGAGAGATGAAGCAGGGACCACCACTACATATTGTATAAGATTCAACTTTTTCATAGATAGCTCCATAAAATCATAGACTTGTTTGACAGCACCATCACCAATGTTCTTGTGTTTTCTTTACGTAATGTAATCGGACCGCTAAGAGGGAATCATTAACCCATTCTGACCTGAGATCAGATTCATACGAGGTTTCCGCCGGACACACACTGGTCTGATGAACCCATTCTGACCTGAGATCAGATTCTAAAAATGTCAGTCGTTCTTCGATTTTTTTCAAAAATAGCAGACCTACAAGCTCGTATCGCGCCACTCGGTGGCGCGATATGAGCTTGTAGATCTGCTATTTTTCAATAGCTAAAGCATAACATGATGCTGACACCAAAATGGGTGCCCGTTCAGAATGGGTTAAGTAACCGGAATCGTTAAAATCCTAAATGATCCAGATTCCCAACCCTATAGTCACGTCATTCCGTCCCAACGTTAATTACACCAGGCAATTTCACCCCATCTCTGGTTGAAATGTCTGTCAAAACGGTGATGGAGTCGTCGAGCATCCAGTTAATTCACAGCGTGACACGCGGCAGCGGCGATTGTGTTGGCAGCGACCTCATTACCTCACCCGAGGAGGCCGGCAGCACTTTATGGCGAACGCAGAGCAGCAGAGGGGCCGTGATGAGCACGCAGACGGTGCAACATCTCCTCGGGGCTCGTGACGCTGTTGCTAATGACAACCCAAGTGGCTTGTGACACCGTTAACCAATCATAAACTTTTTTTTTAAAGTGACAGCAGCAGCATTCGCCGACAAGAGAGTGGAATTTATTCTCTCTTGCTCACTTTCACGAAATGGTTTTTTAACTGCATGCTATACGGGGGTAACAGCTCTGCACACACCGCCAGGATACGACAGGAAGTACAGAGAGGATGCCAAACGCGTTTCGGTTAAACATGTTATCACTTATCATTATGCTCCTTTTATAGTCCATTGTGTGCCAGCGACGCACGGCACAAAACATCAGATCTACAATATGCGGCTCGCTCTCCAGTCTCCCTGCGACCTTCTTCTTCTTTGCTCCACCAACTACTGTCCGGTTCAATGCCAGAATTCAAGTGATACTGGACTTCAGGAGGAGTTTCTGCAGACAACTGGGTTTTTAGAGTAGAGGGGAAGCCTCCAGATGATGATGGCTGGCAACCTGCCAACGTTGCTGCTGGAGGGGCTAGTAGACGGAGAGGAGCATGCGGGGCCAATACGTGAGCCAGAGAGAGAGACAGAGGGAGAGAGGGGCCGATACGTGAGCCAGAGGGGCCGATACGTGAGCCAGAGAGAGAGACAGAGGGAGAGAGGGGCCGATACGTGAGACAGAGGGGCCAATACGTGAGCCAGAGAGAGAGACAGAGGGGGAGAGGGGCCGATACGTGAGCCAGAGAGAGAGACAGAGGGGGAGAGGGGCCGATACGTGAGCCAGAGGGAGAGAGGGGCCGATACGTGAGCCAGAGAGAGAGACAGAGGGAGAGAGGGGCCGATACGTGAGCCAGAGAGAGAGAGGGGCCGATACGTGAGCCAGAGGGGCCGATATGTGAGCCAGAGAGAGAGACAGAGGGAGAGAGGGGCCGATACGTGAGCCAGAGAGAGAGACAGAGGGGCCGATACGTGAGACAGAGAGAGAGACAGAGGGGCCGATACGTGAGACAGAGAGAGAGACAGAGGGGCCGATACGTGAGCCAGAGAGAGAGACAGAGGGGCCGATACGTGAGACAGAGAGAGAGACAGAGGGGCCGATACGTGAGCCAGAGAGAGAGACAGAGGGGCCGATACGTGAGCCAGAGAGAGAGACAGAGGGAGAGAGGGGCCGATACGTGAGCCAGAGGGGCCAATACGTGAGCCAGAGGGGCCGATACGTGAGCCAGAGAGAGAGACAGAGGGGCCGATACGTGAGCCAGAGGGGCCGATACGTGAGCCAGAGAGAGAGACAGAGGGGCCGATACGTGAGCCAGAGGGGCCGATACGTGAGCCAGAGGGGCCGATACGTGAGCAAGAGAGAGAGACAGAGGGAGAGAGGGGCCAATACGTGAGCCAGAGGGGCCAATACGTGAGCCAGAGGGGCCAATACGTGAGCCAGAGGGGCCGATACGTGAGCAAGAGAGAGAGAGACAGAGGGAGAGAGGGGCCGATACGTGAGCCAGAGGGGCCAATACGTGAGCCAGAGAGAGAGACAGAGGGAGAGAGGGGCCGATACGTGAGCCAGAGGGGCCGATACGTGAGCCAGAGGGGCCGATACGTGAGACAGAGAGAGAGACAGAGGGAGAGAGGGGCCGATACGTGAGCCAGAGAGAGAGACAGAGGGAGAGAGGGGCCGATACGTGAGCCAGAGGGGCCGATACGTGAGCCAGAGAGAGAGACAGAGGGAGAGAGGGGCCGATACGTGAGCCAGAGGGGCCGATACGTGAGCCAGAGAGAGAGACAGAGGGAGAGAGGGGCCGATACGTGAGCCAGAGGGGCCGATACGTGAGCCAGAGGGGCCGATACGTGAGCCAGAGGGGCCGATACGTGAGCCAGAGGGGCCGATACGTGAGCCAGAGGGGCCGATACGTGAGCCAGAGGGGCCGATACGTGAGCCAGAGGGGCCGATACGTGAGCCAGAGGGGCCGATACGTGAGCCAGAGGGGCCGATAAGTGAGCCAGAGGGGCCGATACGTGAGACAGAGGGGCCGATACGTGAGCCAGAGAGAGAGACAGAGGGAGAGAGGGGCCGATACGTGAGCCAGAGGGAGAGACAGAGGGAGAGAGGGGCCGATACGTGAGCCAGAGGGGCCGATACGTGAGACAGAGGGGCCGATAAGTGAGCCAGAGGGGCCGATACGTGAGCCAGAGGGGCCGATACGTGAGACAGAGGGGCCGATAAGTGAGCCAGAGAGAGAGACAGAGGGAGAGAGGGGCCGATACGTGAGCCAGAGGGGCCGATACGTGAGCCAGAGGGGCCGATACGTGAGCCAGAGGGGCCGATACGTGAGCCAGAGGGGCCGATACGTGAGCCAGAGGGGCCGATACGTGAGCCAGAGGGGCCGATACGTGAGCCAGAGGGGCCGATACGTGAGCCAGAGGGGCCGATATGTGAGCCAGAGAGAGACACAGAGGGAGAGAGGGGCCGATACGTGAGCCAGAGAGAGAGACAGAGGGAGAGAGGGGCCGATACGTGAGCCAGAGAGAGAGACAGAGGGAGAGAGGGGCCGATATGTGAGCCAGAGGGGCCGATATGTGAGCCAGAGGGGCCGATACGTGAGCCAGAGAGAGAGACAGAGGGAGAGAGGGGCCGATATGTGAGCCAGAGGGGCCGATATGTGAGCCAGAGGGGCCGATACGTGAGCCAGAGGGGCCGATACGTGAGCCAGAGGGGCCGATACGTGAGCCAGAGGGGCCGATACGTGAGCCAGAGGGGCCGATACGTGAGCCAGAGGGGCCGATACGTGAGCCAGAGGGGCCGATACGTGAGCCAGAGGGGCCGATACGTGAGCCAGAGGGGCCGATACGTGAGCCAGAGGGGCCGATACGTGAGCCAGAGGGGCCGATACGTGAGCCAGAGGGGCCGATACGTGAGCCAGAGGGGCCGATACGTGAGCCAGAGAGAGAGACAGAGGGAGAGAGGGGCCGATACGTGAGCCAGAGGGGCCGATACGTGAGCCAGAGGGGCCGATACGTGAGCCAGAGAGAGAGACAGAGGGAGAGAGGGGCCGATACGTGAGCCAGAGGGGCCGATACGTGAGCCAGAGAGAGACACAGAGGGAGAGAGGGGCCGATACGTGAGCCAGAGGGGCCGATACGTGAGCCAGAGGGGCCGATACGTGAGCCAGAGAGAGACACAGAGGGAGAGAGGGGCCGATACGTGAGCCAGAGGGGCCGATACGTGAGCCAGAGGGGCCGATACGTGAGCCAGAGGGGCCGATACGTGAGCCAGAGGGGCCGATACGTGAGACAGAGGGGCCGATACGTGAGCCAGAGAGAGAGACAGAGGGAGAGAGGGGCCGATAAGTGAGACAGAGGGGCCGATACGTGAGCCAGAGGGGCCGATACGTGAGCCAGAGGGGCCGATACGTGAGCCAGAGGGGCCGATACGTGAGCCAGAGAGAGAGACAGAGGGGCCGATACGTGAGCCAGAGAGAGAGACAGAGGGGGAGAGGGGCCAATACGCGAGTCAGAGAGAGAGAGAGGGATGGAGAAAGGGAGGGGAGGAGCAGTGATGCTAGCAACAGACACATGACTGTGTATACCGAGGTTTCCATTTCATGAAGCAAATACACACAAAACACCTGCAAGAAAACAATACCCCCCCCCCCCCCACACACACACACACACACACACACACAGTGTGTGATGGTTCTTACTGTGACCGTCATAGGTGACTGACATCACAGGCTAGCTAAGTAGATATCAAACTATATTTACAGCCGAAGCCAATAGAAGACATAAAAGCAATTAAAAAACATACAAAACAAAGGGTCTAAAGATCCACGATGTAGCCACACCATTCCCATATGGATCCCCATGTGATTTTGTTATGCTTTTTTTTTGTGTCCTATGGCACCCCAGGCAGAGCATGTGGGTTTTGTTTTTTCCTACATTTTGTTTTCAATCATATCAAATTTAAAATATTTTCAAATTACATAAATGAAAATCTAAGAAATGCCATAAATTAGGGGTGAAGAAGTTGTGAAAATAGCAGATCTACAAGCTCTATGGATCTGCTTCTTTTTTTTCTCTCTCTTTCGGGCCTCAAGCTAAAAGGTTTTGGAACCACTGAAGCACTACAGCACTTCTACCAGCAGAGCTTCCAGCAAGATTCCCACCGTTTAAAATCAAATTCTGTACCGTTGGACTTACATGAATACATATCATCCATGTTGTTTTGAAGTGTGTGCAGTTGGCCCAATTTCCACATAGAAATATGACTTTAAAGTCAAGCCGTATTAAATCCCATCATCTGGGTCTCCGGGGCAATCCTCAACGTTAAGTAACCACTTAAGCCCCATATACTGTACTTTGTTGTATGACCAATTAGCCAGCGGGAATATAGCACATCTACAAGCTCACAACGCATCGTAGCAGAAATATAGCACATCTACAAGCTCACAACGCATCGTAGCAGAAATATAGCACATCTACAAGCTCACAACGCATCGCAGCAGAAATATAGCACATCTACAAGCTCACAACGCATCGTAGCAGAAATATAGAACATCTACAAGCTCACAACGCATCGCAGCAGAAATATAGAACATCTACAAGCTCAC
Source organism: Protomyctophum parallelum (assembly GCF_964188405.1). Taxonomy (NCBI): domain Eukaryota; kingdom Metazoa; phylum Chordata; class Actinopteri; order Myctophiformes; family Myctophidae; genus Protomyctophum; species Protomyctophum parallelum. The sequence goes on along the minus strand of NC_139707.1, from coordinate 6,939,256 downwards.
AACGCATCGCAGCAGAAATATAGAACATCTACAAGCTCACAACGCATCGTAGCAGAAATATAGAACATCTACAAGCTCACAACGCATCGTAGCAGAAATATAGAACATCTACAAGCTCACAACGCATCGCAGCAGAAATATAGAACATCTACAAGCTCACAACGCATCGCAGCAGAAATATAGAACATCTACAAGCTCACAACGCATCGCAGCAGAAATATAGAACATCTACAAGCTCACAACGCATCGCAGCAGAAATATAGAACATCTACAAGCTCACAACGCATCGCAGCAGAAATATAGAACATCTACAAGCTCACAACGCATCGCAGCAGAAATATAGAACATCTACAAGCTCACAACGCATCGTAGCAGAAATATAGCACATCTACAAGCTCACAACGCATCGCAGCAGAAATATAGAACATCTACAAGCTCACAACGCATCGTAGCAGAAATATAGAACATCTACAAGCTCACAACGCATCGTAGCAGAAATATAGAACATCTACAAGCTCACAACGCATCGTAGCAGAAATATAGAACATCTACAAGCTCACAACGCATCGCAGCAGAAATATAGAACATCTACAAGCTCACAACGCATCGTAGCAGAAATATAGAACATCTACAAGCTCACAACGCATCGCAGCAGAAATATAGAACATCTACAAGCTCACAACGCATCGTAGCAGAAATATAGAACATCTACAAGCTCACAACGCATCGTAGCAGAAATATAGCACATCTACAAGCTCACAACGCATCGCAGCAGAAATATAGAACATCTACAAGCTCACAACGCATCGTAGCAGAAATATAGAACATCTACAAGCTCACAACGCATCGCAGCAGAAATATAGCACATCTACAAGCTCACAACGCATCGCAGCAGAAATATAGAACATCTACAAGCTCACAACGCATCGTAGCAGAAATATAGAACATCTACAAGCTCACAACGCATCGTAGCAGAAATATAGAACATCTACAAGCTCACAACGCATCGTAGCAGAAATATAGAACATCTACAAGCTCACAACGCATCGTAGCAGAAATATAGAACATCTACAAGCTCACAACGCATCGCAGCAGAAATATAGAACATCTACAAGCTCACAACGCATCGCAGCAGAAATATAGAACATCTACAAGCTCACAACGCATCGTAGCAGAAATATAGAACATCTACAAGCTCACAACGCATCGTAGCAGAAATATAGAACATCTACAAGCTCACAACGCATCGTAGCAGAAATATAGAACATCTACAAGCTCACAACGCATCGTAGCAGAAATATAGAACATCTACAAGCTCACAACGCATCGTAGCAGAAATATAGAACATCTACAAGCTCACATACAGTGACAAAGAAGGGGGGGAAAAATCAAAGGTGCTATCCCTGTATGGTTGTTGACTCTTCCTAGATTTTATTCCAGTTAGATTTTAAACTGTGCTTTTAGTATTTTCAAATTCTTAGTTTATGTTATGGCCCCATCCACTCACACACCTTCCAAATAGCTTTCCCATTTACACCACAGAGCGATAGCACCATCAAGATTTCCTCTAATTTTATATATTAAGTGCTCCATTACTTTCATTTGTTCCGTTAGTTTCCTCAGTTTTTTGTTATAAATTTAAGGTCCGTTAATCTTAGTATTTTAATAAGATACTTGTCTTCGGGTTGAACTATTCCATTTGGAATTTTCCCCAACAGGATGTACTCATGGTTGGTCTCTACGTAAATTTTTAGGACCCGTGTCATTTCCTTTCAAGATTTTGTCCCAGTACTCTTTCAATACAGGGCAAGACCAGAAGATATGACTGAGGTTGGTGTGGTCTTCTCATACCAGAAGATATGCCTGTGGTTGGCGTGGTCTTCTCTATATCTCTCCAGCATTTGTGTTACTGATCTTTGAAATTTTGCTAATTGGACGGGTTTAAGAAATATCTCATTTGACATTTCCATGCGTATTCTCGCCAGAATGGAGATGCCGTCTTATGTGTAGATAGGTTTATATTTTCCCATTCAGTTTCAGGCACGATTAAGGTGTAGTTCTTCTTGCCATTTTATTTTCTCTCTCAGTTCTGTTTTTGTTTCTGCTTGTCCAAGATGTTATATAATGCTGAAATGTGATGCTTGATACTCGCACGCTTTTAACGAGGAACTGTGTCAAAGGATGAGAAACTGTAATGGTCTTCTCTGTATGGTGTTATTCTGGATATAGCTTCTAACTTGCCAATATCTAAAGAAATGTGAATGCGGTAGGTCGTAGTCTATCTGAGTCTTTGTAGTAACTCAAAGCTTACATGTTCCTTATTATCCATGAGTTGGCCAAATATCCTCAGTCCCTTTTCATTCCAAATGTTGAAGGTACTATAAAGGTTAAAGCATAATTGATACACTCGATACGATAACCATCAACTACTCAATCAGATAGACTGACGTCTTTGCACAATGATACGAGAATGGGTGTTCTCATCTCAGATCTTCTGGTCACGTCACGTGTCCAATACCGGTAATAATGTGTATGTATGTAATAACTTACTTAAAACATAATCGCTTGTAGATCTGCCATTTACACTGCTTTTTGAAAATGTTTTAAACTATACTGCAGGTAACAGTTTTCAGCATGGAAAATTATTATGCAATTAATTATCCCAAATAATTGCGATTAGAAAGATTTATGTTTTGCGCTATAGCCGAGCTCGCAGATCGGCTATTTTCGGTATTTGTGGAAAAATGTCTGAAATGTTCCAGCGAAAATTTAAGGAGAATTCCACTTTATTTGTAGTTGTTACGTCCCCACCAAAGAGGTCCAGGTGTTATTTTGTGCAAAAGTGCATTATTGGCCATTTCCCCTACCATAAGCCCTCAATGGGGGTTGGGTTCTTGTGGTAATTTGCTTATTTCCATCGAAATAAGTAGTAAAGTGTGCCGCTTGGGATACTATTTAAATTATGAAGAGAGGATATATACAAAATAAATATATTTTTGAGCGATGGAAATAAGCGAATTAGTACAACAACCCATAGCCCCATTCAATTCAATGATTTTTAATGCAATTCATTGAGGGCTTATGTAGGGGACATGGCCAATAGTGGGGACGTAACAACTACAAATAAAGGTAAGAAAGCCTGAAATTCTCCTTTAACATGTCCAAAAACAGGGATGCCAGGTTGAAATTGCTTTAACGACGAGAAGCTCTTCACGCGCAGTAGCCCACGTTACAGCCATGCACACGTCGCTGGCTTTTACCAGTCCATTTGAACCACGGCTGACACTCACCGGCCACTGGCGTAATTTTGCCAGTTAAATAACAATGCATGCTTGCAGGGTGCCTCGGTGCCGCACTGTCTGACTGTAAAAAATGCTCCGATTGGTTCAGAAACTTCAGAGCCAGCGTTTCAAGCTGAAACTTCTAAATAAAATGCCCAAATTAACCATTTCACCACAAGGTCTTTAACCTTCACACGCCAACCCCCGTACAGTGTTTACGCAGAGAGCAGGATCGAGGACGGATACGCTAATGAAATCACTGAGACGAACACAGCCCCATATAATTGGCCAGTCAATCTAAGCTAAAAAGGGGCGTGACCCAAAATACATTGCGATAGCAATCATTCAAAGTTGTTTATGATCCAAATAACATTAAAAATTCTCGTATTGAAAAATTAGATCATGTTAAATCCAGGGGTTGAAACTTCTAATTTGAATAATGCTTTAACAATGTGACGGGTCAAACTAGGGGTTATTCCTTTCAACTTTCAACCCCTGAATTTACCGTGAACGATTACTATTGCAATTTATTTTGGGTCAAACCTTAGAATGACTGGCCTATTGCAGCTGTAAATGAGAACTGGAAGACATGGGAAGATGACAGACAGACAGACAGACAGACAGACAAGGGGGAGAGAGACAGACAAGGGGGAGAGAGACAGACAAGGGGGAGAGAGACCCTGAGAAACAGAAAGCAAGTGCCAGGAGAAACCGAGACTGAAAGAAAGAATAGTCCGTGAGAGACAATGATTGAGATAGCAACGTGAGAGAAAGATTAAGAGATAGGTGCGTGTGTGTGTGTGTGTGTGTGTGTGTGTGTGTGTGTGTGTGTGTGTGTGTGTGTGTGTGTGTGTGTGTGTGTGTGTGTGTGTGTGCGTGGCTCAGATATTGCTCATACTGCCTCTCCACCTCACATCGTGTTTTAATTACAACTGTCAGCTCAGACACTGGAGATATGAAATCATTCCTTCTCTCTGCTCTCTTTACCTCCCTTTCTTTGTCTTGTCTCTCCATCTCCGCCACCACACACACACACACACTCTCTCCCTTTCTCTTCTTCCCACAATCTCCCCACTCCTTTCACCTGTAATACTTTTTCTTTCCTGTTCTGTCGTTTTCTGTTTCTGCCACTTCTACAGCCAGTGACATGTCATGTTAGCCGAGAGAGAGAGAGAGGGTGTGTGTGTGTGTGTGTGTGTGTGTGTGTGTGTGTGTGTGTGTGTGTGTGTGTGGCCTCTGCTTGTCAAACGGCTCTCAGCCGGAGAGAGAGAGCGCTCTCCTGGGAGCGATCCTCTCCTACTATATGGAGTGTGCTGATGTACACCAGGCAGCCGTTGGTTGGTTCGCTCGCTCGCACCACTGTCAGCGGGTGAGAGAGCGAGGGCATGCAGACATGGCTTCTGCATGTCCCAAGCTGCCACACAAAGCGTACCGTCTGCATGATGGCCCAAACTGCCACACGACGCCTACGCCTTTGCGTCTCACTCTAGAGGGCGCTGCATCTATCCATATCATTCCATACCATCTTCTACTTTTTTGAGTCATCGAAAAAAGCAACTTCTTTTCCCTTAACCCATTTAGACCTGAGGCCGATTCTATATATTTTTTTTATATCAACTCTGTGTGGGGGTCCCCAGGGAGTCCCCGAAACATTTAGATCCCCAAGAACGCGCCCAGGGGACCGCCTCGGTTCCGGTGAGCTGCCCCGCGTCCGAAACGGTCGAGAAATTACAGAGTTACCGCGTGGGGGAATTAGCAGACAACACTCTCGCTCTCTCACACACAAGTAAGAGTGTGTCAACATTAACAAATCACATTTTTTGAGGGACGCTAGCCCCTCCTATGCCTAGTTTTCTTGTCTATTGAATGTGTGTACCACAGAATGTGATGATTTGATTGGCTGAGCACGGAATGTGATGATGTATGATGATGATGTATGGTGATAAGAGCGCCCCTCGCTTCACACGACAATTAGTCTGCACGTAAGCCCCATTATATAAATGTTTGTGTTTACACAAACACTCAAAACTGGCTATTCATTGTCAAAATATGGAGATAAGGTTTCTGCCCAGCAGCAACGATACGATGCGTGGGTTTTCCCAAGACCCACTTGGCTAAAACAGATGCTGGGTTGACAGACCTGTCATGGAATTTCACAGCTCCTCTACGGCCTAGGCTCTAATATCATCCTTCTCTCTCTCTCTCTCTCTCTCTCTCTCTCTCTCTCTCTCTCTCTCTCTCTCTCTCTCTCTCTATCAGCTGACGGTCCCTGAAATCAGTCACAGATGATGTCTGCCTTGTTCCTATCGTCTCCCTCCTCCTCCTCTACTATCTATTCCTTCATCCTCTATTCAGCTCAATTTGCTCAAAAATAAAATCTCACATGACAACCTGACAATGATTCTATGATTGAGAGTCCCAACTGTGCGATATGCAAAACCGTGGTGAAAGGCGACACCCCACACAGCCAGCGCCAATTCCTAAACAATTAACCCAACGATATATGTCAAATTATGATGATTTAGTGATGTTGTTCCTGCTTGTTCTTACATACTGCCAACCAAGTGAAGAAATTGAGGCTTTAACATGTGCTTTTATATGAAATACTGTATATGAGTTAAGATTTTATGGAAGATTCTTCTGAACATATAACGTTTGACCACTTCAAATGCCATAATCTTAAACTAATAACCAAGAATTGCCAATCTATAAGCTCTCAATGCGTCTCAGATGCGTTGAGAGCCTGTCAATCGGCTATTTCCACTACACAACATGCCTCCATAGAAGACACGCCGGCTTCTGTGGAATCGAAATGACTGAAATCAGTGGTTGCGACTGATTTCCTTCCACCTCATCTGTGTCTCCTTTCCACTTCTCCCTATCATTTACCTCTCTGCCTATTCCCTCCGTCACTCTACTATTATTGACCCACTGTCGCATGCAGCCACCTGAGCTCCGTATCCCTAGCACCACCCGGCCCCAGGCGGTGTGATTCCATACAGGCATTCGTGACCTATATCCCACTGTGACTAATACTTCACATTATTATTACCAGACTCCATCTCCTCGCCTCCCGCCAGCAAGCCATGCAGCCTGGCCCAGCTGGCCGGAAAAACACAAATAATGGAAGCCCCCCTGCTCGGCTCGGGCGGCTCGCTTTGATACGGGGCTTCCCAGCGTGGGAAATGTCCCGAGACTGAATGGCTCAATCACGGAATCTTTATACAAGGATAACAGCATAAAGCTGTGTTCGCCATTCTGCCTGTTAAAAGACAACCCGAAGCTAGCGCCTCGCCCCAGAGAGTATTAAGGAAAGGAAGACGTCTTCTTTATTTACCGGGCAATAGAGCGTCGCAGTCCCACCCCGGACGAGCGGCCCGGGGTGACCCAGAGACGACGTTTCAGAAAGTATTTATTTAAAGACCTGTAAGCCTCGGACAAAGCCAACACGGATGGTGAAAACTCATGACAATAAAACACCTTTTTTTTGGGGCCGAACAAATATATTTTTTTAAAAGGGCAGGGTACAACACTATTTGTTTTTCTTCTTTCTAAATATTAGTTCGGCACAAAGAATTTTGTTTATCGTCATGATGTGTAAGTTGTCACCATCCAAGTTGGCTTTGTCCGAGGCTTACAGGTCTTTAAATAAATACTTTCTGAAACGTTAGTTACAGGCCTTTAATTAAATACTCGAAACGTCTATGGGAAAGATGAATGGGAAATTCTCTTCCGGGCCGCTGGTCGCCATGAAAGGGGGCTGTGACGCTCTATGGCATCCCTACTTTAGGCACGCCGTTGTATATCGCTGTTGTCAATAGGCATAAACCTCCCATCTCCGCGTTCTAACTTTTTGGTCTTTGTTTAACGTAAATCAAACGGCCTACTTGATTTTACGATACAGCGGCACACATAGGCAGCAAAAGTAGCAGATCTACAAGTTCGAAGCGCTGCTTGAAAGTCGAAAACGCTGCACGAAGCGACTCTGGACATACAAGGTTTCAACAACGTAAGAAAACTGTAATTAAAAAAAAAGAAGATGGGCTTTTTTTGCTACAAAAAACCGGCATACGTCAGACTAAAGAGGTCCTTTGTCCACCAGTCGACCTTGAGGCTTAATCAGGAGTTGTAGTAGCCACGGGGTAATCTAAGCGGTGGATATTGCTCTTGTCTTCATGTCTTTATGTATGTAAATTGTCTTGTTCTTTGTTATGTCAAATGTGTGCAATTGTGTATATGTGTTCCTGCTGTGTCGCAAGACAAATTTCAGTGTGAACTGACAATAAAGTACTATATCATATCATATATCATACGACAGTATTAAATAAGGCTTGAGTTGTTTTGATGGCATTTAAATAAACTGAAAGGCCATAATTTTTACCCTTTTACAGTGGAAGTAGGAATGTTTCTCAATTCTCCATGCCAGGGCCATCATAAATCCACTGGCCACAGCATTACAGGCAGGGCATATAGGACTGAATTTATTATCAGCTCGCCTGTCTCCGATGCCCAGGTCAATTTGCTTTCCATTTAAGACGGCTTATTTAAAATTCTGGCCATGGACTAAACTCGGAGCAGCTCCTAATTCCATTTCAACATCAGACATCTACGCCGGCAAAAAAAAAAGAGAAAAAAAGGATAAAACGCTCGCCTGACATACCAAAATGACCCCGATATACCCGAGGGAGCTCAAGATTTAACACAAACTTTTTGGCCTAAATTGTTTTCCTAGTTGCGGTTTACGTGAATGTGATGCATTATTCAACGTTGTTCGTGTTTCCCAGAGTTGACAGACTAAGTAATGGCTTTGCAAAGTTCAGGAAAGGAGGGGATTTGTTTAAAGTGCTACAGTGGGTCTACAGACTCTACACCATTGGTTCTTTCTAAAAGTGGGGTCCCACTTCCCACACCAATGGTGGCGAGCTCACACCGACCGACTCATTGGAGGCAACGTGGGGTTCAGTGTCTTGCCCAAGGAGTCAAGGACACTTCGACATTTGGACAGGAGGAGCCGGGATTCGAACCGCCGACCCTGGGGTCATTGGACGACCTGCTCAACCTCCTGAGCCACAGCCGCCCAATAGGCGAAATAGCAGAGATAGCAGATCTACAAGCTCAAAACGTGTCGCATTTGCAGCTTGTTAGATCTGTTGTTTCCATCATCGGCCCCGTGCTACTTTAGTTCACCCACGCTTTAACCCATTCTGACCTGAGATCAGATTCATACGAGGTTTCCGCTGGACACACACTGGTCTGATGAACCCATTCTGACCTGAGATCAGATTCTAAAAATGTCAGTCGTTCTTCGATAAAAAAAAAAAATAGCAGACCTACAAGCTCGTAGCGCGCCACTCGGTGGCGCGCTATGAGCTTGTAGATCTGCTATTTTTAAATAGCTAAAGCATAACATGATGCCAACACCAAAATGGGTGCCCGGTCAGAATGGGTTAAAAGTCAAAACAGAAATGTAATTTATATTCAGAATGTTTGCCGACAACAGAAATACAATTAAAACCTTTATAGAGAAAACTGATCATGAGGTACAGCTTGATTATTGTGCCCGCCCCAATGCATGCACGTATCCCTCCATCCATCAGAATGACTTTGGGGCTAATCAGGTCTGTAACGGCACGCTGACTCAATCACCAGAGCTGCAGCATCCGCACGTTTTACCACACACACACACACACACACACACACACACACACACACACACACACACACACACACACACACACACACACACACACACACACACACACACACACACACACACACACACACACACACACACACACACACACACACACACACACAGGCGTACAGAGTCTGATTGCTGAACACGGAACATCATGATGGACAGAGAGAGAGTGCTGATAAAGACTGTTTGGCTGGAAATTGGGTACAGAAAGGAGGATTGGTGGCAGAGTGGGGTGGGGGGGAGCTGAGCCCACAGGGTGAATGGAGCGGATTTCAGAGCTGCAACTATCAATTTGAGTTTAAATGGTCTGTATTGCCTTCTCGCGTACTAGCCAGACAACTATTCTACAAACTCTGAATGATATTGATATTGATGGATATTGATACCGAAATCTGAGTAAGGAATTTCCGTTCACAAAAATATATTTTAAAGGGATAGTTCAGATTTTTTTAACTTAAGTTGTATGAAATACTTGCCATTAATATAGTGGTTGCAACTGTATTAATTGATTGCCAGAGTCCTGTGGTGGGAGTTCTGCTCTGGTTTTAGTGAAATCAAAAGTAGTTCCGGTCATTTTGTGGGGGGCACTGGGGGCCACGCAGTAAAGGTAAATGAATCCACAAAACTAACGTCATTTGTATTGTTGACCTATTTCTAAAATATTAGTGCAACTTTTGTTATTTTTTTACCCCTCTATCACACGGAACTATGTTTTTTGTGTCCATATCACTACGCCCCAAAAATAGTTCCATGTGATAGAGGGGTCAAAGTTGAACGAAAGTCGCGCTAATATTTTAGAAATAGGTCAACAATACAAATTACGTTCGTTTTGTGGATTCATTTACTTTTACTGCGTGGCCCCCTGTGCCCCCCACAAAATGACCGGAACTACTTAATATTGACAAAAACCAGAGCAGAACTCCCATCACGGGACTCGGGCAATTAATTAATACAGTTGCAACCACTATATTAATGGAAAGTATTTCATACAACTTAAGTTCCAAAAATCTGAACTATCCCTTTAAAAGATCTTTACATTTAATTTTGTAAAATGTAGCGCGACTGTAAAACGAGGAACGGAAATAGAAAGAGAAACGGAAATGAGGAGGCTTCACTTCCGCCTTATCGCTCGCCCGTGACCAGAGCTTCCGTGCTCCAGACTGTATGACCGGAAAGGTGGAAACATTTGAAATTTGTGGGAAGCAACAGTCTGGCCACACCTTGATCCAAAGCGCTTTAAAATGTGTGCTTTGGAGATTAACCCATTCACACGCAAACAAGGAAATCATGCAGGGGGGAGGGGGGGGGGGTGAATAGGTACAATGTCTTGCTCAAGACGTGGACACAGAGCCAGACAGAGCTGGGGTTCCTGACAAACAGATGACATGCTGTCACACCTCTGAACAAGCTTGAAGCACAATGTCACGCGTCTTCACTCTTCAGTATATATTCAAGAAAAGATGAAAGCCCAAGTGAAATTGATTCAACCCATGATTTGCTGGAGGACATGATGACGGTGCAAATTGCTATGGAAACAAGGACCGGAGCCATTCTGTATTAATGAAGCACATCATTGATTATTTACTTCCACTTGTGCACATTGAACTGTGCTATGAATGGAAAGGTCCCATGTTACATATACATCTAGTATTCATTTTCCTAGAGGGATTACATTAATAAGTAATAAGTAACTAACGATTATTAACTATTAACTAACTAATCTGCATAATTAATGCAGTTTCATTATCAACCACATTAACCCTAGCGTCCCAATTACGGGGCGAAGATTCTTTGCAAAATTAGCAAATCTGTTAAAGCTCACAAATCCTCGTGCAAAAGCTACAAAGTTATCTTGTGAATGTGCAGAAATGACGCTCTCTCTCTCTCACTTGGGCACTACCTGACGTTTCCATTCAGTTCCGTGCCCCTCTCCACACACACACACACACACACACACACACACACACAATAGCCACACCAGTGGTTTTCAACCCTTTTCATGTCAAGGTCCATTATTTATTGGGTATGTGAGCCACGGATCACCATTTGATGAGGTTTAGCCTCTCAGACCCAAAATGTACAATATTTTGTCGTCGCTGGACAGGATTTTGTCCACACTTCCATGCTGTATTGATGTTGGTACCACAGAAGAGACAAAAGGTAAACGTTGAATTTTGTAGACTTCTTGAAAATTAAGTAATGCAGATGTTTAACTAACAATAATGTAACTCTTAAGAGCGTAAAATGAAACCAAATGTACCCGGCTCCGGCAGGCCGGCTGTGAGGGTCCATTAACTCCATTTAGAGTTAAAGAAGATGTATATAGGCCCAGGCCGTAGCGTAACGGTCTGGGCACCGGACTGGTAATCCAGTCGCAGTGTGCCGCGGGTTCGACTCCCGGACCCGACACGGCCTTTACTGCATGTCATCCCCCCATCTCTCTCCCGTTTCCTGTCAGCCTACTGTCTGTCCCTTCAAAAATCAATAAAAGGCGTAAGCCGCAAAAAAAAAAAAAAAAAAAAAAAAAAAAAAAGAAGATGTATATAAGGGTCCACTTGGTTACCAACTCTCCATCATTTAGCTGGGGACCACCTGGAACCCCCTCAAGGACCACTGGTGGTCCACGGACCACCAGTGTCCACTGGCCACGGTATACTGTACTGTACATCCCACTCAGTTCATTAAAGTTACAAAACTCACATTTCTCTCTCTCTCTCTCTCATTACAACCTACGTATAGGGTGGGTGTTGTGGGCAGATTCCATACATTCAGAACGATAGATGATGCTTTTGTTTCATGGAAAACCTTCCCAAGTGGATTGACAAAGCAGCAGTCTGCTCTTGCCAGATATTATTCTTTTAAGCACTGAAGCACAGGATAGACTTTGATACAAGCTACTGCAAGTTGGCACTTGGCAGAATAAATTGTATTTGGTGTCTCGTGCAGTTATTATTAAATCCAACTAAACGAGCACTAGGGAAGTATCGAATGCAATGTGTAATTGTTCCGTACTCCTGTATTAGTTTTTAGAAATCACAAAAAACAGTTTGCAGTTTATTTAGGCTTATACATTTTTTAACAGGAAACCCATGGATAATTCTATCCATTAAAACAGTTTAAGAAACACTGCTAACACAGAGCTCTGTGCACTTTATTTTTCTACATTATAATGCTGAAATGGGTGCCGAGATACAGTGTGTGTGTGTGTGTGTGTGTGTGTGTGTGTGTGTGTGTGTGTGCCCATCACAACGAGGCACATTCAGCTGACTGTATGGTCGTGTCCCCAGAGGGTTGGTTGTTTCACATATAGTTGATATCCTCCGAGTTAGTTTGTGGCTCTCTCTGTGCGTGCCGTGCATGCCTGCGTGCCTGCGTGTCGTGCGTGCCTGCGTGCCTGCGTGCCTGCGTGTCGTGCGTGCCTGCGTGTCGTGCGTGCCTGCGTGTCGTGCGTGCCTGCGTGTTGTGCATGCCTGCGTGCCGTGCATGCCTGCGTGCCTGCGTGTCGTGCGTGCCTGCGTGCGTGTGTGCCTGCGTGTGTGCCTGCGTGCGTGTGTGCGTGCCTGCGTGTCGTGCATGCCTGCGTGCGTGTGTGCCTGCGTGCGTGCGTGCCTGCGTGTCGTGTGTGCCTGCGTGCGTGTGTGCGTGCCTGTCTGTCTGTCTCATGGGTGGCAGATGTGTCCGGACTCCTACGGTCTGTGATGCTGACTTCATTAGGAGCAGCTGCAGGAGGGCTCCACAGCTACATAGACCTGGCAGACAAACTCACACACACCGTCACTCAACGCTGCACTGGACTGTGTGTGTGTGACACTGTGTGTGTGTGTGTGTGTGTGTGTGTGTGTGTGTGTGTGTGTGTGTGTGTGTGTGTGGCCACAAACACGGGCAGATGGTGTGGGTGCGTGCACACACACACACACACACAGGGATGGAGGGACACAGGCAGATGTGTTTACATCAATAATACACCCACATGGATCTAAAAGTACAGATGGAAGGTCTTCTGTGAGCAAGCACAACCGCCTACTTTTCCACGAGGGGATGCGATCACTCTAATCGCTATGGAAACCACAACGAACATGGAACACAAAGCGCGTGGATAGGGCTATGCATGGATCAGAGATGCTGTAGCTTAAGCTATAGGGATCATGTAATAACCATTTAATTCAAGCTGGAGTGGCTGAGCCTTCCAATTCAAGTTGTACATCCAAGAGCTACATACAGTCAGCTACCAACATTAACCACCAACACTGCTAGGAAGTCCTCCTGTGTGCACTGTCGGCGTGTGCGCCGCGCTCGTGTGTGTGCATCCGTTAATTAATCTAGTCCCTCAGGATGACATAAATACTCAGCAAATATAGAAAGCATGGACTAGATCTAATCTTAAGATCATAGTTGGTTATGGAAAAACTGAGAGGGAGAGAGGGGGGGGGGGGGGGGGAGAGAGAGAGAGAGAGAGAGAGAGAGAGAGAGAGAGAGAGAGAGAGAGGAGGCAGTAATTGGAACTATTTCACTCCATGTCTTACTTCCTGAAACTGGGTTATCGTTCATTCAAAGCATGATGAACTGTATTATATAATGCTGCTAATTTGCTAACCATGGCTATCTCTTGCTCTTTTCTTCGCAAACTGGTTAAAGAAAGGGGTACTTAGTTCAATCAGATCTGAGGGAAAGGGGGTGCTGCTGAACTGAAGCCAGAACTGTTTGAGAACCACAGGACTAGGAGGATGCAATTTTACAACAAAAGCTCATAATCAGTCATGGATGTGCTGTGGTTGACTTGATCAATGTGATGTGATCACATCAACTGAACACTAGGTATTAAATCGTTGCTGTCGGAGCCGGAGGACAGAAACCTCTTATGTCCATATTTATTTGGGGGTAAATAAATGCCCTGCTTGATCACACTACAGCGTCACACAAAAGCATAAAAAATGTGCAGATCTACAAACACGAAACGCTTTTTTGAGCTTGTAGATCTACTACTTCTGAATTTGAATCCTGAAAGCAGTTTTGGACATAATAGATAAACGAGGCAAAAGTTGCATCAAGGATCAACAATAATAATAATAATAATAAATTGTACAGAGCAAACAAGGGTCAAACAAGGAAGAACTAGGACTCCAGAACATGCCACGCCTGGCCAACGTTAGGACAAAAACTAACTAACTGCTGAGCTACTTTAGGACACGTCTGCCCACACGGAGTGACAGAAACACAAATAGGTTTTCTGCTCGACAGAGACGACACAATGTTATCATATTAATCTCGCTAAATCAGCTGTTCAAAGGATGCTAGAGTGCACAGCCTCGTAATTAGTTTAAGTCCAAAGCTTAATTTATTCTTCATCATGCAAGGGGGTGTCAAACTTGCCAAAACTGTGCTAGTACACTAGTATAAATTACACTTAATAAAGGCTCCAGCAAACTACAAAATGTTGAGCCATATACCAATAGGCATGACGGCATGTGCCAGGTCACAATGACGAGACAAGATTAACCGGGTTGCTCACGCTTATCGGACACACCATAGGACCGACATGCGTAAACAACTATCAGATTACGGTTGGCGAACATGCGCTGCTCCGTGCTTACGGTTATGGTTAGGTTAGGGTTTGAGGTACAGTAGGTAGGTTATGGTTAGGTTAGGATTTGAGGTACAGTAGGTTGGTTATGGTTAGGTTAGGATTTGAGGTAGGTTAGGGTTAGGTTAGGGTTTGAGGTACTGAGGTTGGTTATGGTTAGGTTAGGATTTGAGGTAGGTTAGGGTTAGGTTAGGATTTGAGGTACAGTAGGTTGGTTATGGTTAGGTTAGGATTTGAGGTAGGTTAGGGTTAGGTTAGGGTTTGAGGTACTGAGGTTGGTTATGGTTAGGTTAGGATTTGAGGTAGGTTATGGTTAGGTTAGGGTTTGAGGTACAGTAGGTTGGTTATGGTTAGGTTAGGATTTGAGGTAGGTTAGGGTTAGGTTAGGGTTTGAGGTACAGTAGGTTGGTTATGGTTAGGATAGGATTTGAGGTAGGTTAGGGTTAGGTTAGGGTTTGAGGTACTGAGGTTGGTTATGGTTAGGTTAGGATTTGAGGTAGGTTAGGGTTAGGTTAGGGTTTGAGGTACTGAGGTTGGTTATGGTTAGGTTAGGATTTGAGGTAGGTTAGGGTTAGGTTAGGGTTTGAGGTACTGAGGTTGGTTATGGTTAGGTTAGGATTTGAGGTAGGTTAGGGTTAGGTTAGGGTTTGAGGTAGGTTAGGGGTAGGTTAGGGTTTGAGGTACAGTAGGTTGTCGTTCTAATGACAGTCGGACCAATAGTATGTCGAAACTAAAGCCCGTCTCTGTGGCAGTTATGAAAGTCATGAATGTCCACTTCCCCTGCTTTGTTCCTGTTTTTTTGCATTTTTTTAGGTGGTTTTCTGACCTCAATTGCACCCGAAAAACCTGAACTTTGAAAATTCAGTAGATTTTCTGCAGTCTGAATAATTTGCATCGAAAAGTGGTCCACAGGCAACAAGATGATGCATGTTCCAGACAGTAGAGACACTAAATAAGCTACGAACACAAGTGTCGAACTGTTGTTCGACATAACATACAACACATTGTATTCTTGTTGTCACCTCACTGATGTAGACTGTGCTTCCATTCCAACTGCACATACAGTATCTTTCTTAGCAATATCATTCTTTAGAAGGAATCCAAATGTTTTTATATACAGTCCATTATAATAAACAAGCTTTCCAAAGAAGCTACATGTGTAAACAATGGCATTCGGCTGAGCCATGTACTGCAATAGCCTCTGCCAGTTTCCCCCAAGTATTTAAAACAAAAACAAGCATGTGGGAGGAAATTACCGTATAAATATCCAAAGAACTTAACATATCTTTTTGAAACACACAGACAGCTGGCTGCAGGAGAGGAGAGGACGTTTCTGTCCAGAAAACATCAGCCAAAACGGCTAAATCTAACATAACTATTATGATAAAACAATCAGCTCCAAATTACCACACACACACACACACACACACACACACACACACACACACAGAAATACAATGTTTTTGTAGAAAGCTAGCAGGGATGGAGCCGGTGGGTGGATAAAATAAGGTCTTTGGCAGCAATTTTTGAGCGGTGCCTCCGGTCCATTACGGAGCCATGTGTGTAACTATGTATGCGTATACGTACGTGTATGTATGCATACGTACGCGTCCCAGCACAGACACCCCCACATCCTACAGTGGCCAGCAGTGGCGTGCACAGACAGACACTAGGGGGTGCTAGAGCACCCCCTGCCCTTTTGCCAATGTGCTAAAAAAAAAAAAAAAAAAAAAAAGGGGGGGGGGGGGGGGGGTTTCTTAATTTGTAGTGTGTGGACCATGGTGACATTGATCAAATCTTGATAAAAAACGCTTCTAATATATTATTTAGGTCCCCACAATCTAAAGCTATATGTTTCTATGTCAGTGGTTCTTCGATAAAAATAAAAAAAATAGCAGACCTACAAGCTCGTAGCGCGCCACTCGGTGGCGCGCTATGAGCTTGTAGATCTGCTATTTTTCAATAGCTAAAGCACCAAAATGGGTTCCTGCCCCAAAATGCGCTGCACAAGGTGCCCTTTTTTTTCACTTGAGCACCTGCCCCTCTAAATGTCTGTGCACGCCACTGGTGGCCAGTAGAGTACAGCACAGCATAACGTAGCACAGAGTACACTACGAGCCCTGGGTGGGCACGTTCGTTCCAGGGACCCCCCCCCCCACCCCCGTCATATATTATTAGTCATCTGAAATGCTTTAGTGTTATAGTCTAGTTTTCTGTGTGAGATCGCGTCCACAGGAACTCTTCACACTTTAGTCTCCTTGCCATGTGTGGTGTTACCGTGTTTAACCCATTCTGAACGGGCACCCATTTTGGTGTCGGCATCATGTCGTGCTTTAGCTATTTAAAAATAGCAGATCTACAAGCTCATATCGCGCCACCGAGTGGCGCGATACGAGCTTGTAGGTCTGCTATCTTTGATAAATCGAAGACACTTTTAGAATCTGATCTCAGGTCAGAATGGGTTAATAATGAAACTGTCAGGATGTAATAGACATTTTTAGAATCTGATCTCAGGTCAGAATGGGTCAATCAGACCAGTGTGTGTCCAGCGGAAACCTCGTATGAATCTGATCTCGGGTCAGAATGGGTTAATGTTTAATATTTTGCCGGTGTACTTACCTCTCCTTTTATTGGTCATGCAACCAGAGAACAGGATCTGGGTTGTATGTACAGTATACTGTCTCTGAGATGATCTTTGTATTTTTGTATTCTATACTATATGTTTTTATTGGAGGCTTCTCACTGTTTAGCAGTTCTACACATAACGTATTTTTCTATTGACTGACCCATTACATTTTGATGTCATTTTTTATTTTATTTTTTTAAATTTTTATCCCACGATTTTGTAACCCAGTTTTCTTTCCACCCAGTGCCAATTATCTAATGTAATCCTGGGCGCTACACTTCCTCTGCCAACCTGGGGGGGCAGCGGACTGACCTCATGCCTCCTTCTATGCATGAGGAGTCCAAGCTGCTTCTTTTCACCTGACAGATGGGAATTTCCCCGGCCGGACGTAGCGCGTGGAAGGGACACGTTATTCCGACCAGTTCCTTTCCCCTCCATCAGGCGCCCCGGCTGGCCAGGGGGAGGTGATGTCATTTTTGCAATGATGTACAAATAGTTATTGTTGCCAGCAACCAATCACCCACTTTGGGTGTTGGCCTGATTGAGGCCACTCCCTGATCCCTTGTCCCAATCTCTATAAATATCTGGTGTAACTCCTTCTATGTCATTCCCTGAAGAAGGCAACTTGTTGCCGAAACGTTGGAAAAATAAACTTGATGGCATCGTGACTACGAGCTGTGATGTGAATGAATGATTTTAGTCGACTAGATCTATGCAACAAAGTGTAAAATGACTTTTCTTTTACCTTTTGTACTTTTCCTCCACTACAATTATTAGAAAACAATAGATTTTTATTAGTACGCATTAATCAATTCAGCTAGGCCGTTTGAGCTTGTATATAATATTTTAATACATTTTTAAACTTAATTAACACAGAGGATTTTACAGTGTAGATTGGGGTCCCATAAATAAGAGTCTTCATCAAATGGTGACCTTAATGCATATATATGCATATAAGGGGCGGCGGTGGCTCAGGGGTAGAGTGCCTGGATGGCAACCGTGAGGTTGCCAGTTCGAACCCGGGCTCCCCCAGAGTTACTGTCGAAGTGTCCTTGAGCAACACACTGAACCCCTAATTGCTCCCGATATGCTAGTTGGTGCCTTGCATGGTTTCCGCTGCCATCGGTGTATGAATGTGTGTGTGAATGGGTGAATGTAATGCACAATCTCTGTAAAGCGCCTTGGATAAAGGCGCTATATAAATGCACCATTTACCATTTATATCAAACACGTGGTCCTTGAAATTCAAAAGGTTGAGAAAAAAAAACTGTTCTAGACAGCTTAACCTTCAACTATGCTGTAAAAGGTAATGACTTTATTAGGGGGGGGGGGGGGGGGGGAGGACCCCTGAGTCTTATGAAATGCCCTGGCCTAGATTTTAAAACCCCACCACCGCCACAAAATTCTAAGTCTTCAATTTCCAGCACTGGTAGTATTTCTACCTCAAACCATGATAGCGATGTGTCGTGTATAGCTCCCGCTCCCGCTCCCCCCCCCCCCCCCCCCCCCCCCTCACCCTCCCCCCCACGCTTGCATCATGTGGTTTCTACCCGCAGGACACCCTACACCCAGCTGTGGCCACAGGGGGGGGGGGGGGCAGCGGGGTGTGCGCTCATACCAGGCGTTATTGAGCAACCTGAGAAATAGTAGCTTTGAGCATTTTGAACATTATCAACAGAGTGTGAAAAGTGTCTGAAAGTGAAATGCGAGGTATGGGTACTTTTTATGGGCGCGTTGAGAACAACAGCTTGAAGCACATTGAGGTTTAACACTAGCAGGACTGGATTTGTGACTTTTCCCACATACTTAAGAAATCCAGCCTCCTAGTCCTTATATTCTAGTCTTTACAAGCGCTCCTCAAACGTCAAGGACGCCCACATGCATAACACATTATGAGCTAGCAGATCAGTTATTTTCAAATAGCCAAAAATGGGGCTTAAATGTTTATTAAATTGTTCCTCAGTTTGCTTGAGACTCCCCTGGGAACCCCCTGAAGGACCCCTGGGGGTCCCCGCCCGGAACCCCTCTGTAAGAACCAGCACTCTATACACCACACACAGTCAGTAACATAATGGGGCTTTATTGCCATGGCTACAGGTAACCCAATTTCACCTCTTTACTTACTGGCCTGCCGGTTACCATTAGTGTTATAGGCCTTGGCTTATAACTTATAAAGAGCTGCGGGTTGTGACAGAGCCATACATCTGAATTCAGCACCACAGGCTTTGAATCATACTCAGGGTTTTCCCGGTAAGGCCAACATCACAGAAAAACGCTGATTTATCATAGTTAGCGTGATCCGAGAAATAATTTCTGTGTTTCCATGCCTTGTTCGACCTGTCATACAGTGTGATAAATCTAGACTGGGCTGCCTGCATGTACAGTACTGAGCATGTGTGTGTGCGCGTGTGTGTGTGTGTGTGTGTGTGCGTGTGTAAGTAAAACCAGTCCTAATAATAGCACCCGGGCGAAAAACCACACATGAACAGAGACATGTCATGACACCGCGATCTAAAGCATCACTCAGCCTATCAGTGAAAAGGTCTTCACGAAACAACACATATAGGATTGGGCCTCCCAGGGGTCCTTGAGGTGGTTCCAGAGGGGTCCACAGCAAAATGAACAATTTAACAAATATACAAGCCAATCTACAAGCTCACGTGTCACAATGCAATGCTTTCTGAGCTTGTGGATCAGCCATTTATTGTTTTTTTGAACGTCGTTGTTGCCTGCAAAACTAGGGGCGTCAGGTACTAGAAATTGGTCGATTTCACTATGATTTCACCCACAAACAAGGTAATCCAATGAGAAAATGTAAATGTACAAGAATGATTATTAAAATGATTTCGGTATAGACAGTAGTATTCTTTATTTAATCCAATCAACAACTAGACCTTCTCTCATAGGGGTCGCTGACAACAATTATTTTCAAACGCACGGTTAAATCCTTGAAATTAAAGCATTTGAGAATCACTGCTATAGAGCGTCATTTAGAATCAGCCTCTTTTTAGTGCAAGCAGATTGAGCACTCACTACTAATGCACCCAGACTGCTATGGAGGGGCTTTTCAGAATCACAATCAATGGTGAGCTAATTCTGCTTTTACAGTGGCAGGCAGGGCCATTGTAGGAGTCCCCCTCCAGTCCTTTCCCCAACTGTCTACTGTCTGTCAGTTGGAAACCTCATATCTACAAAACCTTTCAGGATTCTAATTCAAAAACAGCTAAAATAGCAGGTCCAGGCACTTGGCTGGTAATCCAGTCTGACAGTGTGCCGCGGGTTCGACTCCTGATCCCGATGGCCTTTACTGCATGTCATCCCCACCCCATCTCTCTCCCCCATTTCCTGTCAGCCTACTGTCTGTCCCTCCATAAAAAAAAGATAAAATAAAGGCGAAAGCAGATCCACAAGCACAAAATGCGCCCACACGCACGCCACGCTTTGAGCTGCTTTTCATGCTCGTTTGTGACGCTGTAGTATGATCAAGTAGGGCGTTAATTTACCCAAAAAGAAAAGAAAAAAACACAGTTAATAATATGGTCTCAGAACAACCCTGAAAGACGTCTGCTCCTTCAGAAATCTAATTGAATGTCAACATCAGTGGATTAACGTTTTGTGCCCAAGATCCTTTTTTATCATTATCCTCTTTAACACAATCAGTCCCGGGACTCCTTCAAAATAGGAGCTCTGGGGTTGCCGGGAACCCATTCTGACCTGAGATCAGATTCATACGAGGTTTCCACTGGACACTACACTGGTCTGATTAACCCATTCTGAGCCGAGATCAGATTCTAAAAAATGTCAGTCGTTCTTCGATTTTTCAAAAATAGCAGACCTACAAGCTCGTAGCGCGCCACTCGGTGGCGCGCTATGAGCTTGTAGATCTGCTATTTTTCAATAGCTAAAGCATGACATGATGCTAACACCAAAATGGGTGCCCGTTCAGAATGTGTTAATGTACCTGAAGAAGTCCCATAACGGGTCAAAACGTTGTCATCCTTTTTTGTTATATTAGTTTATATTGGATTTTTTATAGACATGACAAACAAGACCAGACTGTAGACAAGACCAGATAACAAATACACCAGACTGGGCAATGTATATAAGAAACGAGTGGCAGACCTATCGTGATGTGATGACTGATGAGATAGCATGGGCCTATATTATGAACACAACAATCATAAAACATCAACATCAACAGCAGGGCATGCAGAGCAGCATCCATAGAGTCATTATCAACAACAAGACACACAGGAGGGCCATCAGACCAGCAGTTACACAGTGGAATCAAGGCTATAATAGGGCCCCATATATATTCAAATGTTGCTAGACTGTCCTGGCTGTTGCATCGCAACCTCTCCGAGTCTCCAAATGTATCAAAGATACGAATTCATTAAGCTATTTAGTAAAACATGGTACAGTGGGTGTCTTCCACTCAGTTAAAGGCGCAGTGAAACGGAAATGGTGAACAACATGAAAATGGTGTTTCAACATGAAACACCGGTCTGAAGTTTCTGAACCAATCAGAGCGTCGCATCCCTTCAGGCGATGGGACGGTAGCTAGGGACGGTAGCTATGCTAGGCGCAACAGCGTGGTGTTGTTTGTTTATAAATCATATGGTCGGCCAGCACAACCAGTTTACTGTTATGTGGCTTATTTCTTCCATATAATGTTTTCAGATACATATTCTAGCGTGATGATTAAGTTGAAAGCGAGTAATACACTGTCTGGATGTTATCTGGAATGGAAATAAAAACTGAGTATTCTGTAATCAGTAGCAGCTGTGATGGACGGACGCGCAAATATGGGAAATTAAAAGGGTGAGCTTCATTGTTATTGGCTTTTATCGATGTGTATCTCTACACGTCATCACGCAGCACGTTTTCGTTTTAATAAATAAATAATGCAATGGTTTTTATGGACCTTTGATATAAAAACACACAGAAATGAGAATTTTCAAAAAAATTTGGCATCCATTGTTAGGTATGCCCATATAATGACCACGGATATGGTCTAAAAGTGTGAAAACCGTCTTTTTCATTTCACTGCACCTTTAAGATCATTCTTTTGGCTACTAATGTGCCGAGAATAAGCGTCTGCTAAATAGAATATGGCAGCGCAAGCCACGAGGGAGGTGTCGGAACATCCGAACAGGGCAGCTAGAGCATCAGGAACAATATTAATATGATTATACCCTGCTGTACCATGACAAAATATTTTGCCAGAACAAAACAATTGGGCAGGGCCAGAAGGTGTGGCCCAGTGTGCCTTTGGAGATGTTGCATCTACCACAGATATCAGAAACAGCTGGGTACATTTTATTCATTCTGACCTTTGAGTAATTCTGACCTTATACTTAAATTCCTGTGGGAGCTACAAACAGTGGGTGGACTACTTCTTCTCCAAAAACGTTTTGGACCCACCATGTGATTTTGTCTACAGAAGTCCATAGGGAAGCCTGCTTGGGCCGCTTCCCATGTCTGTCCCTGCTTATTAACCCATTCTGACCTGAGATCAGATTCACACGAGGTTTCCACTGGACACACACTGGTCTGATTAACCCATTCTGACCCGAGATCAGATTCTAAAAATGTCAGTCGTTCTTCGATTTTTCAAAAAATAGCAGACCTACAAGCTTGTAGCGCGCCACTCGGTGGCGCGATATGAGCTTGTAGATCTGCTATTTTTCAATAGCTAAAGCATAACATGATGCCATTTAGACCTGAGCTCGATTCTACAAAATGTCTTCTAATTCTAAATCATGACATGTTTTCTGAAAAACCTCATGTTTCTATGTCAGTGGTGCTCAAACTATGTCAAGGACCCCAAAAATTATATGTATTTGGTCTCCGACCCCAAAATATGTTGTTCCAGAAGCAAAGATTTGAGCTAAAAATGTTCGCTCTGAAAGATTATTATATTCCAAATTTGCGCCACATTTTCACGATCTTTCAAAAATAGCAGGACTACTAGCTTGTAGATCTGCTATTTTTCAATAGCTAAAGTACAACAAAATGCTTAAAACACCAAAAGGGGTTCCCGTTCAGAATGAATTAAACTAATTTGTTACCCACATTAACCGGATCACAGTTCATGCATTGTTCTCAGATGAAAAGGTAATTCATTTAAATTGAGAGAGCACCTTACTGTTGCACCACTGCAAATGAAGAACAGTACAGGTGTTGTACAATTTGGTGTTGCTTTTTGTTGTTTTGTATTATTGTGCTTACAGTATTTGCCTTTTAATCCTCACATTATTTTTGAATTTTTTAATATATTTGATATACTATATAATAAAAAGAAATCTAAGAATTTAAATTATGAATTTACTATGAAAACATGCATTTCCGTGTATCACGTCACACCTCCATATATGGTCACACATCCTGACATCATGCCTCCATACAGTATATGGTCACGCCTCGTGACATCACATCGCCATCTCCATATATGGAGCTTGACCTGCTGACATTCCATATGTTGATCCCTCCCCACCCGTCCTTCCTCTTCGATGTCTACCTTTTGACTGATACCTGTCCATTCAAACTCTAGACGGGCCCGTCCCACAGTTATTAGTGCAGCTGCTCCCGACTGCCGGCGAAAACTAGAGTTCTCAACAATATTTTTCTTTCGTTTGATATAAATGAAAATGCACTAGGATGTGTTTCTGGCAGCTGCAGGGGATGAAAGGAACTTTAAAGGTGGAAGCTTTGGATCAGTCACATGCTTTTCTGCTGATGCGAAGGAATTGTCATAAACGCGTAAAGGAGTGGTACAACGCTGTGTTATCCAACATCTCTGTCTCGTCCTGATCTGAATGGATCTAGATGTTTTACAAAGCTTGGATAATAAACGGTATGGGTTTTGTGTGAGGAATCGAGATAAAAGGTGGAAGTATACAGTATTTTTAATTGTATTTGAATTCATGAACATAAAATGTGGATGTTTTTAGCACCAAAACTTTGAGAGTCAGCAAATAAGCTTGAATTACAATGAATCCATTCATCATTAATTCATCAGTGCTTAACACTTATTATGCTGGGAATCTAAATCACAGGGTGCTTTTACAACCTTGAACATGTATAGGTGTCCTTAGGTCTTTTATCGGTTAGCGCCCCAGCCCAAAAACCTTCCATGAGGCCTTTAGGAGGGCCATTCTAACCACCGTTGCCCAGGTGGAGCCTGCAGAACCATTGCGGCTCAAGAAACCACCACTCCTGAATTAAGTGTCTGGTGCTGGGAGTCTGGTGCAACGCACAGGGTCCTGCCGGTACTCCTGGTGAGAGCAGGAGTGGACCTGGTGAGACGTAGGAGGGGCCCGGACAGGAGTCAACCCACAGCACTGATTGTGTTAATAAAAGCTTTCATGTGATTATTGACCACCAACTTTGTGATCAACCTTCTTAATGTGCATATTTTATTTGTAAAAAGCAACACTGTATTAAGACATGGCAGTATAATATTGGTGCAAAATGGAAATATGTAATTAAATAGCGGTAAAATTACAATTTAGGCATTTAGCAGACGCTCTTAATCCAGAACCAAAAAAAAAAGCATGGGAATACATCACATAAAAAGCATTTATCATGAAACATGCGTAAGTTGAGAGAGAGAGAGAGAGAGAGATATATATAAAGATATATAAATATAAAGAATTTGAATCCACCATTAATAACTCATCACTCCAATATGTTCTGGGAGAACAGTCCAAATGCACAGTTTTGGCAGCAAAATATGTATGGAGTTGTCATCAACTGAGGGACAGCCAGTGGACAGTAGAGACAGGTATATCTGTCTGAACAGGGTCATTAAGTTGCTGTTATGTTTATGTTTGTTAATTTATTTTCATTGTTACTGTATTGCTTGTTGTTCATTATTGTTGGGATGTTTATTGACTTTTGTTTTGTTGTATGTACGCTTTGGCAATGTAGAACATATTTATCATGCCAATAAAGCCTTTCGAAATTGAAATTGAATTGAGAGAGAGAGAGAGAGAGAGAGAGAGAGAGAGAGAGAGAAGAGAGAGAGAGAGAGAGAGAGAGAGAGAGAGAGAGAGATACTTTGAGAGAGAGTGAGAGGGGAGAGAGACAATTGCTATTGCTGAGAGAGAGAGAGAGAGAGAGAGAGAGAGAGAGAGAGAGAGAAATGCTTTGAGAGAGAGAGAGAGAGAGAGAGAGAGAGAGAGAGAGAGAGAGAGAGAGAGAGAGAGACAGAGACAGAGAAAGAGACAGAGACAGAGACAGAGACAGAGACAGAGACAGAGACAGAGAGAGAGAGAGAGAGAGAAATGCTTTGAGAGAGAGAGAGAGAGAGAGAGAGAGAGAGAGAGAAATGCTTTGAGAGAGAGAGAGAGAGAGAGAGAGAGAGAGAGAGAGAGAGAGAGAGAGAGAGAGAGAGAGAGAGAGAGAGAGAGAGAGAGAGAGAGACACGTAAAGACGTTCCATTTCAAAGAATACAAAAATGCCGTCTCGCCGGCTCCGTGAGGCCCATGTGCAGCCACAGGCTCCGTCTCTGAGAGTGCAATATCATAGTTACTGTAGTTACCGTACTTATAATTAGTGCAGAAAAGAGACAATAAATCCCGCTTTGGAGAAGATGCGCTCCGACGGGGTTGTAGTGGGAGGGAATCAGGGATGGATAGAATCCTCTTCGCTAAAATAGACCAGTGTGTGTCCGGCGGAAACCTCGTGTGAATCTGATCTCAGGTCAGAATGGGTTCATCAGACCAGTGTGTGTCCGGCGGAAACCTCGTATGAATCTGATCTCAGGTCAGAATGGGTTAAAATGGAACCATGTCACTGTTGACTTATTTTTCCTGCGTGGACCGCTAAGGCGTGGACGGCATGACTGTAGCTGCTTGACTTCCTTGTTAACACGTGAGGGCGGAGGAGGCTCTGCGAGGCGCGAGGTTACTGAATTGTATCATACTATCACAAACAATTCGCTTGTGTGTAGCCTGGCTATATTCCTGTGTGTGGCGTGCACGCAGTCGCATAGAGTGGCCAGGCTGGGTGCAGCATGCGTGTGTTTTTTTCAATTTTTACTTATTTTTGGGCGGTCAGCCGGCCCCACCCTTCCCGTCCTTTCTGGTAAATGCCAGACATGCCGGACCTGACCTGCATAGGGCAATTTACAATTTAGGCATTTAGCAGACGCTCTTAATCGAGAGCGAGGTGGCATGTTGCCACCTGACTCCTAGAACCAGTTTGTTTAGGTGTGTGTCAAGCCCAAAACGCGTGGGCGAACCTGCATGTGTGACAGAGAGAGAGTGAACTTTGTCTATAGATATTGTGTCAAAGCTCCACCTCTTGCCCGTCTGTTCTGAGACGCCAGATCAAACACAACTTCCACTGAGAGAGAACAGACTGTCTTTAGATCCACACCTAGAGGAAGGAACACTGACCCAGACCACTGGAACTATACCTGAACACTGACCCAGACCACTGGAACTATACCTGAACACTGACCCAGGACCACTGGAACTATACCTGAACACTGACCCAGACCACTGGAACTATACCTGAACACTGACCCAGACCACTGGAACTATACCTGAACACTGACCCAGGACCACTGGAACTATACCTGAACACTGACCCAGACCACTGGAACTATACCTGAACACTGACCCAGACCACTGGAACTATACCTGAACACTGACCCAGGACCACTGGAACTATACCTGAACACTGACCCAGACCACTGGAACTATACCTGAACACTGACCCAGGACCACTGGAACTATACCTGAACACTGACCCACACCACTGGAAATACCTGCTGGCTCTATCAGCTGAATGGACTTTAACAACAACCACTTTTACAGTCAAAGTAAACTTCATTAGAATAATTCTAAAAGGAGTGTTACCACCACTGACTGCATTTCCTGTCTTTGTGGCTAAACTCTGAGACAAAATGGCTTCCAACGCATCTCGCCCAGAAGAGGATTATTCCTGTCCTGTGTGTTGCGACATCTTTAAAGATCCTGTTATACTGCCGTGTAGCCACAGCTTCTGTAAAGCCTGTCTGCAGGAATGGTGGAGCGATAAGGTAATAAAGGAATGTCCCGTTTGTAAGAAGAGACATCCAATTGATGATCCACCTCTAAACCGGGCTCTGAAGAACCTGTGTGAGTCCTTCGTACAGGAGAGACATCAGAGAGCTTCAACTGGGTCTGGGGTTCTCTGCCTTCTGCACGCCGATGAGAAACTCAAACTGTTCTGTCTGGATTGTCAACAGCCAGCGTGTTTTGTGTGTCGAGATTCTAAAAAACACACCAACCACATTTTCAGACCCATCGATGAAGCTGCACCAGAACACAAGGAGAAAGTCCAGAAATCCCTGAAGCCTTTACAGGAGAAACTGAAGGTTTTTAATGAAGTTAAAACAAACTACGACCAAACGGCAGAACACATTAAGGTCCGGGCCCGGCACACCGAGACGCAGATGAAGGAACAGTTTAAGAAGATGCATCAGTTTCTACATGATGAAGAGGAGGCCAGGTTGACTGCACTGAGGGAGGAAGAGCAGCAGAAGAGTCAGATGATGAAGGAGAAGATGGAGGGTCTGAACACAGACATATCAACCATTTCAGACACGATCAGAGCCACCGAGGAGGAGCTGAGAGCCGAACACGTCTCATTCCTGCAGAACTACAAGACCACAGTGGAAAGAGTCCAGCTCACTGCACTGCAGGACCCACAGCCGGTCTCAGGAGCACTGATAGACGAGGCCAAACACCTGGGGAACCTGGCCTTCAGAGTCTGGGACAAGATGAAGGACATCGTCTCCTACACTCCTGTCATTCTGGACCCCAACACTGCCTTTCCAAACCTCATCCTGTCTGATGATCTGACCAGCGTGAGAGGTGGAGATGTACAGCAGCTCCCTGACAATCCAGAGAGGTTTGACTACTGGCACCGTGTCTTGGGTTCTGAGGGCTTTAACTCTGGGACTCACAGCTGGGATGTTGAGGTTGGAGACAGTACATACTGGGTACTGGGTGTGTTAGCGGAGTCTTTCCAGAGGAAAGGAGACGGAGAGGGTCAACGTTGGTTCATACGGTTCTATAAAGGTGAATACGCAGCATTCTCCTCCTCAGGGTCAGTCACTGTTCTCTCACTGAAGCAGAACCCCAAGAAGATCAGAGTCCAGCTGGACTGGAACAAAGGAACTCTGTCCTTCTCTGATCCTGATACCAACACACACATCCACACCTTCACACACACCTTCACTGGCACACTGTTTCCATTCATTCATACTGGTCATACTCTCCCTCTGAAGATGTTACCATGGAAGGTCAGTGTGACTCTGGAACCACGTAGTTAGACATGATGATGATGATGATGATGTCATGTTATGGATATATTACTGCCTATTGTCAATAATCAAAAAAATACTAAAGTTATACACAATATTTAGTTTCCATTGTCTGCTATCACTTTTCAATATAATAGTATAATGTATATGTAATAATATCAGGATTATTTGAATGATTTTAAAGGTGATTAATATTAGGGATTCATGTAGACATTAAATTATCTCAGTAGTAATCATGTTGAGGAATTGAGATACTTTACCATAAAATGTACACTATTATATTTATACGGTATATCTCTGCTGTTAGGAAGAAACCACATAACTCCAACATGTTCAGTTTTTTTCAGGAAATGGAAAATATACATTTATCAGGAAATTAAGAAAACCTTATATTTTGCAATACTGCCTAATCACAGTTGGTGTTGTGACTTTATATATTGTCAATTAGTTGCATGAGAGGGAGAGAGGTGGTGGAGTTAATTAGTTCTGTTTTAGCAGACAGTTTGAGGGTCCAATGGAGTTAAACGTAAACGCTGCTATATACTGTACATGTCACTGGTCGGACCTCCCGTTAATCCGACTCGCCCGTTACTACTACTACCGGTAACTAACCCCTATAACCCTAACCGCACACAAAGCCATGTAGTCGGAGTAATGGGATGTCGGAATTATGGACAGTCTCGCGACTGTGCCCCAGGGCTCGATATAGAGATGTCGCGGTGTTAGAATTTCCCCACTGTTTCCGCCGTGCTTCTCAACACCGGTTAAACCGGTAACACCGAATCCAACCACTAGGTGTCCTAATAGACCTGCCTCGCATTGATCCAGAAAGTTTAGAAACAGAAACTACAACAGCGCTTTGCACTTCCAAAGTAATTACTTACGTCGAGGCCTTAGGCAGTATAGGCAGCCGCAGGCACGGTCAAAAAATGCAACTAGAAGATAAACAATCCAGCAGAACTCTTTTCATCATTTTATTTTCCTCATATGATACGAGTCATATCACCGAGACCAACAACGCACCTGTTTCAGGCAGCTCACATAGCCTTCATCAGCGTTGATGAAGACGCTAACGGGATATCATTACAGGGTGAATTGAGAGCGCAGCACCGTTGCTACAGATTATTGTGAGTAAATAAAGCACTAAAACATTGTGGAAGTATAAGCTCACCGTACAGTAAGTCCAATGCACTATAGTCTGAATGCAGCTCAGACCTGTCACCAAAGCGAAAGTGAAATCTGACACCATGCTGGTGTGGGTTCAGACAGCTCTGCTCTGCCTGCTGCAGCCCCGTTAAAGAGCAGATCACTTTTGTTCTCTTCATAATAATAATAATAATAATAATACAACCTGTTGTCTGACTAAAGTATTGATAACCTGCTTATAAGCACACGGGTGCCACACGAAAATGAACTGAAGTGGTTTTATAGGGTACACGAGAAAATGAATAGTCTAGCATTAAAAATAATAATAAAACGGTGCTATCGGTGTGCAAGTAATGTACTCGGTGGCGTGCCCGCCCACCGGTAACACCGGTATCACCGGACACCGTGACAGTCGATAATAGGGCCCCTCACTCCACTGTTCTTCGCAGATCTACAAGCTCACAACATATCGCGACGTGATGCATTCGTGACCTTGTAGATGTGCTATTTTTCTCTGAATGCTTGCCCCAGAAGTAGGGACGCTATAGGACCCGTGTGGATAATGTGAGCGGTGAGGTGATCTCTTGTGAGGTTATGGCCTGGTCTGTGGAGAAAATTATAAAAAGGTGAACTTGTCACTGGCTCCCTATGAGCTTGTCTGTGCTCCCCAAAAGGCTTCTTTAGATAGTGAGTCTTATTAAGATTCACTCCCAGGGGAGTGGGGCCCTGGGGGGAACACAGGGGTGGTTGCACCAACTGCCGAGTCCGATACACAAAATGCTAAACTGAAGGTATTTCCATAAACCAAACACCAGTTGTGGGGGTGCCTCTGCTTATATGAGGGGTTAAATATATATAGACTGCACTTTCGAGACCTAAAATCTGCATTAAACAATTTTTGTAGGGATCTCAGAGCTATTACTCTCCCTCTTTGAAAGCTGAAATTGCATTTTCTCAAGACATGAGGGACGGCACAGGGGAGAAGGGCCGTTTGAGTTCAATGCCTGATAGTGGTTGCTTCGTTCTTTTATCTCACCTTAAAGAGCCTCCATAGTCCAGTTTCGAGTCATACATAGACTCCATTATTCCAAATTAAAATGAGTAATTACATAACATATAACCAGATATTTCTTCGCATTGTGACAAATGTAATACAATAGATGCAAATCTTCTTCACAGCTTCGCCCTTTGCCCTCGGATACAAAGATATTTAGATATTTGAGACGCTCTCTGAGTATTCATATTGACCCCGATCCTGTACTAATTATTCTGGGTTTGTCAGACTCCATGCCTATGTTGACGAGAGCACAGAAACAACTCTTCTCATATGGTCTGATTACAGCGAAAAAAATAATTTTGACACACTGGAAGAAGGAGGAGGCTCCTGCATTTAGGCACTGGTTAAATTAAATGACTAGTACACTTCATCTTGAGAGAATAAGGTATTTCCTGAGAAACAGGGAGAGACAGTTTGATAAGGTTTGGCTGCCCCTTGTCCATTACCTGAGTAGAAACAATTAACAGACAGGATACCATTGATATGGTTGACTGTACGCCATTTTCTTTTCAGATGTTTTCCATGAGCTTTCTATCATCTTATTATATAGTATGCAGTGTCACTGAGCAGTATGGGTGGGAGGGTTAAGGGATTTCTTTCTGATACATGAATGATACATGATACATGCATGTGTGTGTGCACACCAGGGGAAATTGCTCGGGAACTAAAATACAATTTGCTGTGGGAACATTATGCACAGGTTCTGTGCTCAGTCTGAACACAATCCAAGATGTTCTCCAACATGCAGCCTAATTTGTAGAACAGGGATCCTGCAAAGCACCAGTAAACATAGTTTAGAGACAAGTAAGACGCGCAAACGCGGGAAGCGAATGCAGCTCGTAAATTGCAATAACAATTGGAATAAATTACTTACTTTTTTTTCTTTTTAGTTAGTAATTTTTTAAAGTTTTCTACTGTGTGTGTGTGTGTGTGTGTGTGTGTGTGTGTGTGTGTGTGTGTGTGTGTGTGTGTGTGTGTGTGTGTGTGTGTGTGTGTGTGTGTGTGTGTGTGTGTGTGTGCGCTACAGCTGCGCCCTCTGGTGGCGGGCGGGTGGTGTCACAGTGGGACAGACAGACACACACACAGACAGACAGACACGATCTGCAGGGTCTCATAGTTAGTGCTCACTGCTTCGCAATCACTGCGTTCGCAATCACTGCGTTCGCAATTAGTTCCGGCAAAAATGCAGCCTCTTGCAGTTTACAAACTGCGGCAATCAGTTACGTGATTTCGATTGTTTTTCGATTCGTTGTAGCCTCTGGGCAGTTCAATCCCACATTCCCACTAGGGCCCGTTAATGCAAACTAGCGACTCTACAAAAGGGAGGAGGGCGCTGTCACTTCGCCTAGCCACGTCTACTCCTTTCATCCTTTGAACAGCTACCTCCAGAAAGCCAATCCGGCCTTCTTCCGTCAGAGGGGCTGCCTCAGTCCTGGTGATGACATACAGGACCACGCTATAGCTTCATGCCATGCTAGCCTTCCTTCTCAGTTACCAAAGTACAGTAAATTAGTTATTTTGAGCAGGTGGCCGTCCCAAAGCTTTTCGTGACAAGCGGGGAAATGAAAATGAAACGCCCCCCCACGGG
Organism: Protomyctophum parallelum; assembly: GCF_964188405.1. Lineage (NCBI taxonomy): Eukaryota > Metazoa > Chordata > Actinopteri > Myctophiformes > Myctophidae > Protomyctophum > Protomyctophum parallelum. The sequence goes on along the minus strand of NC_139707.1, from coordinate 6,906,956 downwards.
GGACTAGAGTGGCAAAACACTCAACAGTCTCTTGCTACACAACAGGCAGCGAAAGGCTTTTAACACCTAGTCCACCATTCTGTAAGTAACGACCACTTCCAAGCATGTACAGTAAGTTGATTAAACTGTACAACTGTGGCTGCTACGACAGTCAATAATTCCACAATGTCTTTCTTTCATTTGTGCAGTACGCCGTAAGGCAAAGCTGAATTAAATCATACAGTATATCCTTTAACCCATTCTGGCCGGGCACCCATTTTGGTGTTCGCATCATGTCGTGCTTTAGCTATTGAAAAATAGCAGATCTACAAGCTCATATCGCGCCACCGAGTGGCGCGATACGAGCTTGTAGGTCTGCTATTTTTTGAAAAATCGAAGAACGACTGACATTTTTAGAATCTGATCTCAGGTCAGAATGGGTTCATCAGACCAGTGTGTGTCCGGCGGAAACCTCGTATGAATCTGATCTCAGGTCAGAATGGGTTAATTATATATACACAGAGAACATAGCAATGTGCCTGCTGGGCTTGATGCTAGCATTATGACCGGACTGTGTAGAGATCATTTAACAGAAATGGGGAGAAAGAGAGATTTAATAAAAAGAGACAATGAAAAAAAAGAGAAAGATGCAGCAAAAACAGAGAGACCAAGCGAGGCAGCAAAAGGAAATCAGGGGCTTCCACATATGCCAACGAGTGCTATACTAGCCTGTCTACTAAATCTCCTGCAGCCTTGGAACTACAATATTGTCAAATTATTAAACAGTGTGACACCCAAATTTGACTGCAAAAGCTTTGGATTTCAATTTGAAAAAAATGCAAAAATAGCAGATCTACAAGCTCAAAATGCGTCGATGCATTTTGAGCTTGCAGAGCGGCTATTTTTGCTACGAAAGTATATGCAATGTAATGAGTGTGGAACTATAGTGGCCCTCTCCAACTTCAAAGTTGCCCAGCCCTGTCGAATCTGGTTCATCAACCTATTGGGACAACATGGGACACCGTGTCCAAGGTGACTACTTCCCCGTCATGCAACAATGAAACCGCCCTGATACCTGTAAGTCTCAGGTGAGAACAACAGGGTACAAAAGAAAAGTGCTGGTGCTGACGAGGAGAAATGAGGAAACCATTATGTGGAGTATACGTGGATCTAGACCGTTTCACAGGCTATCAACATCCATCCCACAGCCTCGGGGTGTTTTCCACATGGCTACAGAACAATCGATGTGTGTCAGGAGACCTGTATAAGTGGCCTGCGAGGAACAATACCCACACACACGTGAATGTCATGCATAAACCTGGGCAGTGGACCAGAAAAGCAAGTGAGAATTTCCTTGTGTGTGTGTGTGTGTGTGTGTGTGTGTGTGTGTGTGTGTGTGTGTGTGTGTGTGTGTGTGATGACGGATCAATAGTTGAGTACTTTATCATTTCAACCCACTGCTAAGGCTAACCCATCTCAATGACATTTTCAGAAGCCACTTTCGTACTCCACAGCAGCATGACAACACAGGGAATTATGATGGCAAAATAAACAAAGCCAAATTACAGCTCTCCCGAAGAAAAGCCAAACCACGGCTCTCCCAGCGAAAGTGAGTGAGCCACCATTTCTGGAAATCAAACACTGGGATGATTTATGAGGTAAATGAACAACATGTTTCGGCTCTAGAGCCTAAGGCTTTTTAAAACTCAACTGAGCAGAGAGTGCCTTGAAATTTGACTCACACTTGCTCAACTCACTACTACAGTACAAGGGAAGGAACTAGGCCCAGGCCGTAGCGTAACGGTCTGGGCACCGGACTGGTAATCCAGTCGCAGTGTGCCGCGGGTTCGACTCCCGGACCCGACACGGCCTTTACTGCATGTCATCCCCCCATCTCTCTCCCGTTTCCTGTCAGCCTACTGTCTGTCCCTTCAAAAAAATCAATAAAAAGGCGTAAGCCGCAAAAAAATATAAAAAAAAAAAAAAAAAAGGGAAGGAACTAAAATATGTTTACCTACTTACTATTGAATCTACTATTGGGTCCTCCCAGACCAAGGATGGATGAGATGGAGGGATTACATTGAGTCATCGACTGACTGGCTTTGGAATGCCTCCGGATTCCCCAAGATCGAAGTTACTAATGTTGCTCTGGAGAGGGAAGTCTGGAGCTCTCTGGTGGAGCTGTTGCCGCCACGACCCGACTATGGATAAGCGATTGACGATGGATGGATGGATACCATGATTGAACCCTCTCCAATTGCGATTAATACAGACCACGCAGCACTTCCTCTTTTTTTCAATTCGACTGGGAGGTTTTATGTCAGATCAATTATGTCAACACACGGCCTGGGCTGGGCTTAGCAGTCCCTGGCAATCCAGCATGACAGTGTGTCGCAGGTTCGAGTCCCGATCACGACGATCTTTGCTATGTGTCTCCCCCCCCCACCCCATCTCTCTCCCCGTTTCCCGTCTACCTACTGTGATCTATCAATATAGGCAAAAAAGCCCCAAAAATGTATTGAAAAAATCACACCAGTGTGAACCAAGTGGTGCAACTCCCGTCTATTGGTTCTCTGTATCGTTCCAATTTGTATCATTCCAATTTCTTCTCTGTATCGTTCCAATTTCTTCTCTGTATCGTTTGCGTCCAGCAGGTGGCAGCCATGTCACATACTTCTCTCGTTCCAATTTCACGCATGCGCACACCACTCGTGCTCACACAGGTACATCACAAACAGGTACACAGGTACACGGACATTGTTTGCTGGATGTAGAAGTGGTTGCACCACTTAAAAAACAAAACATGTCAACAACAGCCATTTCAACGTACTGTACCTGTGTCTGTGCTCGTAGTGGGCCCCCTGTCCGTGTATGACCACGGGGCCTCCGCCCGCCGCGTGCTTGCCCCCCTTGGGGGGGTCGATGTGGGGTATGAGCACGTCCTCCAGGCCCAGGTCGAAGCGCTTGTGCTTGGAGCTGTCCGGCAGGAAGAAGAAGGCCCCGAAGCACAGGGTGATGAAGGCACTGAGGATGAGGAGGAGGATGAACTTCTCGGAGAGCCTCAGCGTGGCCCTGTGGTGCGGGAAGGACGAGGCGCCGCCCGGGGACAGCGTGGGGATCCGGCGGCCCGACAGCGGCAGCAGGGCCGGCGTCGTCATGGCTTCGCCGCCGTTAAAAAGTCAACTCTGGTCGGGGGGGGGGGGGGGGGGGAGAGACTAGGGGAGGTGGGAGGGAGGGAGGAGGGGGTGGGGGTGGGGGGGGAGTGGATCTACAAGCGCCACGGGTCCTCTTGTAGCAGCAACATGCAACGCACCCTCCGTGGCCACTCCTATTATCTCATCACGGCAACAGTGAGTCCAGAATCGACAGAGACGAGTTGCTGAAGCCCCTCAGTGAAGAAGCGACGGGCTGCCTTGGTGGAACTGGTCATGTCGATACTGAAAGGGAACAACATATCAGGTGTTGATCAGTTGATGAAGCATTGAGGTGCACACACACACACACACACGCCAATCAACCACTTAAACCAGGGGATGTCTTCAATGTTTTTCAGGCCAAGGACCCATTAGCTGAGAGAGATGAAGCAGAGATGAAGCAGGGATCCCCCCCCCCATATTGTATACAATTGTGTTGCAAACATTTTCATAGATTTCATATAGTTTCATAGACTTGTTTGACAGCACTGTCAGTGTATTTTGGATTCATGTTAATCCATGTTAGTCCATCTTCAGATATTTTTAAGCACTTAAACTGTCAATATTTACCATAGTAAACTTTGTTTGGCTCAGTACTTACTACTTAGCCTGCTCATTTTAAAATATTCCTATCACAAAATGATTTGGCAGCATCCATGCAGTAACTAGGAGGCCCTGGTGGTCCTGGACCCCCGTTGAAGACCCCAGATTTAAACCCTATGTACCCCAGTAAGTAAGTCCCCCAGTGTACTAGCCTAGACCCCCTGCATTTGTGAGCTTGTAGATCTGCTATTTAGCGCTCTACTACAGCTTCCGAATGTCCAGGTCTGCTAGATTGCATGTGCTTAAATAATATCACACATGATACCTAGTCAAAACTCAACGACACGTAAGGGCGAAAAATGTACACCATTCAAATGTGGACACTGGACAGTAACATCTACCAGTACTGAATGTAACCACGTATTCAATGATAACCAAATTATTGTAACTTAAGTGTTAAAAACAAAATGTTATATCCTCGCATTGCACCACAGCAAATTGAAGTGAAACACACTATCTTTCAGAAGGAAATCCAATCATCCATAATAACAAAACAAACAAAGTGTAGATCATTTTCTATTTGGTTGACAGAATCATAATGTGGCAACAGTTCCTGGTAGTCAGCCATCATTACACTGAGATAACCGGCTGACGGATGAGGCCACAAATGTCTACTGTACTGTACCGGCACAGATGTTGTCAGGCTTGGACATATTTGATATACGCTAAACAAAAGATTATCAACGGATAGACCGAGAGGAGCGAGGAAAATCCACCTACCGAGCAAATCCTGTTATTCAATGCCATCCTTTAGGCTGCATCGGATTGGACTGGAAGACAAATCACACACAGCCAGCCTTAGTGAAAGCTGCCAAGGAGACCCGAGCTGAACACACTACACTAGGCATGCACTGACTCACCGACCTGTATTTCGGTTATTACAATTCATTCTAGCCCAGTGATTTTCAACCCTTTTCATATCAAGGCCCATTATATATTTGGCATTTGAGCCACGGACCACCAATTTTGATTAGATTGCAGCCTTTAGACCCAAAACTATAGAATATTGCGTTGTCCATGTCGAAATTGACGTTGGTACCATGGGAGAGATAACGGGCAAACGTTGATCAAAAATAACAATTCTTCTACATTCTCTAATTGTGTAGACTTCTTGTAAATTAAGAAATGCAGATGTTTAACAATACATTTAACTCGTGAGAGCGTAAAATGAAACCAAATGGACCAGTAAAGAACTATTTGGTTTCATTTTACGCTCTCAATAGTTAAAGATCTAATAAGGGTCCATTTGGTTACCAACTCTTATCATTTAACCGGGGACCACCTGGAACCCTCTCAAGGACCACTGGTGGTCCCCAGACCACTGGTTGAAAACCACTATTCTAGGCAGTCTATTTAGTAATTAATTAATAATAATCTAATTAGCATGCTGTTACTAGTGCCAAGGCATACAGAGTACAGACATCACAACATGTGATTCGCCCTCAAGAAAAGAAAAGAAAAATGCTGCTGTGTATACATTTTGAAAACACATTTGAAAATGTTATGATGATGTCATGTATACAACTATACATGGCCTGTTAATGTATAACCAGATTAAGTATTATTGTATTAAACATCGATCAACCACCCAACAACACAGGCCTCTTTATTTTTGTCTAGTTGCCGACTTGCCGTCCATCCACCGGGCCCATGTGCTGATGTGTCGCTTGCTTGTGAAATTGAATTGAAATTTGAATTGTGCACAAAATGACAACAAGCTAACTAAGGATGCATCGCGACCCCAATGGAAACAAGCCATGAAGCCAATAGGCTTTCTTGGAGTCCTCCTTTTAGCAGACCTTGTATACGTAACTTCCCTGTGCTCGTCCATGATGCAAACTGTAGTAATGAAATAAAAAAACGCGCTGTTTAATAGCTTGTAGATCTGTTATTTTTTGGCACAACAACAATTAAGAGACATCCTCGATCGCGCGACCTACCGTGTCGCTCAATTTTACAACAAAAAAAATGACGTTATTTCCAGCTTTAACAGCCTAGGGAGGGCAGTGTTGGTGTGACGCACCCGCACATTATAGTATCGTATACTGGTACAGTAAGTCTACACATCATTATTTTTGTTGAGAGCGAAGCGACGACAGAAGTGTCAACGTATCGTAGTGTCGTCTGTCGCTGACTGAATGCCAAGTTCACCTGCCTCCTCCAAGCGGCTGACTTAGCTATAGGACCTAAAGCTGTAGCCTACTTTTTTGGGCACTTTTGTCGCACGCCGAAAACAGGACCTCAAAGTGGGGTCGACCCATGGAGAATGGAGGGGTAGGGTTCCAGGGGGGGGGGTCCCACTCCCCAGCTAAATGTGTTATTACCTTAAAAAGAAAATACAGACACAGCTGCGAGCTTGTAAATCTGCTATTTTTGAATATTTGGGGGAGGAGGACGGGGGGATATATTTTAGATGTTTTATTTTTTAATACAAATCTTTTCTTCTGGGGGAGGGAGGGGGGTCCCCTCACTCCACTGGTACAAAACATTTTCAGATGGGCTGGCGGGGGGGGGGGGGGTTCTCCTCCTTAATGGGCACGAAAAGGTTTGACAACCAGTCACCATGCAGTCACTGGCGTGTTCGGCACGCGACACCCGGCGAGCAGCTAACTAAACGCGGCTTCATTCCCCCGTTCGCTTCGCTCCTTCGCTCCTTCGCCTGCCTGCCTGCCTGGCGAGACCGTCGTCGACGAGCGAAACGTGTTAATTTAGCTTAGATTTAAGATTTAGAGATTATCGTAGATGCATTTTATCGATTGTGACAAAATGTCAGAATCGATTAAATACATCCATGCGAGAGTCTACACTCTACATCTTAGGCTAGTGTGTTAGCTAGCAGCAGCAGCAGGGTATAGGCGAGCGAACGATACGGGTCTGTCCCCTCGCTGCTAACGGCCATTAAACTGACAACACAAAGCCAATACGGTGCACAAAAGGACATTAAAAAAAAACAACCCGGAATTCAGACACTCCTTGTTTACTCACTGAATTGTTTCCCCCCCCCCGCCCGGGGGGAGTGTCGCATTAAGACGTGTATATTGTATAATTCGCTAGCAGTGTGTCTGCCTGGGTGTGCGACGTGTGTGCTATAATAACGCAGCAATACGTTAGCTTCTCCTGGGTTATTATCTGTGGTGTTTGTGGTGCCGATAGAGGCGGTGTAAGTAATGCAATGTAGTGGTGGTGTGTGTGTGAGCGGCTCTGCTGCATGCATCACCTCATTTACTCTTCTTAACGGACACAATCGATGAATCCTCTCCTCCAGAGACACGAAAAAGCCTCCTCCTTATTATTATTATTATTATTATCCGTGGCGTTTGTGAAGAAGAAGAAGAAGAAGCAGCAGACGTTGTTGTAGGCAGCGAACAACGTCCTCCTCCTCCTCATGTCTCCACGGACGGACCCTGTATCCCGGCGGGCGGCTACGCTTTCATAACCCGGGCAGCAGCAGCTAGCTCCTAGTGCGGTGCTCTGCTCGGGTGGGTCCGTGCTGGCTGGCTGGCTGGCTACAGCCTCCTTACAACAACATAGCGCTGTGTTGTTGGATGTGTGGCCGCCTCCTATGCTGCTCGCTCGCCTGCTGGGCTGCAACGACGGTTGGTTGGTTGGCTGGTTGTTGGTTGGTTGGGTTTGGCTGCTCAGTCAGTCAGTCAGTTCTCCCTCCTCTCCTCCTCGACGTTCCAGGCTCAACTACACAGCCTTGGCCGTGATGTCATGATGTTAGGGACGGGCTAGCCTCGATACCCAGGCTTTCATTTAGTCTGCGCGAAAGATGAAAGCCTGGAAAAAGCCGTGGGCTGAACCAGTCTAAAAGTGGGAGTCAACCCTTCCGGGTGGGCGTCGCTCTAAATGATGTGACGTAGCGCTGCACTAGGGGGGAGAGGAGGGGCCGGGGGTGACGGACAGATCGATGAGATCCAATCAGGGTGCGCGCATTTCTGAGGCGCGACCCGCCCCTCTAGACCAGAAATGTCTCTGCTTAGGTCAGGCTAGGGACGGGCTGACAATCCCCCCCCCCCCCCCCCCCCAGCCCCCCTCTCCTCCTCCTCCTCCGAACCGAAAAAATGATTTTTTTTTTCTTCTACAGGGATGGGGATCATGGGGTACACTACACAGGTTCCTTCTACGTTTTATCGTATGGCCGTTTATGGCCATCCACAGTCCACAGTCACACTACACCTAAACCACTTATTGGCCGAAAATAACCCAAGTGAGATTGTAGATCTGCTATTATTATTTTTTTGCTAAATAGCCTATAAATATCCTATCACAAAAATACCTGGCCCTAAAATGTTTTTTATTATTATTATCTTTTTTTTGGGGGGGGGGGGGGGGGGTAGTGAATTATGGTGTGTGTGTGTGTGTGTGTGTGTGTGTGTGTGTGTGTGTGTGTGTGTGTGTGTGTGTGTGTGTGTGTGTGTGTGTGTGTGTGTGTGTGTGTGTGTGTGTGTGTGTGTGTGTGTGTGTGTGTGTGTGTGTGTGTGTGTGTGTGTGTGTGTGTGTGCGTGCGTGCGTGCGTGCGTGCGTGCGTGCGTGCGTGCGTGCGTGTGTGTGTGTGTGTGTGTGTGTGTGTGTGTGTGTGTGTGTGTGCGTGCGTGCGTTATGAAATTTGTCACTCAGGCCGCTGGACCGGCGGTGGCCCCTTGGCATACATAGGGCTAGTGGTTTCTGTTCATCACTATGAAATGGGTCTGACTGTATTTAACAGTTTTAATACAAATAGTTTCAATGGCATCTAAGGTTGTAAGTATATACTTATCGGTGTTGCGAGGATGAGGGGGTATAGCCTACTTGGAAAAGTGTCTTCCCTCCAAGGGGTACCAACCTGGGCCAAAGAACTTTGAGAACCCATGCTCTAGCGGTCCTGTCCTCTGTTGAAGACCCTGAACTTAAACCTTAAACCCTAAAGCAGTTAAACCCTAAACCCTAAAGAACTTAAACCCTAAACATAAAGCAGTTTTCAACCAGTGGTCCGGGGACCGCCAGTGGTCCATGAGGGGGTTCCAGACCCAGGTGGTCCCCAGGTAAATGATGGAGAGTTGGTATGGCTCTTGAGAGCATAAAATGAAACCAACTGGACCCATACAGGTCCATTTGTTTCATTTTACGCTCTCAAGAGTTAAATAAAAAAAGTTAAATCAAGCGGCCGAAATGAGTTTTCTTCGACGGGTGGCTGGCATCTCCCTTGAAGATAGGGTGAGAAGTTCAGTCACACGAGAGAGACTCGGAGTAGAGCCGCTGCTTCTTCGCCTGGAAAGGAGCCAGCTGAGGTGGTTCGGGCATCTGGTTAGGATGCCTCTCGGACGTACCTCGAAGCACGTCCCACTGGGAGGAGACCCTGGGGCGGACCAAGGCGCAGTTGGAGGAAACACATCGACTCACTGGCCTTGGAACATCTCAGAATCCCCCAGGAGGAAGTCACTAATATTGCTCTGGAGAGGGAAGTCTGGAGCACTCTGGTGGAGCTGTTGCCCCCGCGACCCGACCCGACTACGGATAAGCGGTTGAAGATGGATGGATGGAAGAGTTAAATTATGGTTACAAATCTGCATCACTTAAGTCTATACAATTAGAGAATGTAGAAAATTGTTACTTTGATCAACATTTGCCTGTTATCTCTCCTAATGGTATCAGATCAATACAGCATGTGAAGTTTCTGACCAGTGGTCTGTGTTGCGAGCAGCCTGATGAAGAAGTAGTCAAAGAGAAAGAATCTGTCGACAATTCAGAGTCTGTTTTATTAATCAGAAAACACTCAAGTCACAAGGCTGTGTCACACACACAAAAAAAGGCAGTGACCGACCGTAGTCACACAGCATCTACCCAGTCCAATCAAGCAGATATCAGTGTGAGCACACGGGACAAAATGAAGAACATTGCTGTATAACAAATACAGCCTACGCTGATGAAACCCAATCATAATGTTTTACAGACAGGATGTTCCTGCCAGAGTATAGGCGGGTAAACCTCACAGCAGATCTAGACATTATAGCATTGTATAACTTTACCAAAAAGACGAAAGTGAAAGTTGGGGGGGTAAAATTCAGCACCAACAACAAAGAAAGAAAATGTAATGCAATCAAAGGTTGAAGTGCCATTTTTATGCCATATACAGTAGGCCTATTAATTTATAATAGTAGTGAGTAAGCTTACTTCAGACTTACATAATCATAAGGAAACACAAAAAACCTGTCTGTCTGACTGTCTGACTGACTGACAGACGATTTCAGGACGACAGTTCCTCACGCCTAATAAGCTAATTCATTTTGCCAGTACATAAGATATTAGAGACAAAAATACAACAGACCTATACAGATCTTTAATCTTTAAGTCTACACAATTAGAGAATGTAGAAGAAGAATTGTTATTTTGATAAACATTTACCTGTTGTGTTATCTCTCCTATGGTACCAACATCAATACAGCATGGAATTGTGGACAAAATCTTATCCAACAAAATATTCTTTAGTTTTGGTTCTGAGAGGCTAAATGTCTGTGGCTCAAATGCATTTTAAATAATGCATGAAAAGAGTTGCTAAAAACCATTCACTATAGAGAAATGTAGGTAGAGTAGAATGATATCCCTATTAATAAGCCTTGAGAAGCATGTCATGGAATGTTAAGAGAGCAGCTACTGACATTGACAAGGAATGTGACACCCTGATGGAGGAGGGACAACAAAAGGAAAGACTGTAACATTATATGCCCCCCTCCTCTATCTCTCTCTCGCACGCACGCACGCACGCACACACGCACGCACAGGGTAACTGTTCAGGGGGTGTACCCTGGACATGTATACTCGAAAGGAGGGTGTCCCTACTAGGCTTAGGGACTATAATGCGCTGGGTGATAATTAGGGATCTGTCCTGAGAGATGAACTGCCAGGAGTTAGAGGCGTCAGAAACATTACCAGAGAATTTCAGTCGAGGCCTTAGTCATCTTTTGGCACATGTACCCAACTGCCCTGTCCCCTACCCAGCATGGACCTATGCATTATAAATGGACACAACATAAAATTAATCATCTTTTAAAATGCACTCTCCTTTATCAAATGCAGAGACCGCTCTGCTGCCAGGAAGGGCGCAATTCATCAAATTAGTTCCTTGGCTTGTACACTCTTTTCTTTGTCTTGGGACTACTACACTCCCATAAGTTTGCCCATGAGTCCATGCCAATGAGTGCTCTGCTCTGTGCCTATCCCTTTCGGTACTGTAGCCGCCGCCGAAAACGAGACAGGTGTCACTTCACTTTGGCTGGAGCTTTTCATCTCTGTGGTGCAGCACCTTCCCCTCTTACCCCGGAAAATATCAAACTCTGGGACCAAGAATTTGCCTGATCTCCTGCCCTGCAACCTCCAAGTGAAGGATTGTAGTTAATCGGTTTGAAGGTTTGAGGCCAATAAGCCTGTACCGCTCCGTTACGTGAACAGTTATCATTGTGTTTCCATTGCAGTGGAACTGTAATCAGAATTAGGATACAGCTCCAGTGACAATTTCATCACGGGACAACAGCATAGCAATGCCATTAGAGCCAGGGCTACACAAGTTAAACGGTAAATGGACTTTTATCCAAAGCGCGTTACATTACAATGTACTTCACATTTGCACACCGATGGCAGAGGAAAGGAAACCATGCAAGGCACTAACCTGCTCATCGGGAGCAGTTAGGGGTTCAGAGTCTTGCTCAAGGACACTTTGTCACTTAGCTAGATGGAGCCAGGAAATTTACCTGGAACCTTCGGATTCCAAGTGCGGCCGCTCTACCTCCTGTGCCACTGCCACCCCAGTTAACAGTAATAGGATGAGATTTACAAGGTTATATCTGGCCAATCTGGTATATATATAAAAATACAAAGAAAATCCATTCAATTTTTTTGGCATCCATTGTTAGGTACAGTATTCAATTTACAATTTAGGCATTTAGCAGACGCTCTTGATCCAGAGCGACTTACATTTAAGCAAAAACAAAGCATGTCATACATCACATATATAAAAAAGTAGTTATCATGAATCGTGTATAAGCTAAGAACGTAACAGTGGAGTATCTATGTCAACTATACATACTATATTATATGTTATACAATATACATGTGTACTATAAAGTGCTATGACTACAGAAAATGCAATTCTAGTGCTGTCTACGTAACGAGCTATAAGTCTGTCTAAAATACTATCTAAGTCGACATAAAATGCTATCTAAGGGGCTAGGCTAGGGCAAGTGCTACGGACCATGGTGGAGTCTGAAGAGGTGGGTTTTCAGACTACGGCGGAAGATTGGGAGTGAGGCTGCAGTTCTGACTGTGACGGGAAGTGCATTCCATAGTTTTGGAGCCAGAAGGGAGAACAGTATACCCATATGATGACCACGGATGTGGTCTAAAAGTTTGAAAAACATATTTTTATTTCACTTTAAGGGGGTCTTTGCAAATAAAACTTTTGCGAGTCACTAGTGCTATAGTTGGACTCCTAATATGCCATAGTGTCGTAGCAAATCAGTGTCATACATGTTCTGGAGAAAACCTGCATGTCGGACTAGTGTCTGCTCCCGTGCTTGCAGTTATGGTTAGGTTAGGCGTTAGGGTTTGAAGTGGGTTGTCATTTGTTGGACCAACTGGGCCTTATGATCAAAATAAGAACATTATAATGGTTGTTAAAAATAAAATCAAACATTTGCCACAGACAAGACCAATTATTTGCCACGGACCGTTAGACACGTACAGTATGTCTGTTTACGAACATGTTGATGACTACTGGTTTGTAGAGATGTACTGTATTGTTGTCTCTTCTCAACTGGCGGTAATTATACGGACATGCATTTTGTGTTATCTCTCAAGAGTGCGCTCCCACCACAGGGCCCAAAACCAATAGTTGAATAATGTACATCATTAAGCCCTCCCACCAGTTGGGTTTGGCTAAGGCACGGGTCGGTTATGCACCCTGTTGGCATGGTTTACAGTACCATTGTCAGCCAGACAGACTGAATGCATGTGCTGCCAGAAGCGTTGGCTTTTATGCGGTGCAACTTGGTAGTGGGCCACAAACTTTGGCTGAGCCACAAATTGCTACCTCTTAAGTGCAGATGACCACGATTTATTCACCCACTTTCCTGCTGCTTAGAACTACCAAGTAGGAGCTTTCTAAAGTATTCCATCGGATCATGTTTATTATCTTTAAAAAAGGATAATGGGGAGTTGAGAGTCCATTTCTACCTCATTGTTTAGGCTACTTACTGGAGGCAGACTGCAGGAAAGTTGAGAAGGAGGCAGCATTATAGAGCAATGGAGGAATGCTCTAGTCTAGCACGCTTAGACAAGGGCGGGGAAGAAAGGGATTAAATGTTCCATTTATCACATCAACGTGATTTATTCTTTGTTGTACAACAGTGCCATGTGTCGAAAAGAACTACAAGGCAGCCAATTTACAAGCTCACACCACGTCTCAGATGTCAGGTTGTCGAACTGCTATCTTCGACACGACGGTGTGTAAATTAGGCATTACTTGCATTTCACGTTTTTTTTTTAGGGCTAAATTTAAGAAACTGTGTGGCCGCCGAGCAGAGCGAGCGATCCCCGTGATCCATCTCCCATCTATACGGTCTACTCGTAAAGCCAGTGGAAACATTTCTGCTGAGTCGGATGACTCCTTCCGTCTGTCATCCAGGTCCTTGAACTGCCACTAGCTCAGAGACCACCAGCCCCCCCACCCCCCCACCCCGTACCTACAGCAACAATGGCGCCACCAAGACGGTCTGATTTACACACCCCTCCCTCAGTGAGTGAATTAGTGTCAGCGGTGCAGCACAGAGAGAGGAGCGGACTGCTCACATGTTATAAGTGGTGACTCACCCTCGCTATGGCCCCGTGGAGGCCAGTGGTTGAGGGCCACCGTACCCATGGATTAAGAGCTAAATATTGAATTAGGCTACGGTCCCCTATTTCAGTAGTAGTAGTAGTAGTAGTAGTTGTGATCATAGATAGATATAGAAAGCTAGATGGCTCACCCGCGCTTTGTAAATCAGTCAAGATTTGAGCGAGTTATGACTGTTTTTGTTTGAGATGTCATAGAACATACTGTACTATACCCCCGGTTGAACTACGTCAGAGACTTCGCCTTGAGCCATCTAGCCTTTATATATATCTATGGTTATGATATATTTTTGACGCCATATTCAGATATACTGTCTCTGGCCCCCCGCCACTAATTTATAATACTGTATAGGCACCGTTTTTCTTATCAGGCCAGTGACCTTACAGGAGACGGCTAAATCACCAAACTAGGGAAAGCCAACGATTTATGAAACAGTTTGAAAATCTCCTCCCCTCCCCACACAACACTAAAATGATGTTTTAGTAGCCTAATAATGGTTCTGCTGTTCTACACACTGCCAACCTTTAATTATCCGAGACTATTTTATAGAAGATGTTGCTACCACTGATGTTGCTACCACTTCCAAAGGGCCAAATGTCACCACAAGTCAAATTAGTAGACATATAGTGAGAACCATTTTCCTCACAAGATAAATGGTTATTCTATGGTTGGAAACGTCCTTTAGAGGTCAGGATTAGTAGAGGTTGGGGTTGTGGAGTTGTGTGGTGATGTCATGTCAGTCACACCCAAGAAAAGCGGACAACACGCCACGGCCAGATATGCGCCGTGAGCTTGAACATCCCGATGCCTAAAATGTTGGCGTCCTCACAAGTGTGTGTGTGTGTGTGTATGTGTGTGTGTGTGTGTGTGTGTGTGTGTGTGTGTGTGTGTGTGTGTGTGTGTGTGTGTGTGTGTGTGTGTGTGTGTGAGACTGTGTGCATGCGTCATCATTGTCAGTGGGGGCGGCTGGCTGCACTACCTGGCAGGAATTCATCACACAATTTCATAGCTGTGCAAGAGTGACGCTAGTATAAACAGACAACGCTGTCATTCCAATATAGTATTTACAGTATATATGCATGCAAGGGGTGTCAACTGTGTGAGGCTCAGTAAGACAAGACCTCTGTATATATACACATTATTATATAATGAAATAAGAGATGCCGTACTACAGCTGGTAAGCATGATTAAACCAGATATGTTTATTGTGTGCACAGGAGGAGATGTGGGCGAGAGTTCTGGCAGTTAAAGCCGCACTATAGCCTATGTAACTTTTGTTTTTGTGTGAGTAAAATGTTTTGACTAATCTGTATGGATTAGGTAAGAGTATAGCCTTCTAATGCAACATAACCAACACAGCTGCTGTGATTGTCTTTGGTCCCCCACACAGCTGCTGCTGTGGTTGTATTTGGTCCCCCACACAGCTGCTGCTGTGGTTGTATTTGGTCCCCCACACAGCTGCTGTGGTTGTATTTGGTCCCCCACACAGCTGCTGCTGTGGTTGTATTTGGTCCCCCACACAGCTAGTGCTGTGGTTGTCTTTGGTCCCCCACACAGCTGCTGTGGTTGTATTTGGTCCCCCACACAGCTGCTGTGGTTGTATTTGGTCCCCCACACAGCTGCTGCTGTGGTTGTATTTGGTCCCCCACACAGCTGCTGCTGTGGTTGTATTTGGTCCCCCACACAGCTAGTGCTGTGGTTGTCTTTGGTCCCCCACACAGCTGCTGTGTTTGTATTTGGTCCCCCACACAGCTGCTGTGGTTGTCTTTGGTCCCCCACACAGCTGCTGCTGTGGTTGTACTTGGTCCCTCACACAGCTGCTGCTGTGGTTGTACTTGGTCCCCCACACAGCTGCTGCTGTGGTTGTACTTGGTCCCCCACACAGCTGCTGTGGTTGTATTTGGTCCCCCACACAGCTGCTGTGGTTGTATTTGGTCCCCCACACAGCTGCTGCTGTGGTTGTACTTGGTCCCCCACACTCCCTGCATTTCTATTGAGAAATGTACATCTGGTAGGAGGACCACCGCTGGTTGACAAGTGCTATGCTGCCGGTAATGTATAATACCAGTATTCTTTTCCTTCCATATAAAAATAAATAATAATAATAAATAATAATAGCTCAGATAGCGCTTTTCTAAGTATCCAAAGTCGCTTTACATAGCCTAAAAGAAAAGGAACAAAGTTCCCATAAAGCATATACTGTAGCTTTACATTCAGGGGACTGACTAGTAGTGTGCAGTGCACCACTTCGACAAGGTCAGCCCAGAGCCCATGCCGGATGTGTGAGAGTGTGAATGAGTGGGTGTGTGCGCGCGTGTGCGTGTGTGTGGCAGGATGTGTGTCCACACTACTGTGTGGTTCTGAAGCTTAGACACCATACAGACAGCACCTCAGATCTTTGGAGGCTTTGAACGTCCGTCGTCCGCCGTCTGCCAAGGATTCCGGGGCGTCGAATGGGAGCACCACATGACCTGCAGAGATCTATGAACGCACCAACTCATCCGGCATGGAGGTGTTTCTATGGCACGCAGACAGCTTTGCTGGCTAGTCGTCCATGATGTGATCCTCGACAGGTCCTCTGCTGCCAACTCCAACACGGCCAGAGATAATTATGCAGGAGGACAACAAGGGCCACAAGGACCACATGAAGGTACGACTCAAGTGTGCATGAGTGCATGTGGCTGGGGAAATTGTGGTAGATGTTGACGTGTGTGTGTGTGTGTGTGTGTGTGTGCACACGTGCGTGTGTGTGTGTGGTAGAAGGTATAGGCCCATGCATGCATGTGTGCATGACTGTATGATTGGTGAAGGTTTATGTTTGGTATACAGTAAGGGTGGTGTGTGTGTGCACGGTAAAAGGTATAGTCAGTGTGTGTGTGTGTGTGTATGCTGCATGTTTGGTATACAGTAAGGGTGGTGTGTGTGTGCACGGTAAAAGGTATAGTCAGTGTGTGAGTGTGTGTATGCTGCATGTTTGGTATACAGTAAGGGTGGTGTGTGTGTGCACGGTAAAAGGTATAGTCAGTGTGTGAGTGTGTGTATGCTGCATGTTTGGTATACAAAAAAGGAAAGAAAAAAAACATATACAGTGAGGCAGGGGATTCTTTTTTACGGGGGAGTTTCGAATGGCAGCCGTCCGTAGGTGCCCTTTTAGAGCGGTTTTGAAGGAGTCAAGGGATTCGCATGTCTTACTGACTGTTGGTAGGGCGTTCCGCATTTTGGTGGAAGGAATTAGGAAGCTTTGCCGGAAAGTGCACTCGCTGCTTGCTTCTGCATCCGCAACAAGTTGTGAAGTTGTGAGCTTGTAGAGTGGCATGAGTGTCATGCCGTGATCCGTCTGAGCTTGTAGATCAGCTATTTTTGGGCAGCAAAGTTATACATCATACAGCGGAGTGACAGGCCACAAGTTTACATTTCAACATGCACATTCATTGTATTAAGTGGTAATCAAATCATAATTGATAGGCTGAGTTAGGCTCTTGATTAGAGAGAATATTGAACTAGGTTAAAGGTATATTCAGTGATTTCACTTAATTCAAATATCACTTATTTTTTTGTTTTGTTGTGATAATCCTCCCTACTATAGTGTGCTGACCATATAAGGAGTTCCTCCCTGTCCCCAGTTAACCCCTGTGGGTCAAAAAACCTTAGGTTTCGTTTTTGGCTCTCTATCCTGATTGGACGAAAGGCTTAGGTCCCAGACAAAAACGAAACCTAAGGTTTTTTGAGTGAAATCACTGAATATACCTTTAAAGGAGAGAACTGAACCCCTAAATGCCTTTCAGCTATCCATGGAGCCTTTGTGCGCTCTGTGCGTCTTTGCGCCACGGCAGACGTTCTGTACAGCTGCCGATAATATGTCCATTGATTATGATGATGACTACAACGACATGACGATAACTAATTAATAATATAGGCCTATACTGTAGCCTGATCGATCGCTGTGGTGCAGAGTGAATGAAAGTCCGTCTCTATTCATGGCTATCAACTCACGGACGGGTGGCCCTGCCCGTAAATCGTGGTCACGAATTAATAATTTGTTATCTTGAGATCTCAAATTAGTATTTTGTGGCCACAAATTAATAATTTGTTATCTTGTGATCTCGAATTAATATTTTGTGGCCACAAATGAGTATTTTGTGCCACGACATACTAATTCGAGATCTCAAGATAACGAATCGAAACGAATTGAATCAATTAAAAAAAAAATCTTTCCCATGGCTAGTCTAGTCTGGGGCTCCGTTATATTGCAACTTAATTTAACTCTGAGAGTGTACAAATGGAATGGGTCGATTTGGTTCCATTTGTACACTCTCTGAGTTACAGACCCATAAGGGTCCATTTGGTTCCTAACTATCATTTAGCTGGGGACCCCCTGGAACTCCCTCAAGGACCCCTAGGGGTCCCCGGACCCCACTTTGGGAACCATAGTGCTAAATTGAACAACAATGACCCTGGCATTTCATCTAGACTTGGGGACAAAAACACATCAGTAAAGAAATGTCTGTATGCACTTGGCTGCCACGGTATCATCTTACTGTGCAGAAAACAAATGCACACAATCACGTCAGTGCCATTGCATTATCCTGCCTGCACTGAGCATAAACAAGTTCACACATCACAGAGTATTCGATACCAACCTCAACAGAATACATCCATATCAATACAGTGTCAACTAGAAAAAGTGCCCTTCTGGGCACAGGTCTCCACCAGGTTATCCACAGATCCGTGCAGTTAGAGGTAAAAACACTTTTCGGCCAGTTATAGCGCCACCTTGAGGCTGAGTTGAAATTGTTCATGTGGCATTTTGTCCTCGGCCTAGTGGGAATGTGGGTGCACAATTTCACGGAAATCACGCGATGTGTTCATGATTTGCAGCATTTTGTTTGAAACTGAGCACTCCTGTGAACTTTGGAAGCCAATCTTAACCAATCAGGATGGAGTCTGAGAAATCTGAAAGAGCGGTTTGGTTGAATGGCTCTAGAGAGACTGTGTACCAATTTGCGTGATGTTTGGACAAAATCTGTAGGTGTGCTGTGCAAAAACTTGTTTTGCACAAAGCGGCCTCCTGGTGGCGCTATAACAGGCCGTTCTGGAAAGTTTGGGGCAGAGGTTCATCGTTGGCATCCAGGGAGAGTGTGTGCAAAATTTGGCATCGACCAAGTTAACGGTGGCCGAGATTAGCTGCTCACGGACAGACGGACACACACACACACACACACACACACACACACACACACACACACACACACACACACACACACGGACGGACGGACGGACGGAGTGCAAAACATACTCTCCCCCCATGCCTTCGGCCTGGTGGAGACAACAACAGTATTATCAGCATGATACCCGCACCCTTCTGCGTCACTGAGGAATGGAACACACTGATGGCATTACAGAATTTATACAGTAACTAGTGCTGATGTCTTAAAGCAGCGCTTCTCAAACTGTTTCACGTCAAGCAAGGACCCCCAAATTGACATATCAACCCACAGACCCCCATATGCCAGGGACCCCCCATAAGAGAAGATCTTTACAGCTCTAGCAGTGATCTTCAACCATTTTCATTTCAAGGACACCCCCAGTTTGACATGCAATGGCAGTTCGATCTCTGGGACCCCAATTTATATTGTAAAAACAATGTTAGTTTAACTCTCTTACTCTAGAGTTACACACCCATAAGGGTCCAAATCTTTTAGCTGGGGAATGGGGACCCCCTGGAACTCCCTCAAGGACCCCTGCATGGCGGTCCCTGGACCCCACTTTGACAACCACTGTCTGAAAGCACCCCTATTCTTGGTCCATAGGGTTAATGTCATCTTTGAAATCTTGTTGTTCATGAGCCAAACATTGATGTTCTGTCTGTCAGTCTATCCATCAACAGTATCTATCACACACACCCCACTCTTGTATTTCAACATTCTTAGTATCCAGTATTTCATCATCTTCTTGTCACCTTCCATAACACAGACCTGGCTGTCATTGATCTCTGAGACGTCTCGAATATACTACAATATCCAGCCCCACTCTGTTGCACTTCATGCTTCAACACACATCTTTCTACTGCTTTCTATGACCTTATTCAGTAAACAACATACTTTATATTCCTTTAATGACAAGACATGGCCTAACATTAAGCACTTTAAGGAGAACTTTAACCTCCCCCAAATTACTTTTGTTTCATCTCTCAATTACTCATTCCAGGAAGCCTTGAATTCATGGAGGATGTTTTGTTGAATAGAATGTTTGATGAATTGATGAAAATAGGTCCAATGAAGGAGGCTAACAACAAGCAAAATTATATTCTATTTGTACTTGTTTAATGCATGACTTCCAATCACTTCCAAATCAACTTGTTTATCATGTACAGTACCTGTATGCGTTGGATGAAATTGGTATCCCGACACATTGGTTAGTATATGAATGGAGACCACTTGTTTTTAGAATACTTTTGAGGCGCTATAGCCCTCCTATGCCCAGCTTTGTGTGTCTGTGTACCACGGAATGCGATGATTTGATTGGCTGAGCATGGAATGTGATCATGTATGAAGAAAATTAATGTATGATGATAAGAGCACCCCTCTCTTCACACAAGTGTGATTTTTGTAATACTATATTTTGGCCCCTGCCCCTCCATACTGCATATAGCACCTTATATAGTAAAAAAAAAGTTACGAAAATATTGTATTGCCTCTATTGCCCTTACTTTCAAGTGATGGATAGTCATTTTGTGAACCCCATGTTGCTCAGCAATGTGTCCTGTTAGGAGCTGATGCCTCGGAGTGGGACCCAACAGGCGTTCCTTGTTAGAGGCTCAATGTTTAAAACAGTTTGACTGCTGATCACGACATTGCCGGCTTTTGTTTTCATTCGACCAATTTTGATAACTTTTGAGAGATATAAGGTTGTCACGTGATTGGATCACGCAGGCCTGGATTGGCCACAGGACATACCAGGCATAATATGCCTGGTGGGCCGACCCTCTGGTGGGCCGGTCTGGGCCAAATGTTGAATTAGTTGTTTGCTGGTCGTGTATCATTTACAGTAAAATGTCGTGGTGTTAAGCCAAGGGCTTGTATTTCAAGTATTTGTATGGGCCTTGACCCGAAGTAGAGTATCAGTGCGCTAGTTGTGGTGGGCCAGTCTGGGCCAAATTCCGCGGAAATGTCAGGCACATTAGTGCCCAACAAAACAAACAAATAGATCAAGATAGTTATTTAATATCTGTCAGATGTTTCCCATTTTATTACTTATACTTTCCTTTGGCATGATAACGTTATGACTCTCTCTAATTGTGTAATATATTGCGTTTTCACTTTGCAGTTTCTACTGCAAATCATTCAACGTTTTTCTTGTTATTAGCTGGTGTATGACCTCTATTGAGTTACGTAGTGGACATCTTTATATGAGCTAATGTCCCCATAAAAGCTTGCCTTAAAAGCTTGTGCCGCCCCGGGCGGGCGATACCCATTGTGTGCTTCACCCACAAATTGTCTACGGTTCAACGTGTTCTCTGTGTCGTTACAAGGAAGTGTATTTGCATATTTAGGCTTGCTTCCATTATTTTTTTATTTTTTTAATTAATATGCACCTATCTGAAAATATTTTGTGCCACGGAGCCCGTGTCATCAAATAATCAACATTTTATTTCAAGACCTTTTGAAAAGAGCAGATATAAAAGATGGTTGTGAGCGTGTAGATCGGCTATTTTCAAATGATTCGACGTTAGGTGCCGAACGTTTAGGAGCGGCAAAATGCACGTGCACGCACATTTTCATGCGGAAAAGTGGCTTTTACTTTCCCTCTCCACACTCCGGTTATCTGAACAAACTAACCAGGATAAAGGGCCGATACTGTGATACAGCATATTTCCTAAACCCTGGGCTTGTTTCTCTCAGGAAATGCGACAACACTGCCCACGGTGGGGTTCTCCTCCTCGGCTGACCTTTTTAAGACACGCTGAATGTCCTGAAGATGGAGGCCTTCTATCAGAGCCCTGGGATGAAGTGTCTGCCACAGCGAGAGCCATTTCACACTGTGTCACTCACACGTCTCACAGCCCAGGATCTGAGGCGATGGCCTGTAGAGGCCTGGAGAGACACTCAAAACCCAGAGAAAGGAAGAGTCATCGCCTTGACGCCGTGCACATACTCAGTAGAGGGACGGACGAGAGATGAAAAAGCAACGGCCACGTCTACTCACCAGTGTCTCTCACACACAATCTATCTGAAGTGAATCATTGACAGACAGACAGACACTCAATCTATCAATCCATCTAGATAAAAAGACACACACACACGCACCCACACACAAACAGACACACACACATTTCTCCGCCGCTCTGGTCTTTGTGACCTAGCTCTTCAGTATCATGTCTGCTCTTTCCTGGTGTCACAGGAGTATTTTGTTACATTCCCTCTTGTCAGGGCGAACGGACCTTTGCACTCTGTGATCCATCACATTACTCTGGCCACAAAGCGCTTTCAAACATGAAGGAAAACAGAAATACAAAAGCAACGTTTGGTGTCGTGATATACATCATCACTGTCGGGTCAGAGACCTCTTATCTCCATATTCTAACTTTGTGTTCTTTCCTAAATTAACAACTTATATTACAATTCTCAATTTAGGCATTTGGCAGATGCTCTGAATCCAGAGCGATTTACAGTAAGCAAAAACCAAAACATGGTAATACATCAAACACATCAAAAATAGCCATCATGAATCATACGTAACCTAACAGTGGAGTATCTACATCGATGTAGTATGATATAGCCTACATTACAAGCTCCAAACTTACTTTTGGCGTTTTTGAATTTGAATCCTGAAAAGCAACAGTTTTGGACATATGAGGTTTCCACCCGACAGAGACGACAAAAACAATGGTACGAATACAAAGTTAAAATCGTGATAGATGGTATAGGGGGAAAATATTACTCATGTCTGTTGGACAATATTGTATTTTGTCCGTTGGATCTCTCAATTACAAGGTACATTACTTGAGAGCTCAGTCGTGGGTGAAGGGGGTTTATGGGAGTTGGCATAAGCCCCTTGAAGAAGCACTCTCCGTGTTTTTATTTTTTACGACCTCCGTTTGCATGCAGCATCGTCATCGCTCAATTCGGTGTGTGTCAAAATGGTTGGGCTCCTATTAAAATACACCTTCACCAGAGCATCTGCATCTGCTCTGTTGGAGGGTCATAGCAGAAACGCTGGTGTAAGCGTTCCTTTTTGGCGTCTGCCAATAAAGAAATGGAAATGTGAGTGCTTTCCACCGCCGGAAAAACCTGCAGGTGACGCGCGGTTAGATTCGCGGTAGGAAAACCTTCTCTAAAATTACACAAATATTTGTGACTCTTCCTTAGACTATTTGCTATGTAATCCATGAACATTAATGGTTTCATCATTAATAAAGGTATGCTATTTTTGCGTGTGTCCCCCACTGTAGAGCGTGTGTATGTGCACATCTTGTTATACCGGGGCGGTTTTGCAAATCACCCAAATCACTGAATACTCCTTTTTTTTAATATATATATATTTTTTATCCCACGATTTTGTAACCCCTTTTTCATCCCTGTGTCAATCATCTAATGTGATCCTGGGCTCTACACACCCTCCTCCAACCTGGTCCCCATATATGAATGCTCCTTTAAGGCCATTACCGTTACGGGGGCAATGCACTCCACAGTGTGAGGTCATCATCTGCCTGTAGATGCACGGGTGGCGCGGCACCGGCACGTAGGCGCCCCCCATGTAGGACGCGTGATGCTGTGGCGCGACGCCCGCCAGGTACGTAGGCGCAGATGCCCGCCACCACGTCGTCCATGTGGATGGACGCGTCGAGGGTCAGCGAGGCCTGGTAGATCTTCTCCACCACGTCCCGGGACATCACGTTGATAGGACAGTTACTTGTTGTTCCTGTCCCGGGTGGGCCCGGCCCTGCTGAACACGTGGCCCACCCACAGGTCGGTGGTGGCGGTCCTCTGGGCCGCGTCCCACAGGTAGTCCACCAGGTTGGGCGTGTGGACCAGTGTGTCGCCGTCGGGCCGCCATGAAGAACCGGGCGTGGCCGCAGCGCTGGCGCGCCCAACGGAAAGTGCATGAGCACCTTCAGCGTCAGGTTGCGGAACGAGTCGGCAAAGTCCTGCCGGATCAGGTCGCCGTGGAGGCGGTCCTCGCGCTCCAGCGCATCCTGGACGTCCCCCTGGATCCGCTGACCGTCCGACATCATCGGCGCTCCCAGGGCGATCAGCACCATGAGCGTGAACCTGGCATGCTGGGTACCGTTGCCCCAGGTGGCCCTGATGGCCTGCCGCCAGTCGGCGTGCTTCGGGGCACTCTTGATGAAGACGAGGAGATGGACGTCCTGTCCAGAACTCTTGTCGCAGTGCGACTCCGTTTTGAGCATGTAGATCAGCTATTTTTTGCTATATTTGAATTGAAATCCTGAATAATTTTATGCTATTTTTCAATTGGAATCCTGAAGGCAGATCTATCTTACATCTTTCAGAATATGCTTTGTGGTAATATCAATAGGTTGAAACAAAAACTATTTTGTAATTACAAAGATAAATGGTCAAATGACATATGGTCTAAACCAAAACTTAGATCATACCAGATGAAGCAGTGTTTTGGTACTGAACTGTATGTCAAATCCTTTCCAACTAGAAACCAGCGGTCATTGTGTGCCCAGCTGAGAACTGATATCCTGCCTCTGGCTATTGAGGTAGGGCGGCTTTCAGCGGTGCCAGAAAAGATTAGATTATGTATTGTATGTGACCTAAATGATGTGGAAAATGAATTTCATTTTGTGTTTTATTGTACCCTGTATGATTTGAGGGTTCCACTGTTTCAGGTAATGCAACAAAGAAATCCTGATCTATTCTGGGAAGATGTTGGACAGAAGTTAGACTGGTTATTTAGTTTGTTTCTAGAGCCTGGAGTAGAAGACAATCCCAGCTCTTCAAGTAGGTACATGTATTTTATTTTATGTTGTATATTATGTAATCTGCCTCGTAAGGATCTGGAGTGTCTGTTTGGTATTCACTTGATCATTGTTTGCAAACCGTCATGTCGGTTTATTGTAATTGTTTTATGTAAACTGTAAAAAGTGTCCTGTAAATCCATATGGGCTGGGCTTCTTCGGAAGCAAGACACTTAAATAAAGAATCAATAAATCAATCAATCAGTAACATTTGTATTTAATTTCAAATGCATTTACTTAGTTATGTTAACTTTAAATACAAATACATTGGTCATAAAAAAGACTTAACATTTTAATACAAGTAGACCATAGATTGACTAGCCTACATGCCCTTGCTTTAATGATTGGAAATGCAAAAAATAATAAATAATAATAATAAAGGATAAAATGCTATTTGCAGTCCATGTCATAGGGGGAAAACATTTTAACAAATAACGACAAGGCAATACAACAGTGCTCAAGTACAGTAGTTTCTCTTCTTCATTGCAAAGAGATTAAATCAGAAATGCATATTTGTGATGTGAGGCACTTTGCATATAGATTCATTTTCTTTCAAGGAATCGCTGCATTTTTTGAAGAGAGAGAGAGAGAGAGAGAGGAGTGGTGCCACACAGACACACTTCACATGCCAGATTCGAACCCACACTGTGGTAACGGTATGTGTGCAAGCTGGTTAACCCCTTTATGTTTGTTGATCTGATATTTTCTGCAATGTTGTGTGCCAAAAATAGCCGATCTACGAGTTCACAACACGCCGCAGAACGGCTCTTCTCGCCGCGCGATACTGTCATACGACAAAAGTATAATTTGGGTTTAAAGTCTCCAGCTTAGTTATATCCAAGATAAGGCAGAGTGATAATTCAGAAAAACCAAAAGCATGTACAGCAGTGTTCCCTTGTGCCTTTGAAGCTAGCCTTTCTCAGTGACTCTACTTCTGAAGAGGCACAACTTTGTATTCCCAGGACGGTGTGACTCTAGATTAGATTCTAGGTCAGAGCACTTTCTTTCATAGATAAATCTCTGCTTCGCCACAAGGCACAGAGTGGCTGATCTCGAGTCTCAATTCTCAAATAGAGTGTGTTGTATAGAATGTAGATAGAGGTAAACTTTACAAACTCTCCAGCAGTCTCACTAGTATATTCGCTGCAAATAAATACATAAACCGAAAGGATTTTGTATTTGCCATGTTGTGTCGTCCTTGAGTCCTCTGGGGTTTTATTTGATATTATACTGTATATCTTATCTGTTTCTACCACAGAGAAGCCAAAGATCCCACTTGCATAGCAAATAAAGGTCCCGTTCTATTCAACTAAATTGAAATTGCTAATGTATGTACACAGTACCCAGAGCAATGGGCTAGATATTAATTAAATTCACTATAAATATGTGATCATATCACCTACAGATGAGTCTTTAGTCAGGTTCTGTATGGTGATTACACACCATACATTGTATCTGGCAAATGAGTTGGCATTGAGATATATATATATATATATATTCAAAAGCCAATCCTACTAAAGTGTTTACATAAGTAGTGATAAGATGATGGGATAACGCGTCCTGTTTGCATGCTCCACAATAACAGCTCAGGCTGAACTTTAGAGCAGGTGCCCCATATATAAAAAAAACACATGCTCCACAATAAGAGCTCAGGCTGAACTTTAGAGCAGGTGCCCCATATATAAAAAAACACATGCTCCACAATAAGAGCTCAGGCTGAACTTTAGAGCAGGTGCCCCATATATAAAAACACACATGCTCCACAATAAGAGCTCAGGCTGAACTTTAGAGCAGGTGCCCCATATATAAAAACACACATGCTCCACAATAAGAGCTCAGGCTGAACTTTAGAGCAGGTGCCCCATATATAAAAAAACACATGCTCCACAATAAGAGCTCAGGCTGAACTTTAGAGCAGGTGCCCCATATATAAAAACACATAGTACCATAGCTGAGCTTAGCGATGCGATGTGCACAGGGTGGTGGTAAGTAACCCAAACAGTGCAGCACACACAGGCCTGAGAATACAGAACACAACTTAAAGGAGAATTCCATGCTAGAAGGCTTTTTTACCTTTCTTACCTTTCTGTGTAGTTGTTACGTCCCCACCAAAGAGGTCCAGGTGTTTTTTTGTGCAAAAACTCCTTATTGGCTATTTTCCCTACCATAAGCCCTCAATGAATTGCATTGCATTGAATGGGAATTGAATGGGGCTATGGGGTGTTATGCTAGTTCGCTTATTTCCATCGAAAGAAGTAGTAAAGTGTGCCGCTTGGGATATTATTTACATTATGAAGAGAGGATATATACAAAGAAATTATAATTTTGAGCGATGGAAAAAAGTGAATTAGCATAACACCCCATAGCCCCATTCAATTCCCATTCAATTCAATGCAATTCATTTAGGGCTTATGGTAGGGGAAACAGCCAATAAGGAGCTTTTGCACAAAATAACACCTGGACCTCTTTGGTGGGGACGTAACAACTACAAAGAAAGGTAAGAAAGCCTTTTAGTATGGAATTCTCCTTTAAAGGTTTATTTAGTTTTATACCACCCTTTAAAACTAATTTAAATGAATTTCTAAATGGACCACATAATCAAGGAGGTTACATAAATAATCTATATTCTGATTTGGCTAGTACTAATTGTCTCCACCAGGCCGAAGGCATGGGGAGAGAGTATGTTATGTTTTGCACTCTGTCCGTGTGTCCGTCCGTTATCCGCTAATCTCCGGCACTGTTGGCCCGATCCATGCCAATGCACACACACTCCCTGGATGGCCAACGACGAACCTCTGGCCCAAATATTCCTCAACGGCCGGTTATAGCGCCACCATGAGGCCGATTTAGGCAGATTACTCGTACACATTTTATCCATACGTCACACACTTCGGTATACACTATCTCCATAGTCATGTGATCAACACGGATCTGCACAATTTCCCATCTTCCATCCTGATTGGCTAAGATTGGCTACCAAAGCTCACATAATTGTTGTAGAAAGTCCCCTCACACGGTGAGTAGGGAAAAGTGTAGAGAAGACCAGTGTACTGGGCGGGGTTTAACCCATTCTATACGGGAACCCATTTTGGTGTCGGCATCATGTTATGCTTTAGCTATTGAAAAATAGCAGATCTACAAGCTCATATCGCGCCACCGAGTGGCGCGATACGAGCTTGTAGGTCTGCTATTTTTGAAAAATCGAAGAGCGACTGACATTTTTAGAATCTGATCTCAGGTCAGAATGGGTTCATCAGGACCAGTGTGTGTCCGGCGGAAACCTCGTGTGAATCTGATCTCAGGTCAGAATGGGTTTAATCATTTTCCCTAATTGGCGCACCTGTGGTGGGCCTATATACAGTAGGCAGCCGAATACTCAGGGAGCAAACATTTGTGGGAAGAGGCAGCACCACCATAACCGGTTCATTGTTCCATGATGATGTTCCATTACGATGCATTCATTTAAAATCATCAGTCCTAATCACCATCATCATCATGTCTATCATTCATTCACCATCCTCAATAAATATTCCATGTAAACCACAAGCCGACTATGGTCCTGGTGCTCTAACAGGCACACTGGTGTAAGGGTGATATAGAACCAGCAAATCCCCTTCTTACAATATACAATTCTTTCAATTGGTCCGTCTCGAACAAAATGCCACAAATCACAAACACAGTGTCCAATTTCCATGAAATTATACACGCACATTTCCACTAGGCCGAGGACGGCATGCCACAATCTTTTCCCCAAATCAGCCTCACGGTGGCGCTATAACAGGCTAATTCCTGTTTTACCTATAACTGCATACAACATGTATGCACTCCCTAGAGGCCATGGAAAAACATTTTCTCTGCATTCTCTGCATCAGGGGCGGCGGTGGCTCAGGGGTAGAGTGCCTGGATGGTAACCATAAGGTTGCCAGTTCGAACCCGGGCTCCCCCAGAGTTACTGTCGAAGTGTCCTTGAGCAAGACACTGAACCCCTAA
Organism: Protomyctophum parallelum; assembly: GCF_964188405.1. Lineage (NCBI taxonomy): Eukaryota > Metazoa > Chordata > Actinopteri > Myctophiformes > Myctophidae > Protomyctophum > Protomyctophum parallelum. The sequence continues at coordinate 6,878,338 of NC_139707.1, read as the reverse complement.
TTGCTCCCGATGTGCTAGTTGGTGCCTTGCATGGTTTCCGCTGCCATCGGTGTATGAATGTGTGTGTGAATGGGTGAATGTAATGCACAATCTATGTAAAGCGCCTTGGATAAAGGCGCTATATAAATGCACCATTTACCATTTACCATCCCTCCACATCTGCCGGTTATAGCGCCACTATGAGGCCAATTTCTGGAAAACATGTTAGTCGCACAGATTTCATCCAAATCTCACACAAATCGGTAAACATGATCTCTGTAGTGTGTGATATGATCAATACGAGCCTGTTGGATTTCTCAGATTCTACACTGATTAGCTAAGATTGCCTTCCCGTTTTGTACAAAATGCTGCACATGTCCTGCTCATCCAGAATACTATATATATATATATCCTCAGAGATGCTATGAGTGATCTGGCTCTGCATTTCCTCAACAAACAAAAAAATTGTTGCAAAAAAACATGTTTATATTATCTCACACACTCCTATCCTCCTGGAAGGGCACTTTTTCTAGTTATTACTGGAATTAAAGGTTCATGATAAAAGGTAAAAAAAACCTTTTATCATGAGCTTCCTGGTAAAACCACACCGTTGCTCATGATAACATACATAGATAAAGAATTAAGGCAAATGGCTCATACCTTGATTAATGTCATATTAAAGTTAGACTATTCATACACATGTTCACATCCTAAATTATGAATATTTCTGCATACACAAACTAAACTAAACAAATATTCTGTATAGTACCACCAAAACAACAATGTGACCATGATCATGTCTGGTGCCTCGCCTTTTGATCGTAAAGCCACATGTAATGATCACTGACGTCACATTACTGAGGGATTGTTCTTCAAAGGTATTAATTGGAAACACTCGTTCCCCACAGTCATTTCCCACAACAAGATGGCAAAGAAACCACACTGCTGCATGGGTCTGGTGGCCTGCATCATCGTGCGTCGTCTCCCTTGACTTCTGTCATGTTGTTCATAATAAGAAAGACACAAAGGGACCGTTGTCAGCAGCACCTCTATAAGCCATTCTGACCTGAGATCAGATTCATACGAGGTTTCCACTGGACACACACTGGTCTGATTAGCCCATTCTGACCTGAGATCAGATTCTAAAAATGTCACAGTCGTTCTTCGATTTTTCAAAAATAGCAGACCTACAAGCTCGTATCGCGCCACTCGGTGGCGCGATATGAGCTTGTAGATCTGCTATTTTTAAATAGCTAAAGCATAACATGATGCTGACAACAAAATGGGTGCCTGGTCAGAATGGGATAAGCAGCAGCAAAACAACCGAATGAAAGAATGCGAAACACGTCTGCCTCAGAAAACACTCCTGAACAAGGCAATTAACCTTTACCTCCAATATTTGGGCAGCGGCTGTTTGTGTCAATGTGTTTATCTGGAATTGATTGAACCAGGAATATATATATTAAAAAGAAAAAGGCTCAGCCACAATTCCAATCCCTGGACAGATAAAAAAAAAAAACAGTAAACAGTCTGAGAGTCATGGGGACAACGTGAGCCGATGGCCTCAGGATGTAGGTTCATCCAACCACTAAACACAGGTCCCATTCCCTCCCCTGAGCACTATGGGGGCCCACCTCAAACATACTGGCGCCGGGGGGCTTGTGAGGGTTAATCCATCCGTTACCTCAGAGCTCGACAGTCCGCAGGCGGCCCCGCGGGGAAACGGCGTCCATGATGCTCCGAGGCAGACACTCCGACTGCTCCGCCGTACTGCCACAGCACGACCAGTGGGGCTTCCCTGGGTGGCCCTTATGGCCGTGACCACAGCCCTGGAACCCTCCTGCAGGCACAGGCACACACACCAACCAGAGCTATTGAGACCCACAACGCTCCCATAGACTTGCGTTGTAGACAGGGGGGCAGTCAGACAGGTATTTTGTGAAGCCACTAAGGAAATCGTAGTTCATATAATGGCCTGTTGTGGCGCTGTCATTGGACCCAGAAAAACCCATAGCCCCATAGAAGTCCATGTATTTGGGCCCAACTTCACCTAGATTGTATTACCTTAATAAACATGGTCATGAATACTTTCTGCTTCCAGTCACTAGTTTAAAGTCTCATTTCTAATGTCATAATATTCTTTTTGGAAAATTATGGTCCCATTAATTAAAAAAATTACCATAAAGTCGCATATGTTCTGAGGGTTAGGGTTAGGCTACCGTTACAGTCTATGATCGGGATTCCCCTCCCACTCGAGTCAAAATAAAAACCAACGGAGAAGAAGGGGGGAAGTCCCGCCTCGTTGTCTGGGCCAGCCAATGGCCAGCTGGACCAAAACGGAGCCAGCCAATGGCCAGCTGGGCCAAAACGGATCTAGAAAGATGGCGACTTACAGTGCAGGAATAACAGGCTTCATTTTACGTCCATGTTAGACCCGGGGAACGCTTTGTCCATATTTTTTACAGTCTATGGTTGTAGATAAAAAATGTAACATCAAACATTCAGTCAATTGATTCAAATCAATACTTCTCACACTTTAAGTGACGCGCTGTGAGCTATTTTTTTTATAGCGAAAGCAAAAATGGAAACAGATGTTTCAATGGTTTATTGGCAAAAATAGAGTCGACTTGTAATTTGTTTCAGTGTGCTCGGAGACAACGAGAACAAGCAGAATGCTTGCCATCGAGGTCCACTTCCAAACACTACTGTTCTGTATATAGCTCCGAACACTGAATCCGCGTAATGGGTGTCGATGAAGTGCGTGTGATATGCGTACCGCGTGATCGCGCCTCACACAACACACAATTTCACCCACATTCTTTTGTAAACCTGTGATGATGTGACAGTGAAGACGAGATGACACTTATAGCCACAGCAATAGAGGGAGCGACAACAATTTGGTACCACCCTTTTATAGAACAAACATCAATCTTCTACTCTGCCACTGACACCATCCCATCCACAATGTGGATCACTGGCCTCTTTCAAAACAGGCCTGAAAATCCATCTATCAGGAGACCGCGAGGCGCGAGGGGAGGGAAACGCAATTCTTCCATCGAAAGGAGGTGATATTCACTGGCCACATTATTCCCCTTTCTCCTTTGTAAATAGCGTTTTGTAATTGTATAGGTGATATGAATTATTATAGTGTTATTTTTAAGTGGTGCAACCACTTCTACATCCAGCAAACAATGTCCGTGTACCTGTTTGTTTGTGATGTACCTGTGTGAGCACGAGTGGTGTGCATGCGTGAAATTGGAACGAGAGAAGTATGTGACATGGCTGCCACCTGCTGGACGCAAACGATACAGAGAAGAAATTGGAATGATACAAATTGGAACGATACAGAGAACCAATAGACGGGAGTTGCACCACTTGGTTCACACTGGTGTGATTTTATATAACATACCACAATGGACAATGTTCGTGCAACGGAGCTGTGTTCACGATCGGGTGATTTCTTCAAAATGTTAGTGAAAAACACTGGCAGTGAATGCTGTCCTTTTAAAGCCACAATCTGTCAATAAATGTGTCAGGGTGTTTTCCCCAGCCAGTAGAAAGCGTGGCGTGTCTTTCCCCCGCAGTGCAACGTTCCTTTCTGTCCCGCTCTGCGACAGCAGCTTTACATTGAATATTTCACGTCTTTAATCAGCCTCTCCCTCGGCCTACTGTACCTGGCATGGTTCCAGGGCAGCCGCACTGGGACTGTTTGGAACCCCCGCCGGAGCAGAAGGAGCAGCAGTGGAACGTCCCGCGATGGCGTCTCAGCTTCCTCTGGACACTCAGGACGAACGGAGAGCCCTGGAGAGAGAGAGAGAGAGAGAGAGAGAGAGAGAGACAGAGGCAGAGAGAGGGAGGGAGAGGCAGAGAGAGGGAGGGAGGGAGGGAGGGAGGGAGGGAGGGAGGGAGGGAGGGAGGGAGGTGGAGACAGGGAGAGAGAGACATTGATGTAATCTCAACTCTGACAAATACCCCATATAATAATAATGAAAGGGTGTGTAGAGCCCAGGATCACATTAGATAATTGACACAGGGCTGAAAAATGGGTTACAACATCGTGGGATAAAAATAAATAAAACTAATATTAACAAACTAAAAAACAAAAATTAGCCTAAGTAAACTAGCAAGCCTTCATTTAAACCTTATTAAAAGTAAACTGATATAAAATAAGATTTATGAAAAATGCAAAACTACAATAAGATTTGCTGTCTGTATCACAATGCACCATGGCGCGACGCATTGTGAGCAACAAAGTATATTTAGGGCTTAAAGGCTAAGGGAAATGCAGAAATAACTGTAAATTGGCTGCGTTCCCCACGAGCCTTCTAGCTTCGTTTGTAAATTATTGGTACAGTCAGTGTCAATGTTCTTTTGTTTATGCCTGGGGGGGAAATGAGCTGAGAATATTTCAGACGGAATGCGATGAATGTGAAAGACCAGTTTTTCTACTACACCTTACTAATCATAAAACTACTGCAGTACTACTCCCACTAATATATCAGTACACTTTTCAATCATTTTGAACAATTTGAACCCCTTTCTGCTTCCTTTATGATGAATTCCTGTTCTGTTCCTTGACTATATGGAAGTGTCTATTTGTACGTCTCTAAATGTTTTGATGAACTGAACATGGTGGACCCTGTTGTAAAAAAAGTGTAATGCTTAATTGGGTCGTCCACTCACAGTTAACAGTCTTTGTATTGAGTTTGTGCTTGAAATGTACTGTAATTCTGCAAAATGTTAATAAATATTTAAATCAATCAATCAATATTAAGGATTAGGATAGAGACTGAAACATATAAATAAATAGCACATGGAGAGTTGGTAACCAAATGGACCCTTATAGATCTTTAACTCTTGAGAGCGTAACATTAATTACAGGTCCATTGTCGAATTGTACAGTATTCTTTCTGTTTTATCCCCCGTTTTGCTCTTTCTCACTGTATGTAAAGCACTTTGTGAGATATCTCTGTGAGAGGTGCTATACATAAAATGTACTTACATTTGGTTTCATTTTACGCCCTCAAGAGTTAAATTATTGTTATAAAACTGCATAACTTAATTTACAAGAAGTCTACACAATTAGAGAATGTAGAAGAATTGTTATTTTGATCATCGTTTGCCTTTTGTCTCTTATTGTTTTGTGGACAAAATCTTATGCAACGACAACAAAATATTCTTTAGTTTTGGGTCCGACTGGCCAAATCTCCAGTGACTGACTGGCTAAACCAGAGCCTTGTGGCTAGAGTGTGTGCCCTGAAACTGGGAGGTCGGTGGGTTCGATCCCCGGCCCGGAGGAGGGCCGGGGATCAATTCAACTAATCAAATGATTCCCGAGCGCGGCACGGCTGTGGCTCACCGCTCCAAGAGATGGGTCAAATGCGGAGAACAAACTTACACTGCGGTAACGTCACGTGTGTGACAAATCGTACGACTTTTGACTATCCAATGGTGGCACAAATGCAGAATATCCCATTCTGAACGGGAACCCATTTTGGTGTTAGCATCATGTTATGCTTTAGCTATTGAAAAATAGCAGATCTACAAGCTCATAGCGCGCCACCGAGTGGCGCGCTACGAGCTTGTAGGTCTGCTATTTTTGAAAAATCAAAGAACGACTGACATTTTTAGAATCTGATCTCAGGTCAGAATGGGTTAATCAGACCAGTGTGTGTGTCCATTGGAAACCTCGTATGAATCTGATCTCAGGTCAGAATGGGATATATATATACAGTACCTTGACGTGCTGGGCCTTAACACACACCCACACAGAGTAGAGGCCTGGCTCCACAGGCGTGTAGGACACAGCGTACGATCCATCGCAGTTATCCACCACGGCTGCTTCCACCGTGCTGAAACACAGACACCAAAACAACAGTTATCCACCACGGCTGCTTCCACCGTGCTGAAACACAGACACCAAAACAACAGTTATCCACCACGGCCGCTTCCACCGTGCTGAAACACCAAAACACCAAAACAACAGTTATCCACCACGGCTGCTTCCACCGTGCTGAAACACAGAACACCAAAACAACAGTTATCCACCACGGCTGCTTCCACCGTGCTGAAACACAGAACACCAAAACAACAGTTATCCACCACGGCCGCTTCCACCGTGCTGAAACACAGACACCAAAACAACAGTTATCCACCACGGCTGCTTCCACCGTGCTGAAACACAGAACACCAAAACAACAGTTATCCACCACGGCCGCTTCCACCGTGCTGAAACACAGAACACCAAAACAACAGTTATCCACCACGGCTGCTTCCACCGTGCTGAAACACAGACACCAAAACAACAGTTATCCACCACGGCTCTGCTTCCACCGTGCTGAAACACAAAACACCAAAACAACAGTTATCCACCACGGCTGCTTCCACCGTGCTGAAACACAGAACACCAAAACAACAGTTATCCACCACGGCTGCTTCCACCGTGCTGAAACACAGACACCAAAACAACAGTTATTAGGGCTGCGAATCTTTAGGTGTCCCACGATTCGATTCGATTCCGATTCTTGGGGTGACGATTCGATTCAAAAACGATCTTTTAGATTTTTCCGATTCAAAAAAGATTTTTTCCCGATTCTAAAGCAGTTTTTATTTTATTTTATTAAAAACAATTAAAGGTATATTCAGTGATTTCACTTAATTCAAATATCACTTATTTTTTTGTTTTGTTGTGATAATCCTCCCTACTATAGAGTGTGCTGGCCATATAAGGAGTTCCTCCCTGTCCCCAGTTAACCCCTGGGGGTCAAAAAACCTTAGGTTTCGTTTTTGGCTGTGGGACCTAGCCTTTCGTCCAATCAGGATAGAGAGTCAAAAACGAAACCTAAGGTTTTTTGACCCCCAGGGGTTAACTGGGGACAGGGAGGAACTCCTTATATGGCCAGCACACTCTATAGTAGGGAGGATTATCACAACAAAACAAAAAAATAAGTGATATTTGAATTAAGTGAAATCACTGAATATACCTTTAAATAGAATTTTAGCATGATCTACTCCAGTCTTCTGGCATGAAAGCAGAGTACATTTAGTAAAAAGCTTGTATAATTGTAAAGGTTTTATCAACTGAATGATTTAAACACACAAAGGTTAAATCCAAGAGTAAGAACACAAATTTGAACCAGTACAAAAGTTTCAAAATCTCTTCTCACTCAATACCAGAACAATACATTAGTATTAAAACAGGTGTAAAATAAATACAATTGGCAGGCTTAGCTTAGCTGGTAGTAAATGCACTATGCAGAAACCCAGGCCATAATGCATTGCATGCACAGGTAGTACCTGTGCATGTTTTTTTTGTTTTCTTTTGCAGAAATGTACCGGTCAGGTACAGGTACATTTGTGCAAGAAAAAAAAATTGATTTTTGGAAAATGAGAAACGATTCTGAATCGGACGGCATTAGAATCGCGATTCTAACTCGAATCGATTTTTTTTGACAGCCCTAACAGTTATCCACCACGGCCGCTTCTACCGTGCTGAAACGCAAAATACCAAAACAACGGTGTGGTTTTACCAGGAGAAATCTGTAGCTGTATGATCAGGGCTGAACATGTTGGTTATCTCCTTAGGGATTATCCAATCAATTACGTCTTCTTTCTTCTATTAATTTAATAATTGAGAATGTTATAATAATCAAATAAATCCACTAGTCTGTCTGATTATCCACTTAAGTCTACATACTTGGTCATACATATATATATATATATATAAAAAATAATATAGTAGAAAAAAAAAATAGAAGACCACATTAGCCTAATGAATGGCATCAGCGTGTTTGAAAGTCGGCCAGTCATATCATAGTTTTAAGCAAGATCACCTCCACTCGCGCTTGTTCACAAACATGACGGACAGACAGACAGAATTTATAATAATGTATATTGATATTGATCACATGGATGCCACACACAGAATAGTTTAACTCACTGGATTATAATTTCTTCAGACAAGAGGATCCCAGGCCTACGAGGTAGGCCTATAATTATTCACTTATGAATGTATAGGCTACTGTTCTTTATCGCGCAAACAGTGTTGAGGGCCCATTCCCCCCTCCCTCTCTCTCTCTCTCTAGCTCTCTCTCAAAAGACGACTTTTGCATTGACAATTTGACATATATCCGATATTTTAAATATCGGATATGTTTTACCTCTGCAAAGGTGTGAGTGAGCACCCGCCTTGGTCCCGAACATAATTAAAAAATTATAATTATATTGCTTCAGCGGAGCACGCACCGTTGTAAGCTTGGAAATCTTTGAATTTCCTTTGGTGTCCTTTGATGGATTGATGTCAGTTTGTACATATATAGTAGCCTACAGTGGTAATATACAATTGTGCAAAAACGACATAACATAAAAGCCCTAACTGTCCTCATGCTCCTACATGTGTAGAATTATTAAATTAATAGAGTGCGGGCTATATTCATAGCAGTGACCGTGGCTGTGATTTCTTTCCAGCAATCATTTTTATTGTAGGCTAATTTGTGAAGCCGCTATTATAGTCTGCGGCTGCAAAGCCTTTTTTCTTTTTTTGACAGACGGATCTCAAACTGCTGTCTGCTGAGTCATGCTTGAAGCCTTTTATGGTGCGATATGGGGCGTGGATCTATGCAGATGAGGTTGTCGGGCGCTTTTCCGATCACTTTGCACCCGCTGCATTCAGTATGACATACACCTGCGATACACCTGCGTACCTGTGGTACACACCACTCTCTGAATAACACGTCATCTCAACGTAGCTTGATCGGACGGATAAATACGAAATCTGTTTCCGCCACCGTTACACTCTGGCGCATTTCGTTTTTGAAGAATCAGGACCCATGAGTGCAAACAGAAGGCTGTGGTCACTCACTAGTCTAAAGACCATGAGTGCAAACAGAAGGCTGTGGTCACTCACCAGTCTAAAGACCATGAGTGCAAACAGAAAGCTGTGGTCACTCACTAGTCTAAAGACCATGAGTGCAAACAGAAGGCTGTGGTCACTCACCAGTCTAAATAACATGAGTGCAAACAGAAGGCTGTGGTCACTCACCAGTCTAAAGACCATGAGTGCAAACAGAAGGCTGTGGTCACTCACCAGTCTAAAGACCATGAGTGCAAACAGAAAGCTGTGGTCACTCACCAGTCTAAAGACCATGAGTGCAAACAGAAGGCTGTGGTCACTCACCAGTCTAAAGACCATGAGTGCAAACAGAAGGCTGTGGTCACTCACCAGTCTAAAGACCATGAGTGCAAACAGAAAGCTGTGGTCACTCACCAGTCTAAAGACCATGAGTGCAAACAGAAAGCTGTGGTCACTCACCAGTCTAAAGACCATGAGTGCAAACAGAAAGCTGTGGTCACTCACCAGTCTATAGACCATGAGTGCAAACAGAAAGCTGTGGTCACTCACCAGTCTAAAGACCATGAGTGCAAACAGAAGGCTGTGGTCACTCACCAGTCTAAAGGCCATGAGTGCAAACAGAAGGCTGTGGTCACTCACCAGTCTAAAGACCATGAGTGCAAACAGAAGGCTGTGGTCACTCACCAGTCTAAAGACCATGAGTGCAAACAGAAAGCTGTGGTCACTCACCAGTCTATAGGCCATGAGTGCAAACAGAAGGCTGTGGTTACTCACCAGTCTAAAGACCATGAGTGCAAACAGAAAGCTGTGGTCACTCACCAGTCTATAGACCATGAGTGCAAACAGAAGGCTGTGGTCACTCACCAGTCTATAGGCCATGAGTGCAAACAGAAAGCTGTGGTCACTCACCAGTCTATAGGCCATGAGTGCAAACAGAAGGCTGTGGTCACTCACCAGTCTAAAGACCATGAGTGCAAACAGAAGGCTGTGGTCACTCACCAGTCCTTCTTGTCCTTGTGGATGATGCTGACCAGCACGTTGTCCCCTCCGCGTCCCATATGCTCCCCCGCAGAGTCCCTGCAGACCAGGCTGAACGCACCCTGCTGACCCTCCCTGCCCTGCTGGAGCCCTGGAGTGAACACACACACACACACACACACACACACACACACACACACACACACAGTCACACACACACACTTCCATTTACAGCAGTAGTTCTGAAACTATTTGACTCCCAAATTGAATTGGCAGGAGAGCCCCATCTGAAAGTATTTTGTCCCAGTGACCCCCAGAAGAGAAGATTTAGAGAGAGATATATATAATAAAAATCGAATTGATTGATTCAGGCATCAGCTCTCAACGGTCTCAACTGGGATCTAGCTTTGGAAATATTATTATCTTCTTTCAACACAGCAAGGCGTATTGCTGCCCCCCACAGGCAGTAGTATGAACTTCCTGAGATTGGACACACACACACACACACACACACACACACACACACACACACACACACACACACACACACACACACACACACACACACACACACACACACACACACACACACACACACACACACACACACACACACACACACACACACACACACACACACACACACACACACACACAGAAAGAAGCAGAATAGCTGAAGGACAGATGAGCACACAGGCAGAAAGGTCACACACACGCACACACACACACACACACACACACGAGAGACATGACATTAAAAGAGGTAGTTCATCATTCAGACAAAAGCACGTAAAAGGAAGCACATAGGCATTTATCTGGGACCCCCCACAGAGGGATAAGACCCCACCGCCGCTGTCTCTCTCACCACAATGACCTCACACTGAGTGCTTAGCCACGTTTCCCCCCCCCCCCCCCCCCCCCCTCCCCCCCAAATGGATGGAGTGAGGAACGCGCCATTTTACCATCACTTCACCAGAGGGGACGGCCCGAACCCGAGCACCCCTATATCTAGTATAGGGGTATAGTATAGGGGGAACGTGAGAAATAGCCGAACTACAAGCTCACAACGTGCCACAGCCACTGAGACGGATTTGGGGAAAGAGGGGGGGGGGGGGGGGGGGGAGAGCGGCCCACGTACACATTATTTTCGGAGGGGTCACGGCCTGAGAAGTTTGAGGGCCATTGCTGATAAATCACAGGTTCAAATTAGGGCTGGGGCGGTATGGGGTTTTTGTTACCGCAGTAATCGTAATGACCTCCCCAAGCCATGTGTTAACATTATTGTTGACATGATTAGACTGAGCAGCCTCACTCTCTCTAGGTCGTCCTCAGACGAGCCCTCCATCGTTGCTTCCAGTCATCCCGGGAATGTCCATACATCTGGCCAGCTCGTTGGTGCTTTGCACTCCTCCGTCGTTCTTGAGTACAGAGGTGTACATTCATACTTGGACTACAAGAGGATAAATTCTATAAAAAGTGGGAAAAGTGGAATCTCTTCTCTCAGCCTAGCGATATTGCAATAGGATTTCACTGAATGTTTTTTTTGTAATATGAAAAATGCAGCCTTTTTTTCTTTTCTTTTTTGTCTTTTTCTTTCCGTATAGTCTTGTCAGTTGTGTTTTTCTTGTCTGTTCTTCCTTCAATAAAAAAGAAGCAGTGCCTCCTGTTGTTGTCAGAGGTGGATGCTCTGATGAGATGTAATAGGTGATAACTCTGGTCAGGAGCTCCTGAGCTTGTTCCACGTGGTCAGAGAGCAGGCTGATGTCTGTCACTGTCTGTCCGTGTTTATTATGGTAAACCTTTCATTTCATATCACACCATATGCACTCGTAGCCTAGAACTTAGGTCGCCAGAACAGCACGCAAAACAAGACAAATAATTTAATAAATAAATTGTTTTATATATTTTTGAACCCATTCTGACCGGGCACCCATTTTGGTGTTGGCATCATGTCGTGCTTTAGCTATTGAAAAATAGCAGATCTACAAGCTCATATCGCGCCACCGAGTGGCGCGATACGAGCTTGTAGGTCTACTATTTTTGAACGACTGACATTTTTAGAATCTGATCTCAGGTCAGAATGGGTTCATCAGACCAGTGTGTGTCCAGTGGAAAACCTCGTATGAATCTGATCTCAGGTCAGAATGGGTTAATTTACCGCGGTAATGAACCCGACACTGCAGTAATGAACCCCACACCGCAGTAATGAACCCTCACCTTCTCCTTCGATGGTGCACCTGCTGAGGTCCAGCGTCTTGGCGTAGATCACCCCGACCACGGGGAAGCCCTGGATCTCGCCGGCGCCCTCTCGGGGCAGGAAGCAGATGCTGCTGCCGTCGTCGTCGGGTCCCAGGCCCGGCGGGGGGCCCGCGGCCCCCCTGCCGCCGCCGGTGGCCGCGGCGGGGTGGGCCGGGTCGTAGCCCGTCTCCGCCAGCCCGCCCAGTCTCCGGAGGGTCACGCCCTTGGCGCTGAGGATCTCCGCCTCCGAGCCCGAGGTCAGCAGCCTCTCCGCGAAGTCCACGCCGCCGCGCACGTCCGCCAGCGCCTGCTGCAGCTGGGCCTTCTGCAGGTGCAGCTGGTTCCTGCAGACGAGTGGCACACACAATTCAATTTCAATTCAAAGGGCTTTATTGGCATGAGAAAACATACGTTTACATTGCCAAAGCAGAGAGAACAATACAACAATACAGCAATACAATCAATACAAAAATTATGTACTTTTGAAGGTCAGAATCTTCAATAGATCAAATTCTATGTACCAAGGTCACTTGATGCCGGTATAGTGCAGGAATATACACAATGATTAGTCTTTAGGGTAGTTGTGTTCCATTTGATATCCTTCTCCTATCACAGCAACTCAGAAATCTTGCTGCTGTGTTTGCACATTGTTGTACTTCGCCCAGCAGATATGGGATTTTTTTTTGTCATTGGTCATGTTTTCAAAATCTCTGTGTGTGGTTGTAATCTGTGGGAAGTATGTGTCTCTGATGTCTTGGTACAATGGACAGATGGTTAGGAAGTGTAGCTCGGTTTCCACTTCATTTTGTGTGCAGTGGGTGCATAGTCTGTCTTCTCTCGGGATACACGTCTGCCACACACATACATAGCCTGGTGGAACCACTCCCCCTGCTGGACAACATTTGCATTCTGCCAGAAGGGTGAGTCTGGAGTCTCTCCGGGAAGAGACGATGTGCGGCTGTATGTGGCCGCTAGAGGCGGAATCAACGCGAGACGTATGGCATATTGAAGCTGTGCCACAGCGCAAATGTAAGTAAACTCAACCAAACAAGACTACAACTCGAAATTATCATGGAGATATCAAATGTTTGTCCCGCTGCTTCCGGGTTCATAATTTCTGCTTGAGAGAGACCAGTTGCAGGCAGGAGGAGGAGGGGACTCAATACTGCCGCAATCTGGCAGAGTCAGGTTTAGCACACACACGCAGACAATACAATGGGGCTCTATGGGCTGGCAAATAGACTATCTCCTTTTTTTTTTTTTTCTCGTAAATTAACACCGTACTTGATCATACATACTACTACAGCGTAGCAGATCTACCAGCTACAAACGCAGCGTAAAGCTTGCGTGTGGTGTGATGAAATCTTTTAATTATAAAACGGAAATGAAAATTCTGCTGGCTTATGCAGTCTATGCAGCTTTTAGAATCGTAATCTCTCCGATTCTTCTTTTTGGACCAAAACAAGCTTGTTGTCAGCACGCTATACTACTTTAGTGTGTAGGCTATCCCCCCCCGGGAACCCCCTCAAGGACCCCACTTGGAGAACCATTTAGACCTGAGGACGCATCTGTGTCGCCTGATAACTTTTAACCACTTTAACCATTATTTAAAACTTTAGCTGTTGAAAAATAACAAGCTCATAACGCGGCACTGAGTGCCGTGCTACGAGCTTGTAGATCTTCCATTTTTGAAAAATCATGAAAATATGGCTCAAATCTTTGAATATATAATCTTTCACAGTGAACATTTGTAACTCAAATATTTGCTTTGAGAGGATTGATTGATTGATTGATTGATTGAAATCTTTATTAACAGTTTGTAGAATTTACAGTACATTTTAAGCACAAACTCAATACAAAGACTGTCAACTGTGAGTGGACGACCCAATTAAGGGGTCCCTGGAACATCAAATTTCGGGGGCCAAAAAAGTATAATTCTGGGGATCCTTGACATGGAAAAAGTGAGAGAACCACTGATATAGAATCTTAGGATTTTAAGAAAACTGTCATGATTCAGAAGACATTTTGTCGAATCTGCTCTCGTGTGTCTAAAATGGTTTAAATAGAGCGTCTTCTCTGCGGTACTCTACCTGCGCTGGACGCGGACCTCCTCCAGCCTTCGGAGCAGAGACACACAGTGGGTCTCCACGGCGTTGGCGTAGCCTCTGGCGAACGCACGCACCTCCACCGCCACCGCTTCCACCCGCGTGTGCAAGGTCTCCTGGGACACCTCCACCTAACAGACAGTAGAGAGGAGAGAGAGACGTGTTTGACTTTGAGAGATGTTTTTTTTAAACACAGATCTTCTCTATCTGGGCGTCCCTGGCACTAAACATTTTCTAAAAATAAATAAAAGTATATTTAGTGTATAAGCATAGTTTAATTATATAGATATTCCACTGGTTCTTAGCTTAAGTATGACTCATGATGACTATTTGTATGTACTGTATTAACATGTTTTTTTTTCTTGCTTACTGTACATCGCTCTGGATTAAGAGCGTCTGCTAAATGCCCACATTGTTAATTGTATTATGAAACATTTGGTATAGAGCTGGTGTCCCTCCACTTGTGTAGGGGGCCGTTCACAGACTGCTGCTACTGTGGTCGTACAGGAACAGCTGTCCGTTTCTGTCCATCAGTGTAATGTGCTACTTCTGCTTCACATATAGAATACCGACATTTGGGGGACGTTTACTAGCATGAGAGCAACAAGCCCTCCTGTGTGTGTGTGGTGTGTGGTGTGTGGTGTGTGTGTGTGTGTGTGTGTGTGTGTGTGTGTGTGTGGGGGGGACAGAAACACTCAATAAACATTGTCTTACATCACTTTCACCCTCAGCGGATATACAGTTACAGTACATAATTTATCCTCATCACACACTCTACCCTACTGTTGGTGGACTATCGGGTTCATAACGTTTACTCCCATCTTGCGTTTTCATACAGAAAGTGATACAGCAAAAAAAATAAAAGGGGGGGGGGGGGGATGATCTGAGGGGAAATAAGACAAGTTAACACACATTATGACATGTGGAGCCCTTAGGTTAACGGCAATTGTAAAAAGTATATTAGTGTTTCGAAAGCACAACAGTTTATATGTAATTTCAGTCATAAACGGTGCTGTACTGATCTCAATGTCACCACACCTGTCAGGTCAACGGTCACAGTAAGTAGCCATGGGAATGGTCAGTTCCTGAGCCATGTGGCCCATGGGGTCAGGAGACAAGAATAACTCCTGTTTCCATAGTGTGAGGCAGCTTGATGTACAAGTACAACACTCCCTGGACAGGATGTAGCATTTATACCAGTGGTTCACAAACGTTTTAGCTCCAAAGAGAAATTAGATGCTTGCCCGGGACCCAAACTAGTGAAAATAGCAGATCTACAAGCACACAAGGTGTCGCTTTGTGCTGCGCTGTGAGCTCTGCTATGTTCACTAGTTTGGGTATGAAATACTTTTGAAAAATGTTGGAATCGTTTTTAATTGATTAATTTAATATTTTTTCTTCTCGGTTTTTACTAGCCACCAAAAAGGTGGTCGCCAAGACTCGCTCCGGGCAATGTGATTGGTCTAGAAGTTGGGTGGTCGGCCCCCTTGGTTTTGCAAGCTCCCGATGTAAAAAGAAACCAATAAACTCGCGAGAACAGAGCAGCGGGAGATCGAGAGAACAAAGAAATTAAATTATAGAGACAGCAACATAAAGAGAGAGAGAGAGAGACTACCGGTATATAGAATAGCAAAGGAGAGGGAAAGCAGAGGGAAAACAATGGGCGAATTTGAGGAATTGTTGGCCATGGAGGTCAGGAGATATGAGCACGGAAACACCGTTTTGGTGAAGAAAAGGTGGCCACCTCTTCACCTGGAACTGGAGTCTGAATAGGCCGGGTCACCCAATGCCTCCCTGCTTTACACTCAGCATCAAGGGTTGGATTGGGGTCCCTGCGACATACTAGCGTCATGTCCAGGGGGTGTACTTGTACATCAAGCTGCCCTAACGCTACAGAAACAGGAGATAGGCTCCTGCCCCATATGGGCCTCATGGCTCGGCAAGGCTACTTACGCTTTGAACTCCGACCCTACCTTCCTCAGCGCCTCCTCCAGGCGCTCCAGGCGCGGACGCAGACACCCGGACACCAGCTGGCGGATGCGTCCGCCATGTCGGTCGATGACGTCGCGCGCGGGGCAGCAGCGGTGCTGGCTGGGGTCGCGGTGGAAGGTGGCGGAGCACTCGATGCAGACGGGCAGGTCACACGGCTCGCAGAACAGACGCAGCTCCTGGCCCGGGTGGAAGGAGCAGAGGACGGGCCGCGACACGCGCCCCGTCTGGCCCTTCAGCTCCTGGAGGCACCGGACCGTGTGGGAGGCTGTCCGCTTCTGCCTCCTGACACACACCATCAGCCACAGTTAATGGATTATAAAAATATATATTATTATTATTATTATTACAAACGAGCTTGTAATCTGCTATTTTCCCAATAGCTAAAGTATAACATAATGCTTAAAACACCAAAAGGGGTTCCCGTCCTGAATTGGTGTTTTGTTTTGTATTGATTGTACAATTAGGATCCTCTCGAAAACGAGATACTATATCTCAATGGGGTATTCCTAAATAAATAATTTCAAACATATTTACTGAAGTACGGTACTTACTGTACTCAAAGTACAATTTGGAGGTAGACCTACTTTTTGACACTTCATACTTCAACACTCTACACTAATTAGTTGACAGCTTTAGTCACTAGTTACTTTGCAGGTGGGGTCCAGTCCAGTGACCTTCATGGGTCCTTGAGGGGGTTCGGACCCTTAATTTGGTCTGTAATTCTAAAGTGTACAAAACGACTCTTATATGGGTAACTCCTAAAGTGCACAAATGGATCCTTACGGGTCCACTTAGTACAGGGGCAGGTCCATTTGGTTTCATGTGTGTGCGCTCTATAGTTAAAATAAATAGTTTGAGCAGCACTGGAATAGAAGTAGTTATGCAAAACGAAGGGAATTTACCAACAGGCCTCAAGCCAGGAACGGCCCGGTGCATCACAGGAACAAGAACAATAGCAGCACAGCCACTTCAAGCCTTTCATTAGCCATTTCCAGACCTGGGCAGACAGGCACGGCCGTTTTCTGCTGTCTGCCGGCGTCTTTTCCCGCAGCGGCCAGATTCCCGGAAACGCTTGCCCCAGCGGAAAAAACGGACGTGCCCGTCTGCCCAGGTCTGGAAACACTGATTAGGTGCTAGTACAAGAGGATGAGTAACGTTTTCATTGGCTCATTGAGAGCTCAGCCCTCACCTACCCTGTATATAGAGACTTCCTTAAATGCTGCGACTTATGACTCTGATGAAGACTGCATTAGTCGTTCTCTTGTACTAGCACCTAATGAAAGGCTCGAGGTGTCCGTGTCGCACCAGAGTCCTCCCCTCCTTCTGCAGAAGTAGTTATGCCTCCGTGATAACATCCAGTGTTCTGGTCGGTTCTTTCTTTGGGACCAGTGATGTTTTGGCAGCACATTTCCATTTTAGTTTTAGTCATAGGGCTGTATTTTGCGTGTCTTAAGTACCAGGTCTTATTCCCTAACTGGAGTAAACTAAAGACCTGGAGGCGTGATCAATGCCATTTGGCCAAAGAGCATTGATCACGCCTCCAGGTCTTTAGTTTACTCAAGTTAGGGAATAAGACCTGGTACTTAAGACACACAAAATACAGCCCATAGTCTCTTGAATAGTTCATTTACTTTTAGTCACATTTTAGTCAGCCGGAATGTTTTAGTGTTAGTCTAGGTTTAGTCGACAAATCATAAGATTTTAGTCGACTAAATGTACAGGTGATTTAGTCGACTAAAATGTGTTTTGGCGGTCCTTGATGCCGTCGTAATGGCTGATTTTACACTTGCTGAAAATAGCCGATCTACACAAGCTCACACAACATGTCGCAGTGTGACGCGTTGTGAGCTTGTAGATCTGCTATTTTCAGCATGCAACTAAGTGTAAAATGACTTGTACTAGATATCTAGTCCCTTCCTAACATTTTAGTCTAGTTTTTATTTGTTGACAAAATCGACAGTATATTTAGTCATAGTTTTAGTCATCATGGCTTAGTTTTTTTTTTTACTTTTTATGTAGTTTTTGTCAGTGAAAAAAGGTAGTCGACGAAAACAACAACAGTGTTTTGGGACCCACCCACCTGTGTGCTTGGCTGCAGAACTCACACAGGTTGACGGAGCAGACCTCGCAGCGCCTCTCGGCGTCTCCGTCGCTGCACAGGTCGCACACCACCGGGCCGTCCGCCATCAGGGTCTCCGAGAACACGGCGTCCAGGGCCAGGTGGTCCGTGCTCAGACCCCCCACCCCCGACAGAGGAATGTCCACCTCGGTGTCGCACTCCGGACAGAGGACGCTCGTCTTCCTGTCCCTGACGTGGTGGTGGTGGAGGGACGAGGGGGGCGGGTCCTCGCTGCCGTTGCTGCTGCTTCTCGATGACGACGACGACGACGAGGTCCGGGTGGCAGCAGCAGGCCTGGCGCAAGTATTTGCATAATTCGCATATTTAAAATTATTGAGATAATCGCAAAAATATTTTTTTGTTTCGTTTTTCATAAATACCGGTAATTAGAAAATGTTGACAAATGTTCATACATTTCAAACATAGTCGATATAGGACAAGAAAACAAGGCAAAAAAATCAAATCAATACAAATTACAAAAACTGTGGAAAATGTTCTGATATTTTTGTACTTTAATATGTAGGCTACAACTAAGTTTATATACATGGAATACAGACGATTATTATTAACTAACAGCACAAGCACAACGCTGTAGACTACAACTGTAGATCTGCTATTTTCCACTATATTTTTAAGTGGGTTATAAAGTTATTAAATGACTGTCAGTCATTTATTTGCATAGCATGTATAGGCCTATCATTTAGTTTATTAGTTTGTTTAATGTCGGCATCTGCCCTGTGCAACTTCAAAGCGTAAAAGCCAAACAGAAATGTATTTTTGAGGGTCGCTAGGACCAGATATGTCCAGCTTTGAGGGTCTGTGTGTAAAGTTTGTAAACACAATCATTCATTGAATGGCCAGTTTTAAACAATGAATGTCAGATTGAAAATGAATGGCCAGCTTAATGCCATTGGCAATGAATGGCCAGTTTTGAGTGTTTGTGTAAACACAAACATTGAAGACAAAAGTGAGGACGCAAATTGTTATTGGCCGGAATGAGATGATGACATGATGATAGGAGTGCCACTCACTTCACACTGGTGTGATTTTTAAGTTGGTAATAAAGTAGCCCTGGAACATGACTGCCATGATAATTATCATGACAGTCATGCAGTAACTTTGCCCTGTTTTTTGCAGCCGCTGCATTTACAAGATTTCCGTATATTTAAACATTCAGATTTCAAATATAAAGTACTCACAAAGTTTCCCACGGGTGTTAGTTAGTAGCAGCGCGAGCGATTAGAATTGCTGCGTCCCGCGTTCTTTAATAAAATGCATTTTTGTCCGAGCTCTCCGGCTACTTTTTTCAAACGGGGTTCGTTTGGGAAATCCACAGTTGCACACCGAGAGCGCACTCGCCTATTAGTCTGTATTGGCAGGGCGGTCAGCGTACCTATATCGAACACACCGAGTGCCACCATCCTCCCGACCGATAGGGGCGCGTAGTTGAAAGCCAATGGCAAAATAACACCTCGGATAAAAATGCTTTTTATTAAACAACGCGGGATGCAGAAATTCTAATCGCTCGCGCTGCTACTAACTAACACCCGTGGGAAACTTTGTGAGTACTTTATATTTGAAATGCGAATGTTTATATATTTTAATTATTTGTAAATGTAGCGTCTGCAAAGACCAGGGTGAAGTTACGTCATGACCCTCGTATGAATACGAGGGTCATGTTTACAGGGCTAGTAATAAAGTTATTAAATTGCATCCACCCTAATGATAGGCCTATATAGCATAAAAGGCCTATCATTTAGGTTATTAGTTTGTTTAATGTCAGTATCTGCCCTGAGCAACTTCAAAGCCTATTATAGTTATAAGTAATAAATAAAGGTAACCAGACAGGCAGATAGACAGTCCATCGTTAGTAGTTAATACCGGTTGGTGTTGGAGGTGCTGGAGGTGGTCTTCTTGGTGCCGGTGGTTCCCTGCTGCTGGGACACCGAGAACGGCTCCAACTGCACAATGCATTCGGAACAGAACGTGTGCAGACACGGCAGGATTTTAGGGTCGCGGTACAGCCGTTTACACACCCCGCACACCGCCCCACCGGCCCCGGCCCCACCGCACACCGCCCCACCGGCCCCGGCGGCGCTGCCCTGCAGGGATGTCTGCTGCTTCACCACACAGCGAGGCGACTTGTCCTCGCTACAAAGTAATGGATTTGGCGTCTGATGGTGGTCCGCGTCTTCTTTACTCTGCTGCTGCTGCGGCGGCGGCTGCTGCTTGGAGTCCGACATTATAGTAGTAGTAGTATAGTAGTGCCGCTGGTATTGTTAAAGGTAAGTAAAGTTTACACCTGAATAATTCCTGCGAAATATAAATAACAAAACAATGAATCCCACCCACCGTAAAAAAAAATACACACACCTAACTACTACCCCCTCTGCTCTAATGGAATTGGAATGGAAACTATCAAATCCAAATGACAACAAGCGTCTCTGTCCTCCTAAACAGCAGCGAAAGGGGGGGGAAAGCATGCATTAACATGTAACGCAATGAACATAAAAGTTCAACTCAACCGGCGGAGACAGACAGACAGACAGAGTACACAACAACAACTACTCTACTTTTCTTGTTGGAAAAACTTAACTACATCTTTACTACTCCTCAGACATCTGACACCTTCCCTTACAGTCGGACCAATGAGAGAAGTCCTCAGGGCCTTTGAGGCGTGGCGTCATGAGTAGTAGACCAGTGGTTTTCAAAGTGGGGTCCGGGGACCCCCTAGGGGTCCTTGAGGGAGTTCCAGGGGGTCCCGGCCCAGCTAAATGAGAGGTAGGATTCGGAACACTAGGAACCAAAACCAAATGGACCATTATGGGTCTGTAACTCTGAGAGTTAAATCAACAATATAAATTGGGGTGAATGGTGTCCCAGAGATAGAAATGCCATTACATTGGGGGTCTAGACTAATGCATGTCAAACTGGGGGTCCTTGAAATTAAACTGGTTGAGAATCACTGATATAGAGCCATAAAAATGGGGACTTATGGGGGTCCCTAGCTGGCATATCTCTTCAAATGGGGGTCTGCAGGATAGTGTCAATTTGGGGGTCGGATCCTTGACATGAAAAGGTTTGGGAACCACTTAGGCCAGTCAATCTAAGCTAAAAAGGGGCGTGACCCAAAAAGAATTGCAATGGAAATCTTTAGACTTTCCTCAGCCTAGTAGGTCTAAGTCTGTGAAAGATTTCACGTATGCGTTGCACGGTGCGTTCGTGATTTGTGGCTTTTTGTTAAAAACGGGCCAATCCTGCAAACTTTGAAAGCCAATGTTAGCCAATTAGGATGGAATATGAAATATCGGACAGATCCGTCTTGAACACATGACTATAGTATAGAGAGAGTGTGTAACGATTTGTGGGATTTTTGGACAGAATCTGGAAGAGTAATATAAAAAAAATGTTTTTCAAAAGTCGGCCTCTTGGTGGCGCTATAACAAGCCGTTGTGGGAAATTTGGGGCAGAGGTTCATGCTGGCATCCAGGGAGTGTGTGTGCAAAATTTGGCACCGACCGGGTTAACGTTGCCGGAGATTAGCTGGTAACAGACGGACGGACACACACACAGTGCACTCACACACACAGTCTCTTTTAGCCGGGGAGCCAGCACCAAACATTTGAGAGAACCTGTGATGTCATGACATACTTTTTATTTGTGATTTTTCTATTAACTTGGTCATTAAGTTGGTCATTAAGTTATGGCCATTTTTGTATACCCCACCATAGACAACCAATATAAGGAAAGATTTCATCATACTTTAAGTAGTAAATTCGGCCATATCCACTTGCCCAAATGTGCCCAAATGTGCTGACCTCACATTTGTGATGACGGCTATCACCGTTTTTAGGCCAAGGAGTGTTTTTAGTGCAAAACGAATGCTTGGAATGGATTCAGAATCATGGAAACCCCCTAGTTTGACACGACACATGGTTAAGTATGATGAAATGTTGCCTTATAGCCTATTGGTTGTCTATGGTGTGTTATACAAAAATGGCCTTTACTTTTTTCCGCGATGTTTCCAGCAGAGCAGGCCTCTCATTCTGTGGACCGTAATGACCCAAGTGAATAGAAAAAAGCACAAATAAAAAGTATGTCATGACATCACAGGTTAATCCTTAACCGTTGAGCTTTTGGGCCTGTGGCTCCCCGGCTATTTGGGACGGCTTAATTGGTTGGTCCTTTAGTTTAATTAACCTTTAAGCTGACAAAATAGCAGCTGTGAAAAGTGCCCATGCAAGCACTCTAGGATGAAGTTAGTCAGAATGACTGAATGACCACAAGATGTCAGTGTTGTTTAATATTCTGACATGTACTACTACTCTCTGATCCCAGAGAGAGAGCACGTGGGTAAAAACTATTTGCAATAGAACAAAAACAAAACAAAACAAAGAATATATAGGCCTACAATCCAATCCAATCAGGTAAATCAAATTAGGGTGTTTGATACATAAGACAGAAAGAAGTCCCAAGTTACATAAAACATTTCAAAGAGTTTATTTTATTAATATCTTTCTAAATTAATGCAATGACTTTATAGATTGTGCTAAAAAAATATTATATAGGACGCATCAACAATAGCTACATAACTAAAATAATTTATACCCGTGCTGTGAGTCTGTTTGTTGCACCTGACATAATGCACCCGTTAGACACAGCAACAACGTCAAATAAATTGACAGCATGTATACAGACATGTATAATTATTAATTAATAATGAAGTATTTAGGACAGCCCAGTTTGTTTCTAGAGCCTGGAGTAGAAGACAATTAATCCCAGCTCTTCAAGTAGGTGTGTGTCTCCTGTCACAGGCCTAATGGTGTATTTTATTTTATGGTATGGTATTACATTTTATTTTATGTTGTATATTATGTAATCTGCCTCGTAAGGATCTGGAGTGTCAGTTTGGTATTCACTTGATCATTGTTTGCAAACCGTCATGTCGGTTTATTGTAATCGTTTTATGTAAACTGTAAAAAGTGTCCTGTAAGTCCATATGGGCTGGGCTTCTTCGGAAGCATGACACTTAAATAAAGAATCAATCAATCATGTATAGACCATACTGTGTGGGAGATCTGGAGTGAAGCCAGGCAGTAGGCTAGGCTTTTTCATGGACAGTCTGAGGCCTACATCCTATAGGCTACCTCTTATTATTTCAGTCTCGAGAGAACATGGCACAAGCGCAGGGACAAATTAGCAATTGGGGCCGTGGCCCAGGGGCCCAGGGGCCCTTCGGGGAAATTGGACCGCGCAGTACTAGGTTTGATGCCCTGAAAAGGGCTCCTGGGGCCCTTCATTGGCCATTGATTTAGTTCAATTTAGGTCAAAAACATGATAAAAACACGGTGCTGGAGCATCACAATAATATGGAGCCAATAGCCATATGGGTTAATTCTCACTTATGCTCACTATTGAACGGTGCAATTTCTATCCACACGCTAAATGCATGTCTCAGAGTTGGACTGTGGATGGTTTAAATCAAAACATCTAGAGACGTACAAATATACACTTCTGGATAAGTGGATTCATGTATGAATGTATATAGACAATATTTTAGGCCAATAATAAAAACTATATACCAAATTTCCCACTTCAAACAATAGAAGCCTGTTGGACTGCCGGACTAAAAGAACCAGGGCTTCTATTTGAGCATGCTAAAATATTCCAGAAACATCCTATTTCCATATTCATAGCTAAAGGAACGCCCTACTACTTGATCATGCTACAGCTTCACACAAAAGCATAAAAAAGTAGCATATCTGCATGCTCGAAGCACGGTGTGAAGCGGCACGCACTGAGCCTGTCGATATGCTACTTTGATTCAAAATCTTTGAATGATGAAAAGTCACAGTTTTGGACATAGGAGGTTTCCACCCGACAGACGATTATTGACCCAGCTTGACTGAGGGGCTGCCATTGGATGTTTCTCATGTCATATGAAAGCAGGGAATCATAGCTTGAAATTGACATATTGGTTGTTCAGTTTGCGATTATGGCTATAGAGTAATGTCTTGCAGGGAAACAGCG
Source organism: Protomyctophum parallelum (assembly GCF_964188405.1). NCBI lineage: Eukaryota > Metazoa > Chordata > Actinopteri > Myctophiformes > Myctophidae > Protomyctophum > Protomyctophum parallelum. Next base: position 6,854,046 of record NC_139707.1, on the reverse strand, counting down.
AGTTCAGAAAACAGGCCTGGATTAAAGGTTCACTTCTGTGGACATTTATTTCAGACATAGTCTAGTATGTGAAGAGTCTGCCTACGTGCCATTAACTCATTTTGGATTAAAACAAAATGCAGTTCAGTCAGGACAATAACTCAGTCCGGTGCCGACCATAGGGACTATTATGTACCTAAACTGATCCAATACGACACGTGGTAGCTGGGTGTGAGCAGCAAAAGTTCGATCAGACAGCAGCGCAGCAGTTTCAGTGTGCAGCAACAAGCAAGCCGATTGAGCGGGTGCACTGCAGTACTTAGACAGTTTTTGGTTTAGACTAGTCATTGGTTAGACCAGTCATTAGTCCCACAACTACAACCTATCTCAAACCCTCAGCCTAAACCTAACCTCCCCACAGGGCAGCACACCTAAACCTAACCTTAACCCATGTCTAACCTAACCAATGACTAGTCTAAACTAAGTATGCACCCCGATTGAGCAGTGCAAACTTCCAGTTTAAATAGCCGGTATGAAGATGGAACGAGTGTGTGATTGGATGAAGTGAATCATTTGAATGACAACGTGACGCTGAGGCGGCCCAATGAACAGCCGGCAGCAACTGCACCGAGTTCCCTGACTGACTGACTTCTCCTCTGGTGAAAGGCTGGAGGCTGCGTGATGGCAGCTCCTCAGTTCCCTGACTGACTGACTTCTCCTCTGGTGAAAGGCTGGAGGCTGCGTGATGGCAGCTCCTCAGTCAAGCTGGGCCACATACTGTATGAAGATGAGGCTGAGAATATGTGAGAATAGTATAGCGTGCTTGACAATAAAGTGCACAAATCTCACAAAAAGTGACTTTACCCATGTGTGAAACTTTGTGTAATAATTATGATCAGGTCAAATATCTGACGGAGAGAAGAAAACATGTGATGAGAGACCGGCGTTTGGACGTCACTGTGGGCGATGCAGCAGCATTGTAGGTGAAGAAAGTCCTTGCTGAGACGTTATTGCCTGTAAAACAGAGAGTCACATGTGCGTGCTGTTGTCATGAATAATGCCTCTTGTTTTGCACTGAAGCAGCAAGGTAGGCCTGTTTCGTTGAGGTTTGGCTGTTGCATTTTAAGGAAAATCAGTTGATCAGTTTCAATGTGTTCCTCACAGACAGTGTAAACAAGAAACCAGATGAGAAATCTCTGTATTTCCCTCGATTTTGATTGCTTGCTCCGAAAGTCAACATGACAGTCATCACCCATCATATGAGTTTTTGAATACACACACAGTAAAATGTACAGTATGTAGCCTACATCAGAGAGTGTACAAAAGTCTGGATCCATTCGGTTTCATTTGTACACTGAGTTAAATGAACACTCACGCGATTCTACAGGCACCACATTACACACAAACTACTACATATCAGTAAAAACAAACAAACAAACAAAAAGTAGGGCCAGTGCTGCTACAGTATATGTTTTTTGTTAAACGGTAAAATCACTATATTCTGATAGTAATCATTGCTATAGAGTGTTTGTTCAGTAACAGGGGCCTCCCTGTCTCTCCAGCTCTTTAATAAACAGAAAATACATTTTCAGGTACAATAGGTGATAAAACTGGTATTATGCACGTGATATCATGGGTTAGGGTATAAGTACAATAACACTCAGTCATGTCAGTGGTACGGTAGTTCTACCAAAGAGCACAGGGCAGAAACCTTTGGCATATATAAGCACCTACAATGTGTATTATAAGCCATTCGGATTCGGGACAGTCACGGGAACCCCTTTAGCGTTTTAAGCATTGTGTTATACTTTAGCTATTGAAAAATAGCAGATCTACAAGCAGATCGAGCTTGTAGATCTGCAACTTTTTTGAAAAATCGTGAAAATGTGGCGCAAATCCTTGAATATATATTCTTTCAGAGCGAACATTTTTAACTGAAATATTTGCTTCTGTCTGAGGGGGTCTCCCTGGAACAACATATTTTCAGATGGGGGTCGGCGGCCAATTACAGTACATATCATTTTTTGAGTCCTTGACATGAAACAGTTTGAGAACCACTGATATAGAAACATTGTTTTTTCAGAAAACTGTCTGATTTAGAAACCCTTTCTTTTTGGTGGTTTATAATGCAAAAACAAACACGAATTACCTGTTATAGTCGCCTCGGCGACGACTCTCACCAAAGGGTTTCGGATGCGGCAGGTGTAGGTGGTGTTCTGGCTGACGGGCCGCAGGGTGCTGACCACGCTGAAGACCGGGGCAGAGGTCTGGGAGAACGTCGTGGTGGTGCCATTCAGGACCTTCCCGTCCAGGTCCAGCCACGTGACGTTGGGCTTCGGGAGCCATCTTGGCGCCGTAGCCGTCAGCGCGTCAGAGCCTGAGGCGTAGGTGAAGGAGGGCGCAGAAAAGGCTGCAGGTGCCAGAGGAGCACTGATGTTACTTCAAATGTCTGCACTGTGCACCATGCAGTGCATGGTGGACATGTGTTAAAAATGGCTTAAAGAGGTATTTATTTCATTTGATTCATCATTTTAGTCATTTCATCAGACCCTCCTGCATGTAAATGAGTCCATTGAACTTCAAACTCCATTTTAAGCATGTTAGACTCATTTAAAAAACCTGGTTCTGATGACTGATGTCAGTTGTCAACTTGTCACACACACACACACACACACACACACACACACACACACACACACACACACACGCGCACACACACACTTACTCGAGTACATTTCCAAGACAAGTACTTGTACTCTTACTCCGGTACATTTTTAGGAAGGCTGAAGAGTACTGATCTACAAGACTACACCGCGTTGCATCTGCAACGCAGATCACCGGAGGCGGAGCTAGCTCTCTGCGTGTAGTGTAGTCAATTCACCCTTTGTCAGCCTTCTGATTGGTCCCTGACTGACTAACCAGCAGGCTCTTCTGCCTTGTTCCACCCTGGTTCCAACCCGTTTATGTTGAATTTGCTAAAACATCATTTTTGGGAAAAAAAAATCAAAACAAACATGATATGCCCAGTCACCTGCACCTGTGATGTTCCTTTTTACTGACACAAAGTTTAAAATAAGAATTGAATGCACAGAATATCAATACGAAGCAACTGAAAAACATGTTATTTCAATGGTAGTGGATGGAGAGTGGAAGTTTAAAATAATGGTTAAAGTGATTAAACGCTATAAAAGGCGACACGTCCTAAATGGGTTAAAAGCATCAGGTTGGTCTTGTTGACTAGGTGTTAAGTGCATGTGTTGATTGAATAATGTGATCAGTGTAAACAAATGGAAGGAAACCAGAAGGATGACTCTCCTTTTCTGCCACTACAAGGTCAACATCAACTAACTAACTGACGTTAGCGTGTGTGTTTACCAAACTGACGTTAGCATGTGTGTTTACCAAACTATTACTCAAACTGAAATCATCATAGAGGGATACATGTCCCTAGTCGTTGGTCTTTGTCAATATTACCTGTACGTGCCCGTCGGCTACTGGCCTACTTGAGAATGATGCAACTTGGGAACCTAATAATACCCGTTGTCAACTTGTCATAGCACCCGTTTTAACTGTCTGTCTGTGTCCCACATGGAGATCTCTGTATCTGCCTGTCTGTATGTGTCCCACATGGAGATCTCTGTATCTGTCTGTCTGTGTCCCACATAGAGATCTCTGTATCTGCCTGTCTGTATGTGTCCCACATGGAGATCTCTGTATCTGCCTGTCTGTATGTGTCCCACATGGAGATCTCTGTATCTGTCTGTCTGTGTCCCACATAGAGATCTCTGTATCTGCCTGTGTCTGATTGACTGTGAAAAGTGGACTGGTTAAGTAAATCGTCAGGTAATTGCCATGGCAATCAATTGGCTGAGGCAGAGGCTGGAAATTGCACAGGTGAGGGGATTTAGGCTGACTAGACCCACTGGCAGAGCCTGAGCAGAGCCTTTTGTGGTGGTTCTGGAAAACCGTGGGTCCGACCGACTCGAGTCGGGGCACTGCACTCCCTCTCGTCTGTAGCGAAAATAAAAATAAAGTTTTTAATGCTCACCAATACAAAGGCGGCTTGTGTAGTGGACGTACTATGAGCCCCCCACCACGTGTATAAAATGCACCTTTGGGCCAGAAAGGGATTTTCTTTTCACCGGAAGGAAAAATCTTGGGGTTTTCCATGGGGTTTTCTCTTGGCAATATTGGTATCGGAGGGCGCAGTGGAGTAACTAAAAGTATTTTTCTTCCAGTGGAATTTCTTTTTAAAACCCAGAAAAACTAATTAAAACTTAAAGCTGGAAATTGAAAACACAAAATCAAAACAAAATACAAATTATAATAAACCAATTGCTCCTCCTTACCCGCCACCCTGAGGTCAATGTCCACCGTCCCGTTGGCGTTGACCTCGCAGCTGTAGACGCCGCGGTCGCTCTCCCGCACCCTCCGCAGCGACAGAGAAACGTTCCCGCCGGCGATGGCGTCTTGGAAGAGCTGCGTCCTGTCGCGGAACGCCGAGTTCTGGTCCTTGAGGACCGCGTTCCCGCTCTTGTAGCTGTAGACCAGGCCGCTCAGCCCCTTCTTCGTCCAGGTGACCGAGACGTCGCCGCCGGCCGGCCTGGAGCGCAGGAAGCAGCTCAGGACGACGTCTTGGTCCAAATTGGCCACGGGCGCCTTGTCACTGCTGGTCACGTCGGAGTTAAAATAGTTCCCTGTGAAAGAATATATATTCAAAGATTTGCGCAACATTTTCACGATTAAAACAAAATAGCAGACCTACAAGCTCTGAGCTTGTAGATCTGTTATTTTTCAATAGCTAAAGTATAACATAATGCTTAAAACACCAAAAGGGGTTCCCGTCCAAAATGGCTTAATGAGACCCGAGGCCGATTCTTACAAATGCCTTCTAAATCTGTGGTTCTCAAAGTGGGGTCTGGGGACCCCCAGGGGTCCTTGACTGGGTTCCAGGTGGTCCCCAGGCTGCGGTCTGAATATGGAGAATGCAGGCATAACCAAAATCAACCCTCGAGTCCCTGTTCTGGGGGCGAACATTCGCTGAAAATAGCAGATCTACAAGCTCACAGCTAGCGCTTAGCTTTGTAGAGTCGGAGACAAATCACACATTATTATTGCAATATATTCAACTACCGAATTATTTTTAATGTACTAATATATTCAACTACCGGTATACAAAAAGTTGTGAATTATTTTCAATGTACTAATATATTCAGTAGTTTGCGAGCACTCATTTCCAAGAAATACATGCACGCACGCACGCACGCACGCACGCACGCACCCCTATCTGCATGTCTTTGTTTTTTTGTTTTTTTTAAGATATTTTTTTGCGGCTTACGCCTTTTATTGGTTTTTTTTAAGGGACAGACAGTAGGCTGACAGGAAACGGGAGAGTGACGGGAAGACCATAGAGTTATATATCTATAGAGAAGACACCCGAGTTCTCCTCCCATCCACTTGCATTAAGTTGCTCAAAAGCGCATGAGGCGGATTCACTCCTCCTTCCTGGTAGGAACAGAGTGCATTCTGGGACGGATTGCAATGGTGAGTGGCCCCAAACACATGAAATCGCTGCCGTTGAACGCGCACGAGCGTCGTCCGTTGTGAACGTGTACAATGTTAGTCAACGGACAGCGCGTTCATGTGTTTGGGGCCAGGCTGCAATACCTTCATTCGGCCACTATGTCCATTTCGCCTCAAGATTTCCTCTGGGTGCCTTCTCTATTCATATATATACTCTAAGGGGAAGACATGCAGTAAAGGCCGTGTCGGGCTCGGGAGTCGAACCCGCGGCACACTGCGACTGGATTACCAGTCGGGTGCCCAGACGGTTACGCCACCGCCTGGGCCTGCATGTCCTTGTTTAATGTCAATCAGCAGCGCCTATTGTCGCTGCGGATTGACACCAACTGCTGTCACTATTGACACAAACTGAGGATGATTGCTCGTACCCAAACGGTCATCCCTGTGTACACTCAGTCACTCACACACCCATTTAGACCTGAGCTCCATTCACTCACACACCCATTTAGACCTGAGCTCCATTCACTCACACACCCATTTAGACCTGAGCTCCATTCACTCACACACCCATTTAGACCTGAGCTCCATTCACTCACACACCCATTTAGACCTGAGCTCCATTCACTCACACACCCATTTAGACCTGAGCTCCATTCACTCACACACCCATTTAGACCTGAGCTCCATTCACTCACACACCCATTTAGACCTGAGCTCCATTCACTCACACACCCATTTAGACCTGAGCTCCATTCACTCACACACCCATTTAGACCTGAGCTCCATTCACTCACACACCCATTTAGACCTGAGCTCCATTCACTCACACACCCATTTAGACCTGAGCTCCATTCACTCACACACCCATTTAGACCTGAGCTCCATTCACTCACACACCCATTTAGACCTGAGCTCCATTCACTCACACACCCATTTAGACCTGAGCTCCATTCACTCACACACACCCATTTAGACCTGAGCTCCATTCACTCACACACCCATTTAGACCTGAGCTCCATTCACTCACTCACCCATTTAGACCGGAGCTCCATTCACTCACACACCCATTTAGACCTTAGCTCCATTCACTCACACACCCATTTAGACCTGAGCTCCATTCACTCACACACCCATTTAGACCGGAGCTCCATTCACTCACACACCCATTTAGACCTGAGCTCCATTCACTCACACACCCATTTAGACCTGAGCTCCATTCACTCACACACCCATTTAGACCTGAGCTCCATTCACTCACACACCCATTTAGACCTGAGCTCCATTCACTCACACACCCATTTAGACCTGAGCTCCATTCACTCACACACCCATTTAGACCTGAGCTCCATTCACTCACTCACCCATTTAGACCTGAGCTCCATTCACTCACACACCCATTTAGACCTGAGCTCCATTCACTCACACACCCATTTAGACCTGAGCTCCATTCACTCACACACCCATTTAGACCTGAGCTCCATTCACTCACACACCCATTTAGACCTGAGCTCCATTCACTCACACACCCATTTAGACCTGAGCTCCATTCACTCACACACCCATTTAGACCTGAGCTCCATTCACTCACACACCCATTTAGACCTGAGCTCCATTCACTCACACACCCATTTAGACCGGAGCTCCATTCACTCACACACCCATTTAGACCTGAGCTCCATTCACTCACACACCCATTTAGACCTGAGCTCCATTCACTCACACACCCATTTAGACCTGAGCTCCATTCACTCACACACCCATTTAGACCTGAGCTCCATTCACTCACACACCCATTTAGACCTGAGCTCCATTCACTCACACACCCATTTAGACCTGAGCTCCATTCACTCACACACCCATTTAGACCTGAGCTCCATTCACTCACACACCCATTTAGACCTGAGCTCCATTCACTCACTCATTCGTTCAGGAATAAATATTCAATGGGTCCCCCCCCCCCCATGCAAGTATGAATATAGTAGAATTATGGATTATTATGTTACAGGAAAATAATGTTGGGCAGGACATATAGGACAGGAGACAGAAGGCCAGCATTATCACCCCCATGTACAATAACCATGGTTATATAATTAATATTAAGGGGTGGCTGGATGGGAACCACAAGGTTGCCAGTTCGAACTCAGGCTCCCCCAGAGTTAGTGTCGAACTGTGTCCTTGAGCAAGACCCATGAGAGAGACACACTGAACCCCTAATTGCTCCTGATGTGCAGTTGGTGCCTTGCATGGTTTCCTCTGTCATCGGTGTATGGATGTGTGGGTGAATGCACTATGTAGACGTGCCTTGGATAAAGGTGATATATAAATGCTCCATTTATTTACCCATGAACTGGTCTCATTGTGTATGATCTGTAAGCTCAAGGTAGTAAGTGATTTTATTTGGTTAAAATAAGTGTTAAAAAGCTCTATATTGTGATAGTATACTCTTTGCTATAGTGTTTGTTCAGTAACAGCTGGAGTCTCTTTTTATTAAACATGAAACTGGGATACCAGATTTATCCAATCAGGATAAAGCACGCAGTCAGGATACAGATTAAACAAGTGGAATTGTATTGTGAATGACACAAAGTAATGAGCAGACAAATTTGGAACTGGTAATTGGAACCCCTTTTGGTGTTTTAAACATTATGTGATAATTTAGCTATTGAAAAATAGTAGATCTACAAGCTCAGAGCTTGTAGGTCTGCTATTTTTGAAAAATCGTGAGAATATTTATTTCAGAAAACTGGAGGATTTAGAAGATTTTTTTTTAATTTCGTGGTCAGGCCTAAATGGGAGCTGGAGAGACAGGGAGACCGAGAGACCGCTGTTACTGAACAGACACTCTATACAGCAATGATTACTATCAGAATATAGTGATTTTTACAAACAACTTTTTGTTAACCAACACAAATATCACTTTACATTATCTTTAAATGCTACCTTGATTTAGGTGCTATCTCCTATAAGGACATCAGCACAGCTCTTACCCGTATGACCTCCTAATGCCAGGCCTAGGATGAGGACGATGACGATTGAAAACGAGACAATGAGGATGATCATACTGCAAAAAATATAAAAACACATATCAGGGTATGAAAGTCACCATATATGAAATGTCAAACAAATTCACTATGAACATGCATTAGTTAATTGGTACAGTAGGTCTACAGTATTAACAATCACATCAAATCTGTTCCATTGACAAAATAATGATCCCTTAATATCGTTCAGCACTTCAAACTCTTAATCTCCACCATTAGTCAGCAACTTAAAACATTAATCGGATTAAATGAGATGTTCAGGCATTAGCAACACTTGGTCAACGTATATTGTAGACCTACGATCAATTTGATAGAATGAATTGATGAAAAACTAATAAATCAAGACCTTAAAGTTCACCTCCCATAATATTTTACAAAGCTACACTATATATATATATGAACTCCAAAGACGTACCTTGCAAAGATAGTATCTCCCATTGAAGCCATACTGTAGTTCCCATAGTCGACCTGCAACTAACCGTACACTGCAGTGGACTGAACGACAACAGATCCCGGGGCTCGTCTCCCTGTATTAACCCAGGTGTCACTGTTGGTATACCGTCGAGGAGCGTCACTCACCATCCAACGCTGAACGATACTCCTTATGTCAATATTTCATTTAAGGTGTGTACCGCAACTTGTTTCAGCCACTCTCTGACATGTTTGTCTATTCAACATGCCGTATACAGGGAGCATGTTGCCGCAGGGAAAGCTGCATGTATGCATTTGATATCCATTGTATATACAGTATATACACTAAAGACTAAAGGCACTTTGAGGTGTTTGCACACTCTGGACATGTCCAGTGTGCAAACACCCTTAAGCGTATGTGAACTGGATTCTAATTTCTAACACAAATTTTGAAAAACGTGTGCGAGCGTGTGGATGGAAGTAACATTTGCTGAAGTAAACCGGGCCGTCGGTCAGTAGGGGACTCTGTAGGAGACTCTATAGGTCATCCGTCGTCATCAAATTATTGGCTTAGCAATGCAACACAAAAAAACAAATCGTCCTGAATTACAGGCGTGCAATTGATAGAAAACAAGTAATTGTTTGGGTGAACTACTCCTTTTGATACAGAAATTAAACATGTTTTTGAAATGATATGAAACAACAAGGTAATGAGAGTCTTAACACTTTATTTGCCAAATACGAAGTGCAGTTCACAAACATTGGATTATTAGAACTAGGGCTGGGCAATATAATGATATTTCCAGGTTAGGTTGTGACATGATGAGACTATGTATGTCTGGGATTTTGGATATGGTAATAATAATATTGTGATATGACATAAGTCTTTTCGTCTTTTCATTTTCAATCATTTAAGCACTATTTTATTCGTAATACTCATTTGTGAAAAATAGCCAGAAATTGCTAAAATATCATCTAGGCATACCTTATTCATTTGTCTCAAAGGTCAAATCAGCCTTCATGAGTCTGGGGGAGAAACTGCCTCAAGAACAGATATTATTATGGATCCCCATTAGTCCTCACCACAGTGAAGTCTGCTACTCTTCCTGGGGTCCAAGTAATGTGTAATATCGCAGGGGATGGGATAAGCTGTTTGGCTGGCCAATTGAAACACTTTTTAACACTCTTTTTAACGTTTTTCTTCTCATACTGCACTTTGTAATGCAGTAGGCCTGCTCCATAGTGCAACTAACATCCCATAGTATACCGTAGTTTAGCCAGACGACCAGAGATCTCCACCTACTGATGCATGTGGGGAAATATACATTCAGTGTATGGGTTCGTTTTTCCCAAACCTTTTCGGCTCGATACAGAAAAGATTTGGTGACTCAACAGGTCACCTAAACCTACACATCATGAATTAATCACTTATTCCAGATTTCACAAATGGTGAAAATAGTTGATCTACAAGCTCACATGTGGCATAATTGATGACACATTGAGAGCTTATAGATCTGATATTTTTGTCTACATTTCTTAAACTTTTTTTTTTAGATTCATGAAATGCTTTTTAAAATTTCTGAACATCTTAAGGCCTATTCATAGTCTGGATTTTCGGTGGTAAGGTGACCACCGCTCCGGTGGTGAGCTGACCACCGGAGCTGAAATAACGTTGAGCGGTGGTGAGTAAAAACAGAGAGAAGGGCTGGAGCGGTGACGGCTCGTGACGTCATGTTGTAGTTCAGTGGTCACCCCACCACCGAAAATCCAGACTATGTATGTATGAGCCTTTACAGTTAGCAATTTGTTCGCCTGCTCAAGCCTGGAGAGAGAGCGAGTGCATTTTCCGGCCGTGGCGTCGAAGGCCAACTGCCAACAGCCAAAGGCCAACAGCAGCGGCAGTGTTTCCGCATCAGTCCGACACCCTATACCCCAAACCCTAAACCCTAACCTCACAGGGTAGCCACGGGTGAGTTTTAACCAGCAATGCACGGATGTTATCCGAAGTGCCGCCGTCGGGATCCACGGTACACTGCCGATAACGGCTGTTATCGGAAGTGCCGCCGTCGGGATCCACGGTACACTGCCGATAAGGCTGTTATCGGAAGTGCCGCCGTCGGGATCCACGGTACACTGCCGATAACGGCTGTTATCGGAAGTGCCGCCGTCGGGATCCACGGTACACTGCCGATAACGGCTGTTATCGGCAGTGCCGCCGTCGGGATCCACGGTACACTGCTGATAACGGCTGTTATCGGAAGTGCCGCCGTCGGGATCCACGGTACACTGACGATAACGGCTGTTATTGGAAGTGCCGCCGTCGGGATCCACGGTACACTGCCGCGGCTGTTATCGGCAGTGCCTGAGAATGTGTCTGAGAATGCACTCGCTCCTTCTGCCAGGCAGTGTGATTTCTGGTCTAGAGGGGCGGATACACATTTGCCGGAAAAAAAAAAAGAAAAGAAAAGAAACTCCAGCGCTGTTGCGTTACCGCCATCATAGACAGCGCTCTATTTCAAAACCTCAAACCGTTTCCAGTCCCAAAAATCACTAACAAGAATCAGCTGATCAGAAGCATCAATATTCTAACCGCACGGATTTGGTATTGACCTCCTTAGCTCCTAACATCGGTGCGTTGTTCAATCCACCTCAATCTGCCGTAATTCTGAGGAGATAAAGATCGGCTGCCCCATAGCATTTTACGGGCCACGATCTTGGGAAGGACAAAACACAGCGAGCTGAGCATTGCTATAGCGACCCAGGAGCCCCGCTTTAACATAACATTTAAAAAAATCCCCATTTTCCCCGATATATTTATTTTTACATAGATCTGCTACGGCTGCACGATTATAGCCAATAATATTCCAGATTATTGTAACCAACATTGACCTTGAGGTTGCCGGATTTGGGGGGGCTAGCGTGTTTTGTTCCTTAGCCTATTCAATGTGAAGCTCTGCTAGTTCTGCTAGGCAGCTAGGGTATTGCTGTACCCCCTCCAACTCTATATACTTTCCCCATTTTCAACAGTTTTTAATATATTGTGACACTTGCTTTGGCATGTTTTCTCATGCCAATAAAGCTCCTTTGAATTGAATTGAATTGCTAGTCTATATATATTTTTGTTTTGCAACTGAATGGCTGGAAAATAGAAATGAAGAGTTGACATAGTACATGCATACACCTTGTATTATACATGCATACACCTTGTATTATATCTGGTTTCAGTATTTATTTATGGTCTATTGTCTCTATTTTGCCAATCCCAATTTTTTTGTTTGGGTAACAAATTGGCATATTTAATTCATCGTTTTAACATACAAGAAAGATCTGGTGGTTTGAAAATATGTTTTTTTTTTTTTTTTCATTCCTAGTGTATTCTCTTGAATTGCCACCAGATGGCGGGAAAGCACCATTATGCTGATTTTGGACAAAATAGACGAATCTTCCTAAGTCACTTCCGGTTCAACGATCAACAACATCCGGCAGTATTTTGACCCTAGTCACTAGCTTGGCTGGTCTGGATTGCTAAGCTAATGCTATATTTTTCATAACCAAGTCAAATTAACCTCAAATCAACCCGAAAACATCGCAATATCACATTTTTTACAGCGACGCACATAGAGACGGCGCGCGTGCACGATAGCACACGATCACGCGGATTTCGGCCGTTTTTTGGTAAATTACATCCAATATTAGTGATATTAGCGAAAAAATATAAATTTTTGCTCTTTTGACCCCCCGATAACTGATATTGATTGTCATTCAGTTTTTTTCCGTGAACGGGAGGTTTAGATTTTTTGCCAAAGCATTTGCGGGGGGTCCCAGGGCCCCAGCCTCCAGTCAGCCAGCCCAGCCCAGGGGGAGTGTGGAGCGGGTTGGTCGTAACCCAGGAGCAGGCGGGTGGAGGACTCCCAGCTCCAGCCCATCTCCAGACGGCTGCACACACAGGGGTACTGCCGGTCGGCCCAGCAGGCCCAGTCCACGGCCTTCTTCACAGCCTCCCAGCGCTCTGGCCTGCTGGGAGGTAGAATTAACAGAACGTTGTCGTTATTATTATTATTATTATATGATGCAAATATAACATTATCATTAACATGAGATCTTTAGCTTTGGGAAGGAAATATAATACCAATTTGCAAACACACCACGATGATGCGGTGCATAAAGAGCATGTAGATTGGCTATTTTCCCTATTCATTGTTCAATGAAGTGTACTGTATATAATATATATGCAGTACTGGTATCCAAACCTTTTCATGTCAAGGACCCCCCAAATGATACTCATTAGCCTGAGGACCCCCCCATTTGAAAATATATGCCAAGGACCCCCATAAGAGAAGATGTTTTACGACTCTAGCAGTGATTTCAACCGTATTCATTTCAAGGACCCCCGATTTGACCTGGATTAGGCTACGGTCCCCCATTTAATGGCATTTCTATCTCTGGGACCCCAAGGTATTATAACATATTGTTAAATCAAAGTTAATTTAACTCTGAGAATGTACAAATGGAGTTACATTTGTACACTCTGAATTACGGTCCATTTGGTTCCTAATTATCATTTAGCTGGGGACCCTCTGGAACTCCCTCAAGGACCCCTAGGGGTCTCCGGACCCCACTTTGGGAACCACGGGTATATAGGACAGGTCTTAAGTGGTTAACCCATGTTGGGTGGGAAATCCTTTTGGTGTTAGCATTATGTTATGCCTTAGCTATTGAAAAATAGCAGATCTACAAGCTCATAGTAGCTACGAGCTTGTAGGTCTGCTATTTTTTTAAATCCTGAAAATGTGGAGCAAATCCTGACAGAAAACTGTCAGGATTTAGAAGACATTTTAGAAATTTCGACGTCAGGCCTAAATGGGTTAAGACAATACAGTGAAGGGTGGGTCTGCATGTGGGGTTCCAATCAGCGCACGCACGCACGCCACGCACGCACCTGGCCTGAGGAGGGTCCTGGAGTGAGAAGAGGCGGCGTAGGAGCTTTCCTTCCTCTAGCTGCTCCGCGCGCATCAGCTGCAGCACCAACAGAGTGGCCAACAGCCTCAGGATGTCTGCACGGGCCCTCACACCTGCACACACACACACACACACACACACACACACACACACACACACACACGTGTATTGCTGTACTTGTGAGTACTTTTATGCCATGGTTTTTAATATGAATTCAATCCATTTGCAACACGTCATTCACGGAGCGTCTGAGTCTCCTGGTAGTGGCGTGCGTCTCTCTCGGCCAACGCACCACTCCTGGCACCCGGTCAGACAGTAGTAGTGACGTCGCAATGCAGATAAATATCAAACAGAATACGTTTGATATTTTCTAATATTAGAAAATTATTATTATTATTGATCGACTGTAAGCAGATAATTTGGATCACCCGTTGCTCCCGAACAGGAAATGCTAAAATCTCTCTCGCACACACACACACACAGCTGTAGTACCCAGTGAGAAGACGCACGCACACACACACACACACACACAGCTGTAGTACCCAGTGAGAAGACGCAAGCACACACACACACACACACAGCTGACGTACCCAGTGAGAAGACGCACACACACATTCCCTGAAGAAGGCCGAAAGGTTGGTTAATAATAAACATACAGCATCGTGGCTACGAGTGTGCAGCCTTTTCTCTTTTTCACTTGTTTACTGCCTTAGGCCAGCACCTCACCAACACTGGTGTGCGCCCTTTCCTGTTTTGCACACACACACACACAGCTGACGTACCCAGTGAGAAGATGCCCTTGTTCTTCAGGAAGACATTGGCAAAAGAGTACAGGTTGACTCTAATGCATTCACCCAGCTCAAAATTACACTCCCAGTAGCCGTCCTGAAACACACACACACACACACACACACACACAATAATTGTAAATGCATTATTATTGATACATACAGTATACATATATACACACCCTTGCCCCGGCCTCGTCCCTTCACATATTTGGCATGATGACCCCCAACACACGCACACACACACACACACACACACACACACACACACACACACACACACACACACACACACACACACACACACACACACACACACACACACACACACACACACACACACACACAGTACAGAGGACCTACTGTATGCTGCAGCAAGAAGATGAACTCCCACTTCATGTTCATGAGCTTTTTATTCAGCTCAACTTCTGCCTTCTGTTGCAGTAGTAGTAGTTGTTGTTGTTGTTGTGGTTCTAGTAGTAGTGGTTCTAGTAGTAGTTGTTGTTGTGGTAGTAGTTGTTGTTGTTGTTGTTGTACAACTCGTTCTGTACAACTTCTCATAATCGGTTCTAGTGAGCAGAAAGAATCAATAATAAGCAGACTTGGCAACCTAACTGTAGAAACTAACAGTACAGTAAAGAACCTGGGGGTTATCATTGATTCTGAATTGAACTTTAATTCACACATTAATCATGTCACCAAGATTGCCTTTTTTCACCTTAGAAATATTGCACGAATCAGAGCCTATTTGTCCTTGGACGATGCAAAAACGCTAATCCACGCCTTTGTTTTTTCTCGGCTTGATTACTGCAATGCACTTTTTTCAGGACTGCCTAAGAAAACAACTTGTCCAAAATGCAGCAGCCAGAGTTTTAACTAGAACTAAGATGAGAGAACATATTACTCCAGTTTTGGCATCACTGCACTGGCTTCCGGTTGTTTTTAGGATTGATTTTAAAATTATTTTACTTGTCTATAAAGCTCTCAATGGTCTCGCACCTTCCTACCTACATGACTGCCTGCCTAAATATGTCCCAAACCGCCCCCTAAGGTCTTCCACCGCCGGCCTGCTCGCTTTGCCCAAAAAAAATGGCAACAAAAAAATACGGGGGAAGCAGCTTTTTGCTTCTACGGGCCGTCGGCATGGAACAAGCTCCCTCTGTACCTTCGTCAGGCAGCCTCTGTAGACATTTTTAAAGCTCAGCTCAAGACCCACTTCTAAAACATTGCCTTTAATTGATCTTTTATTTTTTATTTTTCATGTCCTCACTGTACTGCATTACTGCTTGTTTTTTAATGTCGTTGCCTTGCTTTTCTTTTATTCTCCATTGTTCTGTAAAGCACTTTGAGCTGCATTTCATGTCATGAAAGGTGCTATACAAATAAAGTTTTATTATTATTATTACTATAACCCCAACGTCGTTGGGGTCGTAGTTGTGCTTGTTCTGGCGGTAGTTGTTCTTGTTGTGGTGGTAGTTGTTCTTGTTGTGGTGGTAGTTGTTCTTGTTGGGGTCTGTCTTCCCCTTCTTCCCTGCAGAAACAAAACTATGGTGAATAGTAGTAGTAGTAATAAATAAATAAAATCACACCTGTGTGAAGTGAGGGTCCGACTCGTATCATTATACATCATCTCATGAACAACTGCATTTTTGTGATTGTTTAGATGCTCGTGTACATATGACGTAAATCTTCGCTTCATTGTCAATGGCATTTAATGTTTGTGTTGCCAGAAACGTATGTCATATTTGGCCTAATTTCTTCTTTCATCGTCAATAGCAAATATTGAGACGTGTGGGGACAAAATTTACGTCATATTTGAGGCACATGAGAACTAATTTCTCCTTTCATTGAACCGAATTGAACTGAATTTATGTGATTGGTTAGCCGATTTGTGGGGTCAAAAGCTGTATATAGGAGGGGCCACTCAAAAATCACACGGGTGTGAAGTGAGGGGCGCTCTTATCATCATCATCTCATTCCGGCCAATTACAATCTGCGTCCTCACCTTCATCTTCAATGTTTGTGTTACGCAATGCTGGTTTACTCAAACACTCAAATCTGGCCATTCATCGTCAACGGCATTTAATGTTTGTGTTAGGACAAAGTTTGTGTTTACACGCACACTAAAAGCTGGACATAGAAGGGGCGCCCCTCATCATCAACAACAACAATAATAATAGAAATGCCCCTGGGAACTCACCTAAGGTAGTTCGGTGCTACTCTGAAGGTACCAGAACCAGGCATATAGTGTCGAATGCTTCGTGACTTGTGACTCGTGATTTGTGGAGCACTCTTAGGAGCCAGAGTGGCAATGGGTTGTGGAGCACCCATAGCAGATGGAGGGATATGGGGTTGTGGAGCTCCCATAGCAGATGGAGGGATATGGGGTTGTGGAGCTCCCATAGCAGATGGAGGGATATGGGGTTGTGGAGCTCCCATAGCAGATGGAGGGATATGGGGTTGTGGAGCTCCCATACCAGATGGAGGGATATGGGGTTGTGGAGCTCCCATACCAGATGGAGGGATATGGGGTTGTGGAGCTCCCATAGCAGATGGAGGGATATGGGGTTGTGGAGCTCCCATACCAGATGGAGGGATATGGGGTTGTGGAGCTCCCATACCAGATGGAGGGATATGGGGTTGTGGAGCTCCCATAGCAGATGGAGGGATATGGGGTTGTGGAGCTCCCATAGCAGATGGAGGGATATGGGGTTGTGGAGCTCCCATAGCAGATGGAGGGATATGGGGTTGTGGAGCTCCCATAGCAGATGGAGGGATATGGGGTTGTGGAGCTCCCATAGCAGATGGAGGGATATGGGGTTGTGGAGCACCCATGGAGCACAGTGAGAGCTCCATGGATGCTGGAGGGTCTGCTACTATGACGGAGGCTCTGCGTTCAGGTACGATGGTGTGCATAACACTAGCTCTACACGGCATTCTCCTTAGAATGTTAGACCTGGCAGGAACAGCAGGGGCTTTGCTAGTAGCCCCAGTCTGGAGTGAAGCGACGGGGGGAGAGGGAGGGGGAGGCGGTGAACAGACGCCAAATAAGCCACTTGAGGCTGAATAGTTGAGGGGAACTATAGACCTGGCAAGAACAGCAGGGGCTCTGCTAGTAGCCCCAGTCTGGAGTGAAGCGACGGGGGGAGGCGGTGAATAATAAGAGACTCCAAATAAGCCACCGTGACCCGAGGCTGAATAGTCGAAGAGAACGTTAGACCTGGCAGGAGCAGCAGGAGGAGGAGGGCGAAGATCTCTTGTAAATCCCCGCGATCCCATCATAACTGGTGCTTCAGGTGCTTCTCCGAAGGCGTGACCTAGCTCCCCCACGTCCAAACACGCCGACTCAAAACGTAGTGGACGTGGACCACGTTTGTGGGCGTGGAAGGCTGATTGAAAGCTTACATTTTCTGTAGCACCCCAACCAAAGAGTTGTGGAGCAGCACCCAGTAGTAGTGGTGGTGGTGGAGGAGGAGCACCCATAGCTCCTGGTGGTGGAGGAGCACCCATAGCGCCTGGTGGTGGAGGAGCACCCATAGCGCCTGGTGGTGGAGGAGCACCCCTACGAGAGCATCGCAGAGCACCCATCGCAGATAGAGATCCAATGGATCTCAATTCGCGAGGTGGTGGTGGTGGTGATGGAGGAGCACCCATACCAGAGCCTAGCAGAGCACCCCTCGCAGATGGAGATCGATAGGGTGGTGGAGCACCCCTCGCAGATGGAGATCGATAGGGTGGTGGAGCACCACCCGCAGATGATTTTATTTTCAATCGCAATCCCATAGCGCCACCACCACCAAGGGGTGGTGTTGGTGGTGGTGGTGGAGGAGCACCCATAGCGCCACCACCACCGAGGGGTGGTGGTGGTGGTGGTGGAGGAGCACCCATAGCGCCACCACCACCAAGGGGTGGTGGTGGTGGTGGTGGAGGAGCACCCATAGCGCCACCACCACTAAGGGGTGGTGGTGGTGGTGGTGGTGGAGCACCCATATCAGAGCAGATTGTCTGGGCCCGGCCCAGACATGACTCTCCTGCATCGCCGTCAGTCTGGAGAGATTCGTCTCTGGTAGATCTGGTATGTCTCATTATCTTAACTGGTACATCAAAAGCGTCATCCTCATCCTCATCCTCAGTCTCAATCTCATAATCCAGATCCTGGAATGAGGTGGCAAAATCCATTTCCACCATGTTGTCCATGTCCATGTCCTCTTCCTCCTCTGCAGAAGACGAGGAAGAACTGCTCAGGTTCTCCTCTGCACGAGACAAAGATCCCCAGCGCGTCGCATCCAACGTGTGATTCATCTCCTCTTTCAGTGATTCCTCCTCAGATTCAGATTCAGATACCTCAGATACCTCGGAGTATGTGAGGTTCAGGAAGAGGTCCTCCTCTTCCTCCGGCTTCAGTGCCTCCTCCTCGGAGTATGTGAGGTACGGGAGGAAGTCCACGTCTTCTTCTGAGACCAACTTGTGAACGTCGGTGAAGTGCTCCTCCTGTGGCCGCTCTGAATCCTGGAATACAGCGTGAGACAAGCAGGCAGCGTCAGTTCTCTGCCCAAAAGGTAGAGAATTGTGATCTACCTGTAGATCACAAAGGCTGTGCAGGTAGACCACATGACATGCCCCTAGAAATATATATATATATATATAAATAAATGAAACAAAATATTTTTGGCCACTTGAATTAACCCATTTTGAGCGGGAACCCCTTTTGGTGGTTACATACATTATGTTATAATTTAGCTATCTACAAGCTCATAGCGTGCCACTCGGTGGCGCGCTATGAGCTTGTAGATCTGCTATTTTTGAAAAATCGTTAAAATGTGCCTCAAATCTTTCAGAAAATTGTCATGATTTAGAAAACCTTTTTTTTTATTTCGACGTCAGGCCTGATTCGCCTGAATGGCTTGACTTGACTTGATTAACATAAAAAAGTGCTCATAGACACAATGCAATATGTTTTCAATAGTGTTGCACAAAAATTCCAGACCTACTGCTTATTTGCAAACCTTTTGTAAAATGTGCCTGCCTGCCTGCGTGCGTGCATGTTCAAGCGCGCTGAAGGTGTTATGTAGTGTACGTGACAAACCCTCTCCTCGACGGCCACAAAGCTGGTGAACTGAGACAAGATGGAGTACTCTTTACTGAGCTCAACGATGAAGGACTTCAGCTCCGCTTTCTTCTCCTGATGAACCAGAGCAGAGATATAGCAGAGTAGATCATACATCATGGTGAACCAGAGTATAGAGATACAGCAGAGTAGATCATACATCATGGTGAACCAGAGTAGAGATACAGCAGAGTAGATCATACATCATGGTGAACCAGAGTATAGAGATACAGCAGAGTAGATCATACATCATGGTGAACCAGAGTAGATCATACATCATGGTGAACCAGAGTAGATCATACATCATGGTGAACCAGAGTAGAGATACAGCAGAGTAGATCATACATCATGGTGAACCAGAGTAGATCATACATCATGGTGAACCAGAGTAGATCATACATCATGGTGAACCAGAGTAGAGATACAGCAGAGTAGATCATACATCATGGTGAACCAGAGTAGATCATACATCATGGTGAACCAGAGTAGAGATACAGCAGAGTAGATCATACATCATGGTGAACCAGAGTAGATCATACATCATGGTGAACCAGAGTAGATCATACATCATGGTGAACCAGAGTAGATCATACATCATGGTGAACCAGAGTAGAGATACAGCAGAGTAGATCATACATCATGGTGAACCAGAGTAGATCATACATCATGGTGAACCAGAGTAGAGATACAGCAGAGTAGATCATACATCATGGTGAACCAGAGTATAGAGATACAGCAGAGTAGATCATACATCATGGTGAACCAGAGTAGAGATACAGCAGAGTAGATCATACATCATGGTGAACCAGAGTAGATCATACATCATGGTGAACCAGAGTAGAGATACAGCAGAGTAGATCATACATCATGGTGAACCAGAGTAGATCATACATCATGGTGAACCAGAGTAGATCATACATCATGGTGAACCAGAGTAGATCATACATCATGGTGAACCAGAGTAGAGATACAGCAGAGTAGATCATACATCATGGTGAACCAGAGTATAGAGATACAGCAGAGTAGATCATACATCATGGTGAACCAGAGTAGAGATACAGCAGAGTAGATCATACATCATGGTGAACCAGAGTAGAGATACAACAGAGTAGATCATACATCATGGTGAACCAGAGTATAGAGATACAGCAGAGTAGATCATACATCATGGTGAACCAGAGTAGAGATACAGCAGAGTAGATCATACATCATGGTGAACCAGAGTAGAGATACAGCAGAGTAGATCATACATCATGGTGAACCAGAGTATAGAGATACAGCAGAGTAGATCATACATCATGGTGAACCAGAGTATAGAGATACAGCAGAGTAGATCATACATCATGGTGAACCAGAGTAGAGATACAGCAGAGTAGATCATACATCATGGTGAACCAGAGTATAGAGATACAGCAGAGTAGATCATACATCATGGTGAACCAGAGTAGATCATACATCATGGTGAACCAGAGCAGAGATACAGCAGAGCATGGCCGTGGGAAGATATTTGCATTATTTTCCCCCTCCTGTCCGAGGGGGGGCTGTGCCTGGGGGGAGGGGGTGCTTAAATGATCCATTATCCATTTAAGGGTAAGAATATACTATTCTACTACACAGCCACAACACAACACAGTGGAAAGCTCTATCCAGCCCTGAAAGTTTTACTACAAGTTCCCTACTAAAGTTTAAAGCTGGCTAAAATCATGGCTGTATGATGGAACTTCTCTGTTCTATTTAGTGTACAGTGCTCAAACCTATTAATTTCAAGGACGCCCATAATTGTTGAGTGTGTACAAATGGGGATCCATGTGTACACTCTCAAGAGTTACACACCCGTAAGGGGCCATTTGGAACCCACTCAACCCATTCTGACCGGGCACCCATTTTGGTGTCAGCATCATGTTATGCTTTAGCTATTTAAAAATAGCAGATCTACAAGCTCATATCGCGCCACCGAGTGGCGCGATACGAGCTTGTAGGTCTGCTATTTTTTTTAAAATCGAAGAACGACTGACATTTTTTAGAATCTGATCTCAGGTCAGAATGGGTTCATCAGGACCAGTGTGTGTCCGGCGGAAACCTCATATGAATCTGATCTCAGGTCAGAATGGGTTAAGGACACTTTGAGACCCACTGGGTGTAGCAGAGTGTTTCCAGTGAGCCAACATGCAACAATATCAGCAGCACCCTGACTCCGTTTGACCAGAATGGAACAGAGCCTTCATTAGTGTCATTGGTAACCGTGAGGCCCTGTGGGGCCCGGAAGTAACAAGAGTTATTTCCAAAATGGCGTATTTGCAATTGTGCATAGAGCCTGTTCAAATTGGACGTAGATAAATTGGTTCCCCAGCTGGCTCTCCCCCAGAAGGGCCAGCACACATGCGTGCACACACACACACGCGAGCAAACACACGTGCGTGCGCACACACTTACTTCTCACGTCTCACAAAAACATACACACACACACACACCTCATGTTCAGCTTGGCTGTAGCCCAGGTTTCCATCTTCATAATCCTTGATGAGCGCTCTGGCTGTGAGTTTGTGGAGGAACTGCACACATGAACATAAACACATGATCATCAATCATCCTTGTCATCTCACACAGGGGACAATCTTTACTCA
Organism: Protomyctophum parallelum; assembly: GCF_964188405.1. Lineage (NCBI taxonomy): Eukaryota > Metazoa > Chordata > Actinopteri > Myctophiformes > Myctophidae > Protomyctophum > Protomyctophum parallelum. Next base: position 6,831,614 of record NC_139707.1, on the reverse strand, counting down.
GGTCAGTGTTGTGAGCTTGTAGATCTGCCGTTACCACTATTTGACATACAAAGTAGTATATTGGGTTTAAGTGGTTAATGTGTGTGTGTGTGTGTGTGTGTGTGTGTGTGTGTGCGTGCGTGCTCACCGTGCCCTTGGTCTTCTGCAGTTCACTGGTGGACACCATGGTGTTAATCTCTTGACCACTCAGATGACCATGGAGAGAAGCCTTCAAAGACAAACACACTGTTAGAGGGTTTACCTAGTCACTGATCAGCACGCACGCACGCACGCACGCACGCACGCACGCACGCACGCACGCACGCACGTAACCCATTAAGACAGATTCTACAAATGTCTTCTAGACACAACAGTTTTCTGAAAAACCTATGTTTCTATCAATGGTGCTCAGACTATTTCACGGCAAGGAGCCCCAAAAGTATATATTCTGGGCGCCTGCTGTCCTAGTGGTCCAGGCGCATGCCACATATAGGCTCTGGCCTGACAGCGCGTTGCATGTTCGAGTCCCGTTCATCTCTCCCCTTCTCTCTCTCCATCTTTCCTGTCCGTCATTGATACCATCAATAAAGGCCAAAAAGCCCCCCCAAAAAATTAAGTATAATATACTTAATTTTTTTGGTTTAATACACAAGGGGGCCATGGTCATTTTTCAGTTCTTTACATATTATGAAACTGCACACTGTAACCTTTCATATGATGTATTGCTCATTGAAATTGGGGGGGAAATGAAGAAGATATGACCATTTGAAACTTGTTTAACTGTAAACACCAAAGTACAGAATTAGCCGTTCTAAGATTTCAAATTATTTAGCATCTCTGAGCCAAGGAATGGGTGTGACAATGGTCACTTGTCTCCACCCCTAGATACTTGCATAAACACTCCCCCCATCCTCTAACCACTCCACACTGTCAACTGCACAGAATGACTTGAGTGGACACTTAGTAAAAGAAGCCAGAAGGTCATCTAGAACTCTTAGAATAAGAATAAATAGAGATGATAATGTATCAATATTGCAATATAGAAATATAGGACGGACGTTGTTTAGTGTATGTTTTGTAATAATACAATCTAAAAAATAACTAGTAGGCTAATTGAGTTTTCAAATAATTACATGTAGAGTAAAACTACTTGCCGCTAACACTGCAAGTAGGCTATAATTTATTCCATGGAGTTACTTGTAGTTTTAGACCCATGCTTTTAATTGCTACATTTAAAAATGCTGTATGTTTACATTACATTATTAATATGTACAAAGGTACCTTTTTACCCCTAAATGCATGGCTTGAATCAGCCGTGCACTGATGTGAAAGAGTCAAAACCTTACCAACAGAAAGTCAGGGGAAAAAATACCTTAGACGTGTGTTATGATGCTTCCACTTTGAAGTACTACACTATGTCTTCTCATTCAATATTTGAACAACAATGTCACAGATTGATCAAATTATATTAAAGACGGATTTCACCGCGACGCGTGATCACGCATGGATGTCATGGATGGATCAAATTATATAAAAGACGGATTTTACCGCGACGCGCGATCACGCACGATGTTATTAATTCATGTAGGCTATTGATCATCAGGCAGCTGCATCCAACGGTAATAAAGTTACAGAGATTAAAACACAGTGCTAAACATGCACATGTGTGCACTGAAATAAAGGGCAGAAGAATGGATTTACAACAAGACAATCGTCAGAATGCGTGTGGTCCGTGTGGAGACCACAAACAAACAGCAACTTTTTCTTCAGTGGACGACGGGTAAATCAGTTAATTTATACTTTTATTACAACATCCAACAGCATCATATCAAGTTAACAAAAATGCTGATGTTGTAGGCTATTTATTGACTATTGTCACAAACACACGGCTACTGTAACTGGAGAACAAAGATAGCCAATCGAAACGACTCTATGTAAATACGTGCAGGAATGTTCACACCCCCAAAATACGGCAAATAAACTGTACTTATAGAGACATTTTTGCAATGTAAATACAACGACTTAATGACACTAAAACGACTTTCTGATGGAATAAAAACATTCTTTAACATTCCAACTGTTTTAATGTGGCTAAAAACGAAAAACACCAAAAAAAAAGAAATAATCTATTTGGTCCTATAGTGACATAACAGAGTTGGCGACTTGTGGTTCAAATTACTGGCACTGGTCACAAATTCTAATCTTGGAATATATTATATTCCAAGATTTGCGCCACATTTTCATGATTAAAAAAAATTCAACAGCTAAAGTTTCAAATGTAAAAAGAACCACCGCTCATCTGCTGAAAAAACTTTCATTAAATTAAGGGAAGCTCTGCACACTCAGATCTGCGCACAAAGTATTTATTTTGCAAGATTTCGATCTACTGACCTTCTTCATGCCTGAAGAAGGTCAGTAGACCGAAAGCTTGCAAATTAAATAATTTGATTGTGCGCAGATCTGAGTGTGCGGAACAGCTAAAGTTTAAAAATAATGGTTAAAGGGCCTAGGCCGTGGCTCAGCGGTCCAGGCACCTTGGCTGGTAATCCAGTCTGTGTCAGTGTGCCGTGGGTTCGACTCCCGATCCCGACGGCCTTTACTGCATGTCACCCCCCCCATCTCTCTCCCCCATTTCCTGTCAGCCTACTGTCTGTCCATCTATAAAAAAATATAAAATAAAAGGCGAAAGCCACAAAAAAAAAAAACATTTAAAAATAACGGTTAAAGTGGTTTCAAAGGCGACACAGATCTAAGATATAAGGCGTCCTCAGGTCTAAGCGGGGCAAAGGAGTGAGTGAGTGGTGTATTGTACATTACACACAGTATGTACAGTACCTGTGTGCAGTGTGGCACCAAGCCATACACCAGGGTGTGGCGGTCGTTGAAGAGGGCATGAAGCTGCGCTGGGGCCTGAACAGCAGGGGGCGCCGTGGGGTCGAAGCGCTGCCACTTCACAGACACGGAGCTGCAGCACGGAGACGCCATGTTCCTCACCTGAGACGACACCTGGACAGGCAGGCAGGCAGGCAGGCAGGCAGGCAGGCAGGCAGGCAGGCAGGCAGGCAGGCAGGCAGACAGGCAGGCAGGCAGGCAGGCAGGCAGGCAGGCAGGCAGGCAGGCAGGCAGGCAGGCAGGCAGGCAGGCAGGCAGGCAGGCAGGCAGGCAGGCAGGCAGGCAGGCAGGCAGGCAGGCAGGCAGGCAGGCAGGCAGGCAGGCAGGCAGGCAGGCAGGCAGGCAGGCAGGCAGGCAGGCAGGCAGGCAGGCAGGCAGGCAGGCAGGCAGGCAGGCAGGCAGGCAGGCAGGCAGGCAGGCAGGCAGGCAGGCAGGCAGGCAGGCAGGCAGGCAGGCAGGCAGGCAGGCAGGCAGGCAGGCAGGCAGGCAGGCAGGCAGGCAGGCAGGCAGGCAGGCAGGCAGGCAGGCAGGCAGGCAGGCAGGCAGGCAGGCAGGCAGGCAGGCAGGCAGGCAGGCAGGCAGGCAGGCAGGCAGGCAGGCAGGCAGGCAGGCAGGCAGGCAGGCAGGCAGGCAGGCAGGCAGGCAGGCAGGCAGGCAGGCAGGCAGGCAGGCAGGCAGGCAGGCAGGCAGGCAGGCAGGCAGGCAGGCAGGCAGGCAGGCAGGCAGGCAGGCAGGCAGGCAGGCAGGCAGGCAGGCAGGCAGGCAGGCAGGCAGGCAGGCAGGCAGGCAGGCAGGCAGGCAGGCAGGCAGGCAGGCAGGCAGGCAGGCAGGCAGGCAGGCAGGCAGGCAGGCAGGCAGGCAGGCAGGCAGGCAGGCAGGCAGGCAGGCAGGCAGGCAGGCAGGCAGGCAGGCAGGCAGGCAGGCAGGCAGGCAGGCAGGCAGGCAGGCAGGCAGGCAGGCAGGCAGGCAGGCAGGCAGGCAGGCAGGCAGGCAGGCAGGCAGGCAGGCAGGCAGGCAGGCAGGCAGGCAGGCAGGCAGGCAGGCAGGCAGGCAGGCAGGCAGGCAGGCAGGCAGGCAGGCAGGCAGGCAGGCAGGCAGGCAGGCAGGCAGGCAGGCAGGCAGGCAGGCAGGCAGGCAGGCAGGCAGGCAGGCAGGCAGGCAGGCAGGCAGGCAGGCAGGCAGGCAGGCAGGCAGGCAGGCAGGCAGGCAGGCAGGCAGGCAGGCAGGCAGGCAGGCAGGCAGGCAGGCAGGCAGGCAGGCAGGCAGGCAGACAGACAGACAGACAGACAGACAGACAGACAGACAGACAGACAGACAGACAGACAGACAGACAGACAGACAGACAGACAGACAGACAGACAGACACATGTTACATGCATAGTTACAAACAGACATCATTACATACATCTCAATTAATTAGAATATTGTGTAACAATTCATTTTCTTCTTTCATATATTCTCAAGTCACTGTGCATAAAACCTTTTTTTTCGTTTTTTATCTTGATGATTATGGCATACAGTTCATGAAAATCTAAAAATCCTATCTCAAAATATTAAAATAAATGTTTTTTTAAACGAGAAATGTCGACCATCCAAGAATATTAACATTGTGTGTTTATAATAATACACAATACACATCTTTTAAAAAAAAAATTTTTTAATCTTTGGACTTAAATCGTCCAAAAAAGGCTGGGTACTCTACTGAACTCGAATGAATAAATCTATGGGTATATTTTGGGTTAAAAAAATCATCCAAATAACATGGGGCGCTCCACGTCGCTATTCTGAAATAATACAAGGGCACACAATGTGTTAATGTGTGCAGTTAATACTTGGTCTGGGCTACTTTTGAACACATCATTTCATCGATGGGGCGTGGCATGGAGGTGATCAGCCTTTGTCACTGTTGAGGTGTTATGGACGTCCAGGTTTGCTTTGATAGCAGCCGAAACTATGACAGGCAGTTTCTGCTGTCAAAATATGTCTCCCCAGTAAAAAAAACACTTTGTGTTTGAAACATAGACTGTAAAAAATATGGACAAAGCGTTCCCCGGGTCTAACATGAACGTAAAATGAAGCCTGTAATAATATGCTAATTCCTGATGTAAGTCGCCATCTTTGGTACCAGCTGGCCATTGGCTGGCTCCGTTTTGTATACCAGCTGGTCATTGGCTGCCCAGACAACGAGGCGGGACTTCCCCCCTTCTCCTCCGTTGGTTTTTATTTTGACTCGAGTGGGTGGGGAATCCCGATCATAGACTGTAACGGTAGCCACGCCCCTCAGAACATACGCGACTTTATGGTCATTTTTTTAATTAATGGGACCATAATTTTCCAAAAAGAATATTATGACATTAGAAATGAGACTTTAAACTAGTGACTGGAAGAAGAAAGTATTCATGACCATGTTTATTAAGGTAATACAGTCTAGGTGAAGTTGGGCCAAAATACATGGGCCTCTATGGAGCTATGGGGCTTTTTGGGTCCAGTCCAGCGCCACAACAGGCCATTATATGAACTACCGATTTCAAATGAGGCTTCACGAAATATCTGGCTGACTGCCCCCCTGGTTTGAAATAGACACTCATGCTTTCTAACTAAGGTGTGATTTGGGGCCCTGAGGATGAATACTAAATGAATATCAACATCCTAATGCTGTCCAATAATTAGATAGGAGGGAGAGGGGGGGGGGGGTGAAATCATGACGGGCAGTTTCAATGTTTGAAATAGACCCTCATTCCAGGCGTCTTACTGGTAGTAAATGTACACGGTGTGTCTCACCTTCGCTGACCAGGTGTGTTTGGTTTTTGTGTCAAAGAATTCATAGGCTCCTCCCCCAGCCTGGGCCAGGGCTCTCAGCATGTGCCGATTGGCTGTCGGGCTGAAGTGACAGAACATGCATGAATATACAGTACATTAACCCATTCTGGGCGGGAACCCCTTTTGGTGTTAGCATTATGTCATGCTTTAGCTATTGAAAAATAGCAGATCTACAAGCTCATAGCGCGCTACGAGCTTGTAGGTCTGCTATTTTTTTTTAATCGAAGAACGACTGACATAGAAACATAGCTTTTTCAGAAAACTGTCAGGATGTAAAAGACATTTTTAGAATCTGATGTCAGGTCAAATGGGTTAATACTGTACACGCGCGCGAGCACACGCACATACACCCCCCCCCCCCCCCCCGTAATGACCTGAGGCCGCAGGTGAACAGACGGCTGTGGCTCATGGCGTCTCTGACGAGGCTCAAGGTGAGGTCCGGGTTCTGGACGTGGCCGTCGGACAGCAGCAGCAGGTTCCTGAGGCCGCGCGACGGGGGAAGCAGGCTCAGGGCCCTCAGGGGCCTCCACAGCTCAGTGCTGCCCCCTACTGGAGGGTGGGACTGGGAGAGGGAGGAACGGCGGAATTGGCTTACTAATCAATTATTTAAATTAACAGCCTGCTTCATCCTACATAGAGAGTGTAAAATGAACTACTATTAGTTACTTTCCACCAGGCCTCATCTGTCCCTCAAACCTCACCTGGATGAAGCTCCTAGCGGCGCGGTACGAGACCTCACCATCCTGGGCAGAGAGGAAGGCATCTTTGTGTTCTGGAAGACACAGCCATTCAGTATGAATCTCCCGTTTTCAGTACAATTAACACCACATAAATGGATATCCTACTAATATCCTACTTTTCTTTCTTGCCTTGATCTCCTAACCCCCTCTCCCCCTTCTTCCCTGTCTTTGTTTTGTTGGAAAATAACATGATAGGAACCATGCACAAAAACGAATTTCACCCACATTTTTACTTGTAAAACTGTGATGTGGCAATAAAGATGATTCTGATCCGAAAAGCGCATTATTACTTTGCAATGGATGAAAGGAGCCAAATTCTTCCAATAGAACCAATGTAGTTAGTATTTAGCTCTTACAGTGTTAACACTTTTCATTGATTAAATGCAGGCCACTTTTAACCTGTCTATTTTGGACATCCTCAAATATTTTCACAAGAGCCCGGAATAGTCGGCCTACAAGGCTCACAAACAAACAACGCACTAAATCACTAAACAATCACTACACCCACTCCCACGCTGACCTGTGCCAAGGAGGATGACCTTGACCTTCCATCACTACACCCACTCCCACGCTGACCTGTGCCAAGGAGGATGACCTTGACCTTCCATCACTACTACACCCATTCCCACCCTGACCTGTGCCAAGGAGGATGACCTTGACCTTCCATCACTACACCCACTCCTGACCTGTGCCAAAGAGGATGACCTTGACCTTCCATCACTACACCCACTCCTGACCTGTGCCAAGGAGGATGACCTTGACCTTCCATCACTACTACACCCACTCCTGACCTGTGCCAAAGAGGATGACCTTGACCTTCCATCACTACACCCACTCCTGACCTGTGCCAAGGAGGATGACCTTGACCTTCCATCACTACTACACCCACTCCCACCCTGACCTGTGCCAAGGAGGATGACCTTGACCTTCCATCACTACACCCATTCAAACCCTGACCTGTGCCAAAGAGGATGACCTTGACCTTCCATCACTACACCCACTCCCACCCTGACCTGTGCCAAGGAGGATGACCTTGACCTTCCATCACTACTACACCCACTCCTGACCTGTGCCAAGGAGGATGACCTTGACCTTCCATCACTACACCCATTCCCACGCTGACCTGTGCCAAGGAGGATGACCTTGACCTTCCATCACTACACCCACTCCCACGCTGACCTGTGCCAAAGAGGATGACCTTGACCTTCCATCACTACACCCATTCCCACGCTGACCTGTGCCAAGGAGGATGACCTTGACCTTCCATCACTACACCCACTCCCACGCTGACCTGTGCCAAGGAGGATGACCTTGACCTTCCATCACTACACCCATTCCCACGCTGACCTGTGCCAAAGAGGATGACGTTGACCTTCCAGCGGCGCGACGAGTCGCAGAGCTCTGAGAGGAGCTTCAGGGCGACCGCCCTGGCGTTACGAAGGGCTTCTCCCCGCATGGACTCGGACGAGTCCAGCAGGAGCACCACCTCCTCCTCGTCAGCTGTAGAGGACACCTCAAAGTCTGGGTGGAAGACCAGCATGGAGGCCTGGGTGGAGGAGGAGAGTGAACACTATTAGAGAACACCTCAAAGTCTGGGTAGAAGACCAGCATGGAGGCCTGGGTGGAGGAGGAGAGTGAACACTATTAGAGAACACCTCAAAGTCTGGGTAGAAGACCAGCATGGAGGCCTGGGTGGAGGAGGAGAGTGAACACTATTAGAGAACACCTCAAAGTCTGGGTGGAAGACCAGCATGGAGGCCTGGGTGGAGGAGGAGAGTGAACACTATTAGAGAACACCTCAAAGTCTGGGTAGAAGACCAGCATGGAGGCCTGGGTGGAGGAGGAGAGACTCCTCAAGTCAAGACTATTTGATTTATGGATCGCATTTCATTTGAAATCTACTCAGCCAGCCGCTTTCAACCAGGTGTCAAAGATTATTACAAAAAATGACGATCTGCAAGCTCACAACGCGTTGTGAGCTTGTAGAACAGCTTTTTATTGTTTTTCACAGGACACCCTTGTACAATGGATCATTAGCCTGGGGTCCACATAGGCAGCTCCCGGATAATCTAGACACAGCTGCACGACATGAGACTAATTAATTAGAACGACAGAGAGTGTGCTTGTGTGCGTCAATTTAACAAAAGTGCAGACGATCAGAAATCAGCAGAGAGTGATCGATGTTTTTTTTTCACTCCCTGTAAATAACAACGTCTGGGTTTCCGAGGCTAATGGAGCATAAACTGGGCAAAAGAAAACAATCGACCAGACAGAATGACAGGTCATCAAATGGTGAGACGGCATAAGTGGACAGATGGGGAGACACAGAGAGAGAGACAGAGGCAGACACAGAGAGAGAGACAGAGACAGAGAGACAGAGACACAGAGAGAGAGACAGAGAGACAGAGAGACAGAGACACAGAGAGAGAGACAGAGAGACAGAGACACAGAGAGAGAGACAGAGAGACAGAGACACAGAGAGAGAGACAGAGACAGAGAGACAGAGACACAGAGAGAGAGACAGAGACAGAGAGACAGAGACACAGAGAGAGAGACAGAGAGACAGAGAGACAGAGACACAGAGAGAGAGACAGAGAGACAGAGACACAGTGAGAGAGACAGAGAGAGAGACAGAGAGACAGAGAGAGAGACAGAGAGACAGAGAGAGAGACAGAGAGACAGAGAGACAGAGAGAGAGACAGAGAGACAGAGGCAGACACAGAACGTGTGATGGATAAAAGTAAGGACAGACAGACACACCTGGCTGTCTTTGTCAGGGTGATTCTCCACCCACATCCTGGGCAAGTGGATCTGAGACAGTGTGATTGACAGCTGGAAACCGTCTGGACCCAGAGCCTCTCCTGGTACCACACTCACCACCGCCTTACAGGCTGTTTTCTACGTGCACACGCCACACGCACGCACACGCACACACACAGTTAGTTAGCAGAGTTAACATATTCACAATAATGAAAAGTAGGGAGTCCGCAGCCAAATACATGACATGAAAAAGGTTGTGAACCACTGATACTGAAACATTTCAGAAAACTGTCATGATTTAGAAGACATTTGTAGAATCTGTTGTCAGGTCTAAAGTGGTTAAAATGTACAGATGGTAAATGATAACGACTAAACACTTCTAGTAACTAGTCTTACCTTGATTCTGACTTTGTGCGTGTCACACTTGAGGCTGGTGATTTCATTGGGCATGTCGATGGACATGTCCAGGGAGAACTCACTGTCGCCGCACACGCACACGCACACGCACACGCACACGCACACACACACACACACACACTTTCTTTTTATTCTGTACTATATTTCAAAGCTCCCACCTTTTTAACACATTGTATGTTTTGGGCGCTATAGTAGCCGAGCAAATCAGCTACACAAATATTAAATGACATTGACAATGAATGGAGAATTTACGTCATATGTGTCTGAGAAAATTGACAAGTTACGTTACGATGATGACGTACGATGATAAGAGCGTGATTTAAAAAAAATATATACAGTACATTTTATAAAATATATTTCAGATATACCTATTGATAAGATAACAAACATAAAAGCATAACTCACCCCTTAGTATCCAGGTCAGTCATACACACCTTCTTGACAGTAGCCTGTTAATAAAATAATGATGTTTTGTGCTGTATTGGTATATGAGGTTATCTTGATTTGTATATTTTGAGGCCAATACTTTGAGGCCAAAATTCAAGTGTGGCTGTGCCAGGCTAAACAGTATTAGCATTATTATAAAGTAATAAGTACAGTAACTATAGTTACTTTTGGCAGGGAGTTTTCTTTGACTATTTAAAAAAAACCTTTTGAAATAGTTCAAATAGCCGATCTACAAGCTCACAATGTCTCGATGTACAGTAGATCGGCTAGTTGAACTATTTTAAAATGTTTTTAAAAGAAATGGCAAATTAGTTTAGTTATAAGGGATATGGGTGGCGCAAGATGGAGCCTATAATATATTACCAATTACCATTGTTGAGTAAATTTCCCCATCACTGCTCACCTGGGTGGTCTGGTTGAGATGGAGCCTATAATATATTACCATTGTAATAATTGTTATAATTTATATTTTTTGTCCCACGATTTTGTAACCCATTTTTCACCCCTGTGTCAATCATCCTGTGATGTGATCCTGGGCTCTACACACCCTCCGCCAACCTAGGGAGAGCAACGGACTTAACTCATGCTTCCTTCATGCTTGAGTGTCCAAGTTGCTCCTTTACACCTGACAGGGGGGAGTTTCCCTGGTTGGACGTAGCGCGTGGAAGGAGCACGTTATTCCAGCCAGTTCCTTTCCCCTCCATCAGGCGTCCCGGCTGGCCAGGGGGAGGCAGTTTAGAGACCAGGATTACTGCATGTTTTTGTGTGTACCTACCCTAGGGGACACGGGGAGAACATGCAAACTCCACACAGAAAGGCCCTTTCGCCAACCCCGCCTTCGGGTATGGGCACTGATGACGCGGAGGAGGAAACACGCCGCCAGCACCCACAGCGCCCCGAGCGGGAATCGAACCCAGGACCTTCTAGCTGTGAGGCGACAGCACTACCAACTGTGCCACCGTGCCCCTCATATATTACCATTGTTGAGTAACGTTTCCCATCACTGCTCACCTGGGTGGTCTGGTTGAGCGCGGCGCTCTCCTGCCACGGCGCCACGCTGCCGGGCAGGGAGAAAACGACCCGCCCGTCGCGCACGATGAGCTCCGAGACGAACGTGACCTTGATCAGGACGGTGGCGCCGGCCGGCAGGTTCCCCACGCTGATGGTGAACACGTCCTGCACGCATGGCGGTCACACGGAGATATCATTCACTGTACATTATGTACATTATTACACGCATGGCGGTCACACGGAGATATCATTCACTGTACATTATTGACACATGCTGACGTTGCATTTTGAACACAAGACGTCATCTTCCTGTAACCACAAATCAACAGAAATAGTGTGTGTGTGCGTGCATGTGTGTGCACCGTGTGTGTATGCATGATATGAACAGAGACATACAGCGGCGTCTTGGTCCATAAGGTAAGCTCCATGACCTTTGGCCACAGCCTGCTTGTACTCCTTGCGCGCCTGTTCCTTCTCTTTCACCTAAAAAAAACAACAACAACAAACCACAAATAACAACACACAACTCAGTCAGTCCTGAATGGATAGGGCTTTGTTGAGGGTCTGTTTGGTGTACAACACTAAAATAGACCAGTAAGCGTTCATTTGGTTACACCTACTATGTACAAACCTGTTACCTTTCAGGATTCAAATTAAAAAATTGCGAAAGTAGCAGATCGACAAGCTCAAAACGCGTTGTTTCACCGCACGTTTCGAGCTTGCGGACCTGCTACTGTTGGTGCTTTTGTGTGACGAAAAAAATAAAAGAATAAAAGTTTAAATATGGAGATAAGATTATCTATTTCGTTGCCCGACAGCAACAAAATAGATAAATGGAGGATTGGTCCTGAGGGCCCCCTCACCCCCACTTTTACTGTACATAATATTTATTTTGATTTCTACCCATTTATATGATGTTTTTGCACAGTACTGTATATTTGTCATTAAATGTTCCGATTAATTGAATATGAAGGACCCCAATGGAAACAAGCCATTGGCGTTCTTGGGTTTTAAATCCATACCATACTTTCCCGTTTTTTTTATTCCTGCAAACTGTTAATAAAGTATTTATTATCGAAAGATCTTTGGGAGATTTTCTGTGAATGTAATGCCGAGGAACGCACATGGTGGCCACAGAAACGTCTCTGGAATCAATAAAATAAACATTGTTTGGGAAACACTGATGAAACACAGCTGACCTGTCCCACCACATGTTTCCACTGATGAAACACAGCTGAAACACTGCTGAAACACTGATGAAACACAGCTGACCTGTCCCACCACATGTTTCCACTGATGAAACACAGCTGAAACACTGATGAAACACAGCTGACCTGTCCCACCACATGATGAAACACTGATGAAACACAGCTGACCTGTCCCACCACATGATGAAACACTGATGAAACACAGCTGACCTGTCCCACCACATGATGAAACACTGATGAAACACAGCTGACCTGTCCCACCACATGATGAAACACTGATGAAACACAGCTGACCTGTCCCACCACATGATGAAACACTGATGAAACACAGCTGACCTGTCCCACCACATGTTTCACTGAAACACTGAAACACTGATGAAACACAGCTGACCTGTCCCACCACATGTTTCACTGAAACACTGAAACACTGAAACACTGATGAAACACAGCTGACCTGTCCCACCACATGTTTCACTGAAACACTGAAACACTGATGAAACACAGCTGACCTGTCCCACCACATGTTTCACTGAAACACTGAAACACTGATGAAACACAGCTGACCTGTCCCACCACATGTTTCACTGAAACACTGAAACACTGATGAAACACAGCTGACCTGTCCCACCACATGTTTCACTGAAACACTGAAACACTGATGAAACACAGCTGACCTGTCCCACCACATGATGAACACATGATGAAACACTGATGAAACACAGCTGACCTGTCCCACCACATGTTTCACTGAAACACTGAAACACTGAAACACAGCTGACCTGTCCCACCACATGTTTCACTGAAACACAGCTGACCTGTCCCACCACATGTTTCACTGAAACACTGAAACACTGAAACACTGATGAAACACAGCTGACCTGTCCCACCACATGTTTCACTGAAACACTGAAACACTGAAACACTGATGAAACACAGCTGACCTGTCCCACCACATGTTTCCCGTACTGATGAAACACAGCTGACCTGTCCCACCACATGCTGAAACACTGATGAAACACAGCTGACCTGTCCCACCACATGCTGAAACACTGATGAAACACAGCTGACCTGTCCCACCACATGTTTCACTGAAACACTGCTGAAACACTGATGAAACACAGCTGACCTGTCCCACCACATGTTTCACTGAAACACTGAAACACTGAAACACTAATGAAACACTGAAACACTGCTGAAACACAGCTGACCTGTCCCACCACATGTTTCCCGTTGATGAAACACAGCTGACCTGTCCCACCACATGTTGTCCCACCACATGTCAGCTGACCTGTCCCACCACATGTTTCAGCTGACCTGTCCCACCACATGTTTCAGCTGACCTGTCCCACCACATGTTTCACTGAAACACTGAAACACTGAAACACAGCTGACCTGTCCCACCACATGTTTCCCGTACTGATGAAACACAGCTGACCTGTCCCACCACATGTTTCAGCTGACCTGTCCCACCACATGTTTCAGCTGACCTGTCCCACCACATGTTTCCCGTTGATGAACGCCTCGAATCCACACACAGCGGCGCAGTCGTCCAATGGGAACACATACTTGGCCTCGATGGGTACAGAGCTCTGATTGGTGTACTTCTGGAAGATGATGACCTGGGAGCCAATAGGGACATGGGTTACTTAAAAACGGTAACATACCACTGTATCCTGATAGTAATCATTGCTACAACGTGTCCAGTAACAGGGGTCTCCTCGTGTCAGTGGCTCAGCGGTAGAGTGGCCGGTAGAGCGGCCGTATGAGAACCGTGAGGTTCCCTCAGAGTTAGTGTCCTTTAGCAAGACTCTGAACCCCTAATTGCTCCCAATGGGCAGGTTGGTGCCTTACATGGTTTCCTCTGCCATGTGTGAATGTAATGCACAATTGTAACCTTTGTAAAGGTGCTATATAAATGCACCATTTACTTGTGCTCTTTAACCCATTCTGACCTGAGATCAGATTCACACGAGGTTTCCGCCGGACACACACTGGTCTGATTAACCCATTCTGACCTGAGATCAGATTCTAAAAATGTCAGTCGTTCTTCGATTAAAAAAAAAATAGCAGACCTACAAGCTCGTATCGCGCCACTCAGTGGCGCGATATGAGCTTGTAGATCTGCTATTTTTAAATAGCTAAAGCATAACATGATGCCGACACCAAAATGGGTGCCCGGTCAGAATGGGTTAATGAACATGAATTTCAGGGAACCAATATGTGTATTGAAACATATATTTTATATATATATATATTTAGATGACTGTTATTATATTAAGTTTCCACATAGTCAGTTGGTTCGCTCTCCATGTACCTGGGAGAGCAGGTCCATCAGCTTGCACTTCACATGAACGGCATGTAGAGGGAGTTGTTGTCCAGTGCTGTCCAACAGACCTGCAGTCACCTTATCCAGTGGATTTTCACTGCTCCAGACACTGTCCTCGTCAGACACAACTGTGCGCACACACACACACACACACACACACACACAAATATCTGTTATGCAATTGTGAAATCTATTGTTTATTAAATCCCTAGTTTGTGTAGTCTTACTCCTAAGATTTCACAATATCTTAGAAGATTGCAAAAAATTCCAATAAATGTCATAAATAACCGACAAGCTCACAAGAGCCTGTAGATCGGTTAAAAAATTTAAACCCACTTCAGATCATTCGATTCATCTTAAATAATAAATAATATAATAAAGATAATAAAGATAATAACAGATAATTGTAGGCCAAAACCAATGACTGGCCATGTCGCGGTGGGCGGCGGTGGCTCAGGGGTAGAGTGCCTGGATGGTAACCGTAAGCTTGCCAGTTTGAACCCCGGCTCCCCCAGAGTTACTGTCGAAGTGTCCTTGAGCAAGACACTGAACCCCTAATTGCTCCCGATGTGCTAGTTGGTGCCTTGCATGGTTTCCACTGCCATCGGTGTATGAATGGGTGAATGTAATGCACAATCTCTGTAAAGCGCCTTGGATAAAGGCGCTATATAAATGCACCATTTACCATTTGCCATGCAACTTCTTGCAACCAAACCGTTGCGTGTAGTTGCAAGAAACCAGAGTGTCGGCCCACTGTATATGTACGCCAGGGGTGTACTGTATGTACTGTATGCACTGTATGTACGCCAGGGGTGCCCAAAAGGTAGATCGCGATCTACCAGTAGATCACAAAGGCTTTGCAGGTAGATCACCACGATGCCCCTAAAAATATATATAATTTTTTAATGACTTGATTGACATAAAAAAGGGCCTATCAGCTCAAACACACAATGCAATACTTTGTTTTCAAATTGTTGCGTACAACAATCAGTAGCATTAACCCATTCTGACCTGAGATCAGATTCATATGAGGTTTCCGCCGGACACACACTGGTCTGATGAACCCATTCTGACCTGAGATCAGATTTAAAAAATGTCAGTCGCTCTTCGATTCTTCAAAAATAGCAGACCTACAAGCTCGTATCGCGCCACTCGGTGGCGCGATATGAGCTTGTAGATCTGCTATTTTTAAATAGCTAAAGCATAACATGATGCTGACACCAAAATGGGTGCCCGGTCAGAATGGGATAAAAAGTCAAATACCATTTCCATTTTCCACCCCTGCTCTAGGTGGACTGCACGTGTGTTTTCATGAAATAAAGAAAACTCAAACTTTACACAAGAGAGTGAGGATATTCCCTTTATCCATCGCCAGTGGCTAGAACCCATAGAGTATATATATCTATAGAGAAGACACCCGAGTTCTCCTCCCATCCACTTGCATTGAGTTGCTCAAAAGCGCATGAGGCGGATTCACTCCTCCTTCCTGGTAGGAACAGAGTGCATTCTGGGACGGATTGCAATGGTGAGTGGCCCCAAACACATGAACGCGCTGCCGTTGAACGCGCACGAGCGTCGTCCGTCGTGAACGTGTATACAATGATAGTCAACGGACAGCGCGTTCATGTGTTTGGGGCCAGGCTGCAATACCTTCATTCGGCCACTATGTCCATTTCGCCTCAAGATTTCCTCTGGGTGCCTTCTCTATAAATATATATACTCTAAGCTAGAACCTCACCTGCAGGGTTCTGCATCCTGTTGACCATCTGATTTGGACCGGTGGGCTGGACCATGGAGGGGTCAGCGTGAGGACCCTCTGACGAGAGAGAGTATAAACATCTTGAGCGTCAATAGTCTAGTCTAGTGAAGACATCACATAAAGTTCCGTGGACATGGCTGATAACGTCCCATAGCTGGAGGGTACAAATTTGTACGTACTTAGCAACAAAATAAATGAGTTAAGCTAACCAGCGAGTAGCCTCGGAAACCCAGACGTTTTTATTACCAGGGAGGAAAAAAAAGTCTGGGTCCGAGTCCACTTCAATACGGCATAGAGTAGCGCTAACGTCGATCACTCTCTGCTGATTTCTGATCGTCTGCACCTTTGATAAATTGAGGCAAACCAGTCAACAAGTCTGACGGAGGCATGCCAGGCTGGCCGGGCATCATGCCCTGTTTCGGAAGCCGCGTCCGCCTCTTCTCCTCCAGCTCCTTCTGGATCTTGAAGATCTTCTCAGCAAACAGGTGGTAGTATTCCGCCTGGAGGTCAAACAGCAAACAGAGAAAAGGAGTCAAGCGAGAAGCAAGTCCGGTAAACCCCATTCAGGACGGGAACCAACCTTTTGGGTGTTGAAGGCATTATGTTCACGGGTGCACACAAGCGGTGCGCCGTCAAAATGTTTGGTGCGCGGTAGATCAAAGGCATGGAGGCGCATTAGCGCACCCTGAGAGACAGGGATTTAGAGAACGCTGACAGGCATTCAAAAGGAACTCAAATGAGATGTTAACGTCCTGTAAGTAGACTTAGAAATAAAACTAGTGTTGACTAATCATTACAAGTGGCTCTTATTTTGATGAGGCAGTTTCTAAACATGCAGGAAGTCCATTTCACTTTTAACCCATTCTGACCTGAGATCAGATTCATACGAGGTTTCCACCGGACACACACTGGTCTGATGAACCCATTCTGACCTGAGATCAGATTCTAAAAATGTCAGTCGCTCTTTGATTTTTCAAAAATAGCAGACCTACAAGCTCGTATCGCGCCACTCGGTGGCGCGATATGTGCTTGTAGATCTGCTATTTTTAAATAGCTAAAGCATAACATGATGCCGACACCAAAATGGGTGCCCGGTCAGAATGGGTTAAACAAGCTACGATGGATGAGCTGTCAAAGTGCTAGTCGCTAAACCACGTTAGCGACCATGTTTACAATATGAAAACTGTCACTTAGACAATGTAGGTTACACACGCTGGAATTGAACCTGCAGGCAGTATTAGGTGAGTAATTCATCTAATGAAGCCCTTATCGCAATATAAATATTTATCAAATGCTGAAGGGTACACACAAAACACTGCAGTGTACAGGATATATAGCGACAGAATGAAGGAGATTGGGTTCCATCGCACAGTCGCACAATGTCGCATTCAAGTAAAGAGTTTGCTCCGCTGATCTGGAGTCAGATATAAAGTGGTAGGTTTGTTTGTGTAGACAGTAGGCTACTCCCATTAACCTACCAGGTTAATTTATGCATGTAGGCTAGCCACTACTTTACAAAACCAATTGGTAAAGTTGTAGCGATCTGACACACACACACACACACACACACACACCTTTATGTCCCAACTATTACTCGAAGTAGCCTTTATTTTGTAACTTTTTAACTTAAAGGTATATTCAGTGATTTCACTCAAAAAACCTTAGGTTTCGTTTTTGGCTGTGGGACCCAGCCTTTCGTCCAATCAGGATAGAGAGCCAAAAACGAAACCTACGGTTTTTTGACCCCCAGGGGTTAACTGGGGACAGGGAGGAACTCCTTATATGGCCAGCACACTCTATAGTAGAGAGGATTATCACAACAAAACAAAAAAATAAGTGATATTTGAATTAAGTGAAATCACTGAATATACCTTTAACACATTGATTAAAGTTTCCTGCTGCACAGTGTGAACACCAAACACACTGAATAAAATTATGCATAAAATACAATGATGCAACCCCCCCCCCCCCCCCCCCCAGTCTACCGAAGGTAGGTGTGAATGCGACCTACTGTAAATGTACGGTATGTCCTTGATGTCAACCTGTCAAAACTTCAACGGCATCATTTTTGCATCATTGATGATGTGAAACACATCAAGTCTGACACGGTGTGTAAAGTTAATAAAGCTTGTGGGATACTTCTCAAGATTAAAATAGGGTGCATTTTGCATCCCAAAACGAAGTTTATAGTTAAACTCTGAATCAACAACCTCTGAATCCACGGAATGCACTACTGTATTTTTTTCTGTTTTTTATTCTAGTTTATTTTTGCTAGCTTTAGTTCATTTCTTCTACTGTTTTCTACATGAATATAACCACAATATAACCATATAAAATGAAATGAGAGTTAAATGCTGCAATTTGTAAAAAATGGCAAAATATAACGTCGTTGAAGAGGGACTCATAAAAAGTCCCTGCGACTCCACTAATAGGGGATTCACACTATGGTCCCGGGTGCGCACTCGGGACCACTTGGTAGTGTGAATGATGCGTACCGTTCCCGGGAGCGGATTGCCCAACCGTCCCCGGGACCGCATGGGGGGGGGGGGGGGGTCTCTGGACCGTTGAAGTGTATTCAGATACGGATCGTTCCAATGTGAATGCATGCGTACTTAAAGAAGGAAGTGGACTGTTTTTTTTTAAGAACGTGACATAATCGTCGACAAGCCAAGCGTCAACAAAAAAAAACACACAGCCGCTGCAGTGCTGCACAACGCGTAACACCAGCTCATTTCTCAACGCCGCCCGTCTCCTGTTGAATCTGCGTATACGCGCAGCACCGCAGTACGCGCTGATCTTATTACACGTGGCTCTTGGGCTTTGCTTGGCATAGTTTCCAAAGTAAAACAAAATAATAATAATGCTAAAGTAGAATCCATAGCAAACTAATATCAAACACGACACTGGAGCACAGAACTGACTGACACAGTCATAGTGAATAGCAGGCAGGCTGACAGTATAGTAGTATAACGGCAAAGAGGCAATGCAATTCAGTGTGTCTGGATTTATTTGAGACAATGTCACAGAGTTGATGGTCAGTGTCCGTGCGCGCCAGCCATCAAGCACACCGTCATCAGGAGGATTAAAGTGTGTTATGCAAGTGTACCCGGGTGCGCTGTTGAATCTCGGGTAATGTGAATCATGGGGACCAGGCAACCGTATTCGGAAACGGTTCCAATGAAACGGATTCAGTCCGTCTCAGTGTGAATCCCCTATAAAAGACCATCGCTGCATCCCGGGACTCATTACATTGAAAACCTATTTACATCACTGTAAATAGGTCTTTAGGTTAGCTTACCCGGCTGTTAGCGGAATCGTACATGTCGCCCTCTACTTTAGGTTCTTACCCAGCTGTTAGCGGAATCGTACATGTCGCCCTCTACTTTAGGTTCTTACCCAGCTGTTAGCGGAATCGTACATGTCGCCCTCTACTTTAGGTTCTTACCCGGCTGTTAGCGGACTCGTACATGTCGCCCTCTACTTTAGGTTCTTACCCGGCTGTTAGCGGACTCGTACACGTCGCCCTCTTCTTTCCGCGCGTAAGCCACCAGATTCGCCATCTGTCGGTCCTTCAACACAGCCGGGTCTGGGGTTGGGAAGATGGCCTGTACGCTGCTCATCCAACACACAGGGAATACAAGAAACAAAGTCAGCTGGGTCTGGGGTTGGGAAGATGACCTGACTCCAACGCCAATTTATCATTCACTCGCCAAGCGAATAACCCATTCTGGACGCCGGGAACCCCACTTTTTTAAGCATTACGTTATACTTTAGCTATTGAAAAATAGCAGATCTACAAGCTTACAAGCTTGTAGCGCCGAGTGGCGTGCTAAAATCGCAATAAATTTGTCGCAAATCTTTGATTATATATTCTTTCAGAGCGAATATCTTTAACTCAAATCTTTGCTTCTGGGGGCGGGGAGGGGTCCCTGGAACAACATATTTTCAGATGGGGGTTCATGGCCAATTACAGATAATTCTGGGGGTCCTTGACATGAAATAGTTTGAGCACCACTGACATAGAAACATAGGTTTCTCTTTCTTCAGGTCTAAATTGGATAATCCTGTTGGTGGTTGGTTTCTCTGTGGTGCAGCAGACTCACAGCTTGTGGACCATGTGGTTACGGAGGTCCTGGGTGACGTCTTCGTGCCAAGACTTCCTCATGCCCGCGGCAGAGGCCGGGGTGGCCGTGGGCATGGAGCCCAGGCTGCCCACACCGTCGTTCATTAAACTGAAACAAAGACATGGAAAGAAACAAAGACATTAGGAACAGATATTCATTATAAAAGGCCATCAGGGTTGCATTGGTGACTACCGGGAGTTGATTCAAACAGGACCATCTGTAACAGACTTGAATTTAACCCATTTTGGCCTGACCTCGAAATTAAAAAAATAATAATTCTTAAGTCCTCCAGTTTTCTGAAATAAATATTTTCACGATTTTTCAAAAATAGCAGACCTACAAGCGCTATGAGCTTGTAGATCTAAATTATAACATAACGTTTAAAAGATCTACAAGCTCATAGCGCGCCACCGAGTGGCGCTACGAGCTTGTAGGTCTGCTATTTTTGAAAGAAAACTATCATTTTCAAACAGACATTTTTAGAATCTGATCTCAGGTCAAAATGGGTTAAGTTGGTACTACTATGACCAGTTTCTACCAAGTTACTAAGTCAAACCGTTTGTGACATGCCATGGACCCAAGTGTGTAGTTCACTTAGGGTGGCCAGATGTCCGGTTTCACGCCGGACAGTCCGGTTTTAGACCCACCTGTCCTCCTCCCACCTCAACCTCCGGCCGGATACATAATTGTCCGGTTTTTTGTGATATACAGTAATTGTGTCATAACTGTCATTTACGTCGTCTGGGTATTAAAATCTCCGCAGCGCTGCTCAGCTCCGCAGGGAGCCGGCCACACTCCCTCTGTCAAGAGAGAGGAGACGTTCGTAGTGTTGCCATGTCCGCTTAATTATAAGCGACTTTGGGCTTGTTTTATAAAATAGCCTACTAAGCCTAGTCAGGCTTCTTTTGGGCTTGTTTTCATAGACATGGTTGCTTGGTTCTCTTCCAAAACCTGGCAACACTGCCAGTGGGACGGTCTGTTTGTTTGTTGTGGAATGTGTGCTCTCACAATCACTTTAGGATAGTTAATGCAGAGATAAATAAACCAAATATGCCGAAATGAAAAACTACATTTAATGAGCAATGGAGCAAGGAACTCGACATCATAAAGAAAGGGAGGCTAAAGCACTGTGAACATATAGGGCGGCTACTGGCATCATACTATGTCCCACACCGATGACCATAAGACTATAAAAAAAACCACAAGAAAGAGATTAAACATAAAACATATCTAAACATGAAATAAAATAAATTGATTATAAAATGAATGGCCTTTGTGGTACCCTATAATTTAAAAAGGTTAATTTAATTAGCAAATATATGTTCTCTGTGGACATAATGCTGGAGATGATGGTGGTGAAAATCAGGTGCAATAGTAGTAGTAATAATAATAATAATATCTGGGAAGGGGGGGGGCGAATCTGGGAGGGGGGGGGGGGGGGTCGGGGGAGCGGGCCCCGCAAAAGTGTCCTCCTTTTTGAGGTCTTGCAGGTGGCCACCCTAAGTTCACTGCATTATCGGTAAAGTTGTATGTACAACACTGCAACGCTAAAACATTGTGTACAGTATCGTTTCACTGCTTAGCGCCACCTCAAGCGTCCCAGAGTGAGGCAATGAAACTGCAAGGGGCCGATTCATACTCCTATTTTACCGCTGTTTCGGCGCTGTAGTGCCCAAATGATTTCGGCGCGTCAGACATTCTCAGTAGCACCGAAGAGCCGACTTTAGGATGGTATCCCCCCCGAACCTCAAATGACGTCACATTGTAGGCAGAGCCGAACCGACTTTTATTCGGCTCAAAAATAGGAGTATGAATCGGCCCTTATGGTTGCTCCGAATTAACCTCAAATAAAAGTGACTGAATGCGAATGTAAAAAGGCCTTCCGAGATACTGGCCATGATACTGGCCAGGACATGAGTTTCCCTTCTACAAAAAAAAAGGTCTACTAACCTCTACTAAGGCCTCTTTTAGACGGGGACCATCTCCATATAACACGTCAAAGTCCCGTTGCGTTCTCATTTTTTCTTACCCTTTACACGAGAACGCACACGTTATGATATGATGTGCTATTTTGCTATACTGTCGCTAGGTGGCGATAACGGGCTGCCAAATAGACAGGTCACCCACGTACAAGAAGAAGAAACCTTCACGCAAGCCTGCGCAACACGGCTCTGGGCGCGCCACGGGATGGTATATATTGTATAATACATTAGGCTACATAAACGCTGCTGCCGCGGCTGCCGTCTATCACAAGGCTTTTTATTTACATCATGGTTTTACATTCAACATCGCTGATGAGCATCACTTTGTAGGCGAGGAGGGAGGCTTGTTCAGGAACTCCATTATATCATAATGATATGGCTCTGCATCAATGTAATAAACATATGCGCTGTGAGCCAACGTGAGCCATGATGTCATAGGTTTTGCGGATTCACCGTTTTGCCTGTTTATATGGAGACCATAGGAAACGGTGTTCTGAAAGATTTCCACTCTGGGAGGCAGTTTCACTTCGATGCGTTTTCACCTCCTGAGAACACCGTTCTCGTCTAAATGACAGCGCTAAACGGTACTTTATTTTGCCGTTTTTTATGAACACCATCCTCGTGTAAATAGCACCTAAGTCTACTAACCTCTGTGCATTGATGGAATCTGCCATCACTCCCATGAGGTTCCCTCCTAGATAGAGAGAGAGAGAGAGAGAGAGAGGGAGAGAGAGAGATAGAGAGAGAGATAGAGAGAGAGAGAGAGAGAGGGAGGTTATGAACTTGAATTACTGATAACAATGTTATGAAATTGTAATAACTACTGCCAAATGCAGGGTTCCCCAGTCGAGGTCGAGGTCTTGCCCTGAAAATTAATTTTCAGGACAAAACCCCATTTGAAAAGGACCCCCAGTTTGACATGCAGAGGCTACTGACCCCCCATTTAATGCCATTTATATCTGGACCCCCCCCCCCCGGAAATTCTTCCAGGGGCCACAAGGGGGCTCCTCTGCAGGCCGCAGATGGCCCGCGGGCCGCTAATTGGGGAACCCTGGCCTAATGTATGCCTTAACGATCTACGTGATCGCCTAGGGCCCCAGGTGTTGCTAGAGCCCCCTACATAATTCCCCACCCCCCAATTTTTGTTTGTCTACCTTAGTTTCTAGTTTTGACCCTTTTTAACTTTTTTTATCTAGATAATATTTCTAATAAAACTGTATTAATTATTTTGTTCTGTAAAGCGACTTTGAGTACCTTGAAAAGCACTATATAAATTGTATGTATTATAATTATTATGTATAATTATCCCCAATGGCAGTTGCAAGGAGTTGCATTGGTGTGACATGTCCTTGGAACTGTTTTGTTGCAAGGAGTTGCATTGGTGTGACAGCCTTACCGAAGGTGTCTGCCAGGCTGGGCGGAGGGAGCTCGGAGGTGGTGTCCATGCTGGGATGGAACTCCTTCAGCCGGTCTCCTTCAACGGTGAACCGAACCACGAAGCTCAGCTTCACCTGGTCGCTACCGAACACCACAAACTCATCATCCTGTAATATATAATACACACACAGCTCAGCTTCACCTGGTCTCTACTACCGAACACCACAAACTCATCATCCTGTAATATATAATACACACACAGCTCAGCTTCACCTGGTCTCTACTACCGAACACCACAAACTCATCATCCTGTAATATATAATACACACACAGCTCAGCTTCACCTGGTCGCTACTACCGAACACCACAAACTCATCATCCTGCAACATATAATACACACACAGCTCAGCTTCACCTGGTCGCTACTACCGAACACCACAAACTCATCATCCTGTAATATATAATACACACACAGCTCAGCTTCACCTGGTCTCTACTACCGAACACCACAAACTCATCATCCTGTAATATATAATACACACACAGCTCAGCTTCACCTGGTCTCTACTACCGAACACCACAAACTCATCATCCTGTAATATATAATACACACACAGCTCAGCTTCACCTGGTCTCTACTACCGAACACCACAAACTCATCATCCTGCAATATATAATACACACACAGCTCAGCTTCACCTGGTCTCTACTACCGAACACCACAAACTCATCATCCTGTAATATATAATACACACACAGCTCAGCTTCACCTGGTCGCTACTACCGAACACCACAAACTCATCATCCTGTAATATATAATACACACACAGCTCAGCTTCACCTGGTCTCTACTACCGAACACCACAAACTCATCATCCTGTAATATATAATACACACACAGCTCAGCTTCACCTGGTCTCTACTACCGAACACCACAAACTCATCATCCTGTAATATATAATACACACACAGCTCAGCTTCACCTGGTCTCTACTACCGAACACCACAAACTCATCATCCTGTAATATATAATACACACACAGCTCAGCTTCACCTGGTCTCTACTACCGAACACCACAAACTCATCATCATGCAATATATAATACACACACAGCTCAGCTTCACCTGGTCTCTACTACCGAACACCACAAACTCATCATCCTGTAATATATAATACACACACAGCTCAGCTTCACCTGGTCTCTACTACCGAACACCACAAACTCATCATCCTGTAATATAATACACACACAGCTCAGCTTCACCTGGTCTCTACTACCGAACACCACAAACTCATCATCCTGTAATATATAATACACACACAGCTCAGCTTCACCTGGTCTCTACTACCGAACACCACAAACTCATCATCCAGCAATATATAATACACACACAGCTCAGCTTCACCTGGTCTCTACTACCAAACACCACAAACTCATCATCCTGTAATATATAATACACACACAGCTCAGCTTCACCTGGTCTCTACTACCGAACACCACAAACTCATCATCCTGTAATATATAATACACACACAGCTCAGCTTCACCTGGTCTCTACTACCGAACACCACAAACTCATCATCCTGTAATATATAATACACACACAGCTCAGCTTCACCTGGTCTCTACTACCGAACACCACAAACTCATCATCCTGTAATATATAATACACACACAGCTCAGCTTCACCTGGTCGCTACTACCGAACACCACAAACTCATCATCCTGTAATATATAATACACACACAGCTCAGCTTCACCTGGTCTCTACTACCGAACACCACAAACTCATCATCCTGCAACATAATACACACACAGCTCAGCTTCACCAGGGGCCTATTTCACTAAACATGGATTAGGGATTAAGCTGGAATTTAACAGATATCCTGTTTTAATTGATTGTAGAACAGCTTCCCTCCCAATAGCGAGTTACACGAGTTACATATTCATTGTTAAATTTGCGTCTTTAATGTATTTTAACCCATTCTGACCGGGCACCCATTTTGGTGTTGGCATCATGTTATGCTTTAGCTATTTAAAAATAGCAGATCTACAAGCTCATATCGCGCCACCGAGTGGCGCGATACGAGCTTGTAGGTCTGCTATTTTTTGAAAAATCGAAGAGCGACTGACATTTTTTAGAATCTGATCTCAGGTCAGAATGGGTTCATCAGACCAGTGTGTGTCCGGCGGAAACCTCGTATGAATCTGTTCTCAGGTCAGAATGGGTTAAGACTTACAGGGTTTCCATCGGACAGATCATGTGACGTGTTCCGATGACTTCACCGCAACATTTTCTGTCGCACTGGCACGCAAAGGGTTCTGTGAAATGGAGGCCCAATGCATTCCAATGGCAGCGGTGGCCCAAATTGAGGCCCAATGCATTCCAATGGCAGCGGTGGCGCGCAGCGGGCGCGTTCCCCCTCCGTTGTTGTTGATCGCCACTTATTTTTCAACACACCATTTTAAAGCGGATTTTCATGAAAAGGAACGCGGTGGTTCTTCAAAGGTTAGTGAAATCTAGGCAGTCGCCGGGGCATTGCGGTTAATTAATTCACGAGACATGGCCAAAGCAGAGAGAACCCCTGGGCTACAGGATCGGCGGGCGGCCAGACTAAAGTGGGATCTACGTTTTTTGATTGATTGATTGAAATATTTATTAACAGTTTGTAGAATTACAGTACATTTCAAGCACAAACTCAATACAAAGACTGTTAACTGTGAGTGGACGACCCAATTAAGCATTACACTTGTTTACAACAGGGTCCACATTGTTCAATTCATCAAAACATTTAGAGACATACAAATAGACACTTCTATGTAGTTAAAGAACAGAACAGGAATTCATCATATAGGAAGCAAAAGGGAAAAGATACAGTGAGGGGAAAGGGGGGGGCGGTGGGGGGATTCAGATTTTACAGAGGCCAGTTTCGAATTGCAGCCATCCGTAGGTGCCCTTTTTTATACAGGGGGGTTACTTTGGCCAGTTTAAAATCTTGGGGGACCTGTCCCTGTTTGATGGAGAGGTTTACTATGTGGGTGATGACTGGAGCTATGGAAATGGCTGAGTCTCTGAGAAATTTGGAGGGTATATTATCATGGCCAGTGGCCTTGTGGGGTTGGAGGGCACTCCGTTTTTAAGTACCTCCTCAGTTGTTACCATTGCCATTTTAAAATCATCTTTACAAACACCTAGGTTTTTGTAGAAGGCTTTGATGTGCTCTACACCAAAACGCCCAGAGTGGGAGGGCAGTTTGTTAACCAGCATTGTTGCAATGTTTGTAAAGAAGATGTTCAAGTGGTTGGCTACATCAAGCTTGTCAGTGATGAGGGTGTTATTCGATTTTATGTTTATGTTAGTAAACCTGGTTTTTAGTTTCTGACCACAGCCTAGTTGGTTGTTTAGTAGCTTCCAGAGCTCCCGAGGATTGTTTTTCTTTTCCTCTGCTTTATCATTGATAAAGTTACTTTTGGCTGATTTGGTCATGGCAATTACACCGTTTCTTAGCTTGTTACATTGGGTTTTTAGGATGCACAGTTTGGTTTGGAGATCACTGTCGAAGCGCTTGCGCTTGGCTAGCTTGGACTTGCATTTAAGAAGTTCAGAGCATTTGTTGTCTCTGGTTTTCATTGCAGTCAGTATGTCCGAATTCATCCATGGCTCAGAGCGGGTTTTGACCCTGACGGTTCTCAAAGGAGCCATGATGTTTAGTACTGATGTTAATTTGGTTTTAAAGCCAAGCAAACGTGAACAGCGGGCTATGAGTTAACCTGGATATGTTGAGGCTTGATTGGGTTTCATGAAAGCAATGCCACATTAGTTACCATGGAAACTAAAGATGTGGACTTTCACACCGTTTCACAAATCGCACAGTAGGACTCTTGACCATACAAACATTTTCAGTAACAGACTCTATTTCTCACTCTCTCTCACTAGATAGGAAAGCCAACTCTGCACACCCCAAGCATATACTGTAGTACACACATATTAACACAATCTGGAAGCTCAACGTTCCAAACAGCACACCCACCCACACCCACGACCACAAGCACACCTGGAACTCAGACGGAGTGTCGGGGGTCTGGCGGACCCCGTGGACACTGTGGTAACCTTCCGGGGCCTGGCGGAGGCTGGGGTCCTTGCGGTGCAGGTCCCTGCATTCCCCCAGAGCCACGTCACACACCAGCAGCAGCCGAGACCCGTCCGTCTCACTGGGCTTGGAGTACTTCAGACTGGTGCTGTGGACGGAGAAGATGGAGACCAATTTTCTTATAGGGGGATATCATTTTATCGTTTGAGCTCTGAAAATAGCATATCTATTACATGCTCACAGATCCACAAGCTCACAGATCTACAAGCTCACAACGTGTCACGCTGTGATGTGTTTTCAACTTGTAGATCGGCTATTTTCAGCATGCAACAAAGTGTAAAATCAGGCATCACGAGGCACGACGCCATCAAGGCCCGCCAAAACGCATTTTTGTCGACAAAATCAACTATAGATTTAGTTAACTAAAATCTTGTGATATGTAGTCGAGTACAACGAGACTAACACTAAAAACATTCCAGGTTACTCAGTGACTGAGATATGACTAAAGCTAATGTTATTCAAGAGACTATATGATTAAAACGAATTCAAAACATTTCTGTCAAAATCAACACAGATTGTGAACCCGGCTGTTCTGACCTGACGGAGTCGCTGAAGTAGATTCCACTGCCCAGGTCCCCGATGTCTGTCCTCTCAATCCCATGATGCTTCACTCCAACGGTGGGCAGCAACAGGCCTCTGGACAGAGGACAGTCAGTCATACTGTACAATACAACAGGCCTCTGGACAGAGGACATGAGAGACCACAGTCAGGCATACTGTACAATACAACAGGCCTCTGGACAGAGGACATGAGAGACCACAGTCAGTCATACTGTACAATACAACAGCAATCACTGGGTATAAGCAATCATTTTTACTGGTCGATGTGTGTGCGTGTGTAACTTCTATTAGTATATTGTCAAAGCCAAATGTCCCCACAAGTTTAGTAGAATTTGCTTGTGATTTCCTGTCCTCACAAGAGAAATTGCTGTTTTATCAAAAAATATATATAATTTAGGATTACAATTATAAAAGATTGAGGTTGGAGTTAGGGTTAGGATTAGGCATTTAGCGGTCATCTTTAGGGGTTTGGGATAAGCTTACTCCGATTGATACTTGGTTGCAACTTGCAAGCTCACAACACATCTCACCGAGACGTGTGGCCAACTGGTGATATTCAGTATTTTAGCTGTGACGTGAGCGCCCCCTCCTGAGATACTTCCGGGTCCTACCTTTGTGTCGCTTTTGTGTCTCCATAGAGTTATACTGTGACACTCCGTCTGACTAAATCTGAGACGAAAACAACCACGAAAGTCAAATTTTACCGCTTTCCTCGCAACAACAAAGCTGCGCTGCTCTCCCAAATCTGGCTGTGACAGGCCATCTGCCCCACATGGAATACTATCGCCATTTCAATTTATTGTGTCAACTAAATCCTCATTAATGCAAACTGTATTCAATATACTCAAGCCTGCACACATTCTAAATATGCCCCCGAAATATTTTACCGAGCAAATGGATATTTTTGTTGTCATGGACACTACTCGAGTTGGAAGCATTAAGACCCATTTTAACCCTCAATGGCTTCCTTTCTGAAAAATAACGTAATTGTAAAAAGATTCACGCGTTTAGATATTCTATTTACAATGAGATGCGGACGGGAGCTGGTGCCACTTGGACCCGGAGCACTACAAAATGACGTCGGACTTAAATACTGAATAGTAGATTGGCTACAGTATTTCCGGCTACATAGATCCCACTGTTTGTCTATTTTCGGGGTATAACTCCGGTTTGAGAGTTAAGGCCTATTCATAGGATTTTCGGTGGTGAGGTGACCACCGCTCCGGTGGTGAGGTGACCACCGGAGCTGTAATAACGTGGAGCGGTGGTGAGTAAAAACAGAGAGAAGGGCTGGGGATAGTGGTGGTTTGCTCTTCACCGCGGCTCAGTGACGTCATGTTGTAGTTCGGTGGTCACCTCACCACCGAAAATATAGACTATGAATAATGCTTTAGGGTAATGAGACAGTCAGGATAAAAAAAGCATGCGCGCTCACCGAGACAGTCAGGATAATGAAAGTGCGTGCTCACCGAGACAGTCAGGATAATGAAAGTGCGTGCTCACCGAGACAGTCAGGATAATGAAAGTGCGCGCTCACCGAGACAGTCAGGATAATGAAAGTGCGTGCTCACCGAGACAGTCAGGATAATGAAAGTGTGTGCTCACCGAGACAGTCAGGATAATGAAAGTGCGCGCTCACCGAGACAGTCAGGATAATGAAAGTGCGCGCTCACCGAGACAGTCAGGATAATGAAAGTGCGCGCTCACCGAGACAGTCAGGATAATGAAAGTGTGTGCTCACCGAGACAGTCAGGATAATGAAAGTGCGCGCTCACCGAGACAGTCAGGATAATGAAAGTGCGCGCTCACCAAGACAGTCAGGATAATGAAAGTGCGTGCTCACCGAGACAGTCAGGATAATGAAAGTGCGCGCTCACCGAGACAGTCAGGATAATGAAAGTGCGCGCTCACCGAGACAGGCAGGATAATGAAAGTGCGTGCTCACCGAGACAGTCAGGATAATGAAAGTGCGCGCTCACCGAGACAGTCAGGATAATGAAAGTGCGCGCTCACCGAGACAGTCAGGATAATGAAAGTGCTCGCTCACCGAGACAGTCAGGATAATGAAAGTGCTCGCTCACCAAGACAGTCAGGATAATGAAAGTGCGTGCTCACCGAGACAGTCAGGATAATGAAAGTGTGCATGCTCACCGAGACAGGATGCCCACAAAACTGCTGGGGCTGGAGGCATGGAGGAGGAGCCTGATGTTGCCCAGCTCCTTCCTAAACATATGTAGCTCCGCCCCTCTGCCGACGCGCAGTATCTGCTGGACCTGCACGTTGCTAAGAGACGGACATAAATACCAGAATTATACATAGATATAGAGTATCTGCTGGACCTGCACGTTGCTAAGAGACCCGAATACCCGAATTATACACCATCGTGCACTGTGATAGCAACAGGCAACGACATATCGTTGCTGTCGGGATGAAACCACCCAACTCCATTTTTGAGTTTTTTTGACGTCTGTGTGTTGTTTCGTATTAAGTATTGAACCAATGAAAAGTAGTAAGAAGTGCTTCGGACAGAACCTCTTAACTCCATTGGACCCTCAAACTGTCTGCTAAAGCACCCAAATCCACCACCTCTCCCCTTTTCATGGAAGTAATTGACAGTATTTAAAGTCACAACACCAACTTTGATGAGGCAGTATTGCTTTGTTTTCAAAATATACGGTTTTCTTCATTTCCTGAAAAATGTACATTTTGGAGTTAGGTGGTTTCTTCCCGACAGCAGAGACGGTCAACATATATACGATAATTATACAACATACTAACTAACTAACTAATTATAGTCAATATAATTATACAATAATCCCAGTTGTCTGAACTTGGACCTTCCACCAAACACAAACACGTTCACCTTTTCTTTTCTAACCATGTGAGAAGGTCTTATTCTATCGCTGCTAAACAGAATGTAACATTTTACTGTGCAGAGAAAAAGCTCACATCACAATCACCTACAAAACATATGTATACAACACTGGTGGCACCCAGTTTTCCTATAGAGCGTATGCCGAGCAGCCCGGAAGAGTATTTCCAATTCATTTTTCCCATAGACGTTACAGAAGTATTTATTTAAAGACCTTTAAAGCCTTCGGACAAAGCCAACGCGGGTGGTGACAAATCATGACAATAAACAAAATAAATTGGGCCGAACAAATAATTAGAAAAAAGATAAACAACAAAAATAGTGTTGTACCCTGCCCTTTTTTTCTTCTTTTTAATTATTTGTTCTGCCCAATTCTTTTTGTTTATTGTCATGAGTTGTCACCATCCGAGTTGTCTTTGTCCGAGGCTTACAGGTCTTTAAATAAATACTTTCTGAAACGTCTATGGGGAAAAAGAATTATGGGAAATTCTCTTCCGGGCCGCTCATCGGAGGCGGGACTGTGACACTATTCGGGAACAATGCAAGTCGGGAACAATACAAGTTAGAGAATATAAAACTTTTAACAGTTTTTCAAGCAAACAAATGCACTTAAGTTATTTAAGCACAAGGCTGTTTTAATCGGTGGCACATTACCTGTGTCTAAGCAGAGTGCTGACGCCCTTAAACTCGACGCTGTCAGAGGGAACGTTTTCAATGGCGCACCTCAGGGCACGGTACTTCCCCAGACAGGAAGGGGAGGGGCTTCTTAAGGTGACTTCACTCACGTTCAGCACATCTCTGATCAACTTGATGAGGCAAAAAGTATTGTAACTAAGATTACTGTGATAATAATAATAATAATAATAATAATAATAATACACTTTATTTATAAAGCGCTTTTCGAAAACAATGTTTACAAAGTGCTTTACAGTGTCAAGGGATATCCAACAACAATCAAATGAAATGCATAAAATAAAATAAACAGAATAAGACAATAATAGAACCAAAGCATATACTGTACATACCATGGACATGAGAAAATGAGCAACAAGATAAATCTAAGGAAAGGCTTTAATGTACAAATATGTTTTCAGATGTGAATACTTATACAAATATAAGTAGGGTCTCAGAAGTGATCTGACATGGATGTATATGTATGAGTTACCTGACACAGGTCCAGTTTGTGTGATATGATATTGGCGTTATTGAACAGTTGGTCTTTTTCTCTGTGCGGAAGAAGAGCGTAGAAGTCCTCTGTGACCGAGTGGATTTCTGACACGTCACTGAACGAGTTCTCCTTCACCTTCTTCCAAGCCTGAAGCAGCAGACCTTCTGCCCTGCTCACCTACACGCGCACACACACACACACACACACACACACACACACGTCACACACAGTCGCACACACACGTAAGTTGGGAGAAACAAACCAGAACTTCCTTTCCCTCAAACCGGCAGAGTAATACCTTCCCAATAAAAGTATACTAAACTGATATTATGTACCATTTTGGAAAATAAATAAACATTTGAATTATTAAAAAAAGAAGCGTAGCGTGCGATGAGAATAGAATTTCCCCGTGAGATTACAAAGGTATACAGACGCTAAACAGTCTCTGGAAAGTACACTCACATTCATATTTTAGAAATAAGCGAATCTACACCGCATCAAGGCTTTTATTGGGAAGGTAATATTCTTCCGGTTTGAGGGAAAGGATGTTCTGGTTTAGATTGTTCCGGCCTGATCATGACTACAAAACAATGACTACAACATGATGTAACGATATCATCCGCTCCCGACCGGATCAAACATCAATTTAGAAACACAGATCAGGCTTTCCTCTGAGGTGGAAAGCCTGGTTGTGACGTGAGGTTATGCAACACCCGAGTGCCACCGAGTACTAATCAGGCTCAACATGGGTGAAATGCAGACAGGAAGACATAAGACCATCACCATGTTGACTTGTGGCGGAGATTTTTGTCAAAATTCTATTTTTTGCCATGGACAATCACTAGCCTATTACAGGTCTGTAACTCTGAGAGCGTACATATGGAACCAAATGGACCCATACGGGTCCATTTGTACACTCTCAAGAGTTAACCCATTCTGACGGGGCACCCATTTTGGTGTCGGCATCATGTTATGCTTTAGCTATTGAAAAATAGCAGATCTACAAGCTCATATCGCGCCACCGAGTGGCGCGATACGAGCTTGTAGGTCTGCTATTTTTGAAAAATCGAAGAGAGACTGACATTTTTAGAATCTGATCTCAGGTCAGAATGGGTTCATCAGAACCAGTGTGTGTCCAGTGGAAACCGCGTATGAATCTGATCTCAGGTCAGAATGGGTTAAGTGAGTCCTTGAAAATAAAACGTTTGAGAACCAGTACCAGTGGACTCCCTATAATGTGCCATCCATAGTGTCGTAGTAAATAGTGTCTCACACACATTTGAGACTTGATATAAGTAATTGGGTCGTATGATCAAAGTAAGAACATTATAATGGTGTGTAAAAACAAAATCTAGAATTAGGCGATATTATACGAGAGGGTATTCTTTATCATCATTAATGCATCAATGCATTAATATATGGCTTATAGAGTAATGTCTTGCAGAAAACAGCGAGTTGAGAAAAGAGGCTTGAAAGGATCACTTCTGTGGTCTCTAACATTACACCTAGCTACAGTTTCATATTTACATGTCGATTTCAGCTCTGATATTTATTTCAGACATGCTCTAGTCTAGTATGTGAAGAGTCTGCCTGTGGGCCCAGGCGGTGGCGTAACCGTCTGGGCACCCGACTGGTAATCCAGTCGCAGTGTGCCGCAGGTTCGACTCCCGAGCCCGACACGGCCTTTACTGCATGTCTTCCCCCCATCTCTCTCCCGTTTCCTGTCAGCCTACAGTCTGTCCCTTCAAAAAACCAATAAAAGGCGTAAGAGTCTGCCTCATTTTGGGGGGGAAAATAATAGTTTTTCTCCTATGGTGAAAAGCTGGAGTTTGCGCGATGGCAGGCACTCAGTCAAATCTGGTCACATCCGTCCGTGTACGGACATACAGTATGGATGATCCCGGCATAAGACACAGTCATACAGTATGGATGATCCCTGCATAAGACACAGTCATACAGTATGGATGATCCCGGCATAAGACACAGTCATACAGTATGGATGATCCCTGCATAAGACACAGTCATACAGTATGGATGATCCCGGCATAAGACACAGTCATACAGTATGGATGATCCCTGCATAAGACACAGTCATACAGTATGGATGATCCCTGCATAAGACACAGTCATACAGTATGGATGATCCCGGCATAAGACACAGTCATACAGTATGGATGATCCCTGCATAAGACACAGTCATACAGTATGGATGATCCCGGCATAAGACACAGTCATACAGTATGGATGATCCCTGCATAAGACACAGTCATACAGTATGGATGATCCCTGCATAAGACACAGTGATACAGTATGGATGATCCCTGCATAAGACACAGTCATACAGTATAGATGATCCCTGCATAAGACACAGTCATACAGTATGGATGATCCCTGTCATAAGACACAGTCATACAGTATGGATGATCCCGGCATAAGACACAGTCATACAGTATGGATGATCCCTGCATAAGACACAGTGATACAGTATGGATGATCCCTGCATAAGACACAGTCATACAGTATGGATGATCCCTGCATAAGACTCAGTCATACAGTATGGATGATCCCGGCATAAGACTCAGTCATACAGTATGGATGATCCCGGCATAAGACACAGTCATACAGTATGGATGATCCCTGCATAAGACACAGTCATACAGTATGGATGATCCCTGCATAAGACACAGTCATACAGTATGGATGATCCCGGTCATACAGTATAAGACCCTCACTAAAAACGCCGGGACAACGCTCCACACGTCCCAAACTCTTCTCCCTTCTGGCTCCAAAACTGTGGAATGCACTTCCCATTGCAGTCAGAACTGCAGCATCACTCCCAATCTTCCGCCGTAGCCTGATAACCCACCTTTTCAGACTCCATCATGGCCCATAGCACTTACCCTAACCCCTTAGATAGCATTTCTGTTGGCTTAGATAGCATTTGACACAGACTTATAGCATGTTATGTAGACAGCACTATAATTGTATTGTATATAGTCATAGCACGCCATAGTACATATGTATAGCATAGTAGTGAATATGTATAGTTTATTATGTATAATGTATGTATAGTTTCATCATATAGATATTCCACTGTTACCTTCTTAGCTTACGCATGTTTCATGATAAATGCTTTTAGGTGATGTATTCCCATGCTTTTGTTCTTGCTTAAATGTAAGTCGCTCTGGATTAAGAGCGTCTGATAAATGCCTAAATTGTAAATTGTAAATTGTATGGTCTCACGTCGTTGAGGCTGAGACTGGAGACGGGGACATTGAGAACGTTGCCCAGGCAACCCAGGGACTCTCTCCACAGCAGCTCCACGAACACGCCCACTTCCTGTGACACGCCGCCCGTGGTCAGCTCCTCTTCCAGCCGCAGCTGTCAATCATATAGAAGTGTATGTTTAGTACGTCTCTAAAATGTTCTGATGAATTGAAAAACGTGGACACTGTTGTAAACAAGTGTAATGCTTATCAGTGTGTCGTCCACAGTAACAGTTGTGCTTTCATGTGAAACGTACCCATTCCGCAAACTGTTAATAAATACTTCAATCAATCAATCAATGACACACAGATTCCAGGTGTCAAGTGAGTACAGTTGACCTTCCATTCATTTCACTTTTAGTCTGTCTAGCCTGAGTCGTTAAATAAAATGAGGTTTAGTCTAGCATAAAGTCATTAAATAAAATGAGGTTTAGTCTAGCATAAAGTCATTAAATGAAATGAGGTTTAGTCTAGCATAAAGTAATTAAATAAAATGAGGTTTAGTCTAGCATAAAGTCATTCAATGAAATGAGGTTTAGTCTAGCATAAAGTCATTAAATGAAATTAGGTTTAGTCTAGCATAAAGTCATTAAATAAAATGAGGTTTAGTCTAGCATAAAGTCGTTAAATAAAATGAGGTTTAGTCTAGCATAAAGTCATTAAATGAAATGAGGTTTAGTCTGTCTAGTTATGGGCTGAGAATAAAGCTTGTTTTGACAAAGAAATCTGGGAAAATAATCTGAGATAAATGCTTTTAAAAAAAATTGTTCAATTTGTATTTTACCCCTCCGACGCCCACGCCCCAGAGATAAATGTATCATCATCATCGGACCTGTTTGAGTGCAGCAGAGAGCAGAGGCTGAGCCTGAGGGTGAAGGGTGTTGGTCAGCGAGTATCCAGCGTCCAGGAGATTCTGCCTCAGCCTCTGGTAGATCGGCACAGCCTCCTCGGACGTGGAGGCCAACAACACCTTGCCCGACGCCACCTGACGACGCAAAGAGGATATAGATCACGCACACAGTGCAGTGCAGTACATACTGTACCTAGCCTGGGTTCCGTCGAATTGTTTTGTCACTTCGCTAGTCAGTCTGGAAAGGGTCCCATCTCCAAGGTACCTCAAATGACGTCACATTGTAACCGAACCGACTTTTATTCGGCTCTAAAATAGGAGTATGAATCGGCCCTTACAGGTCGGATGTTATTAAATACGAGTCTGCTGCCTGCTGGCCAGACTGAGTAGCGAGGGACAAAACAAATCCACAGAACGCAGCGGATCAGGCTGGAATCCAGGCAAGTGCATACCTACCCTACACTACATCCCAGCAGCGGAGGGGGATGTACCAGACTAGAGGGTAGCATGGGTCCACCCGGAACCCAATAGCCGAGAGCCGAGCTGGTTCGGGCCCAAAATATTGATATTGACTTGTCGGTTCCAATCCTTCTCGGCTCCGTTTCGAACCGGATCCAATACTTCTCGGTACCGTTTCGGAATTTGCTGGGCCCGTGCTACCCTCTAATCCAGACAAGTGTTGATTTTGACAGCAAATCCTTATTATGTTTAGTCATAGTCTTTGGAATAAAGTTTAATTTTAGTGGACTAAATATCATAAGCTTTTAGTCAACAAAATCTACAGTTGATTTAGAAGAGGCAGGCCTTGATGGCGTCATAATGACTGATTTTACACTTGGTTGCATGCTACAAATCTACAAGCTACAACACGTCGCAGTGCATTGGCTATGTTGACGAAATTGACCATAGCCACGTCTAAAGCGACTTGTGTGCATGCGCAATCAAGATGGCGCAGTCCAGTCTTATGGCTAACAACAGCCATCCGAAGCTAATATGAGTACCCTTTCCACTAGATCGGATCAAAAGATTTTATACAACTGAATTAACGTAACCTACTGTCACTGTGTTTTGGCGCTTGTCGCTTGCCGACAATTAACGTAGGCTACGTCTTTTGGAGGGGAAAGTGTTAATGGTATGGTCATTGGTCACATATAACCCCATATAAAAGAAATTTCTCAATACCGACAGCCGGTCGCAGGTGGATTCATCAATGTATATACAGTATATATATATATATATATATATATAAATCAATATTTTAGGATAAAAAAAAACGATATACCAAATTTCCCACTCCACGCCCCCAGCTGCCGGACTATGAGAATAATGTAAAGTAAGTGAGCTTGACCGAGCCATGAGGCCCATAGCCGCCATAGGGCAGGAGCCTATCTCCTGATTCTGTAGCCATGAGGCCCATAGGGCAGTAGCCTATCTCCTGATTCTGTAGCCATGAGGCCCATAGGGCAGGAGCCTATCTCCTGATTCTGTAGCCATGAGGCCCATAGGGCAGGAGCCTATCTCCTGATTCTGTAGCCATGAGGCCCATAGGGCAGGAGCCTATCTCCTGATTCTGTAGCCATGAGGCCCATAGGGGCAGGAGCCTATCTCCTGTTTCTGTAGTGTGAGACAGCTTGATGTACAAGTACACCCCCTGGACATGACGCTAGTATGTCGCAGGGACTTACCCCCAATCCAACCCTTGATGCTGAGTGCCAAGCAGAGAGGCACTGGGTCCCACTTTTAGAGTCTTTGGTATGACCCGACCGGGGATTGAACCCCGACCTCCCAGTTTCAGGGCGGGCACTCTAACCACAAGGTCACTGAGCTGGTATGAGACATAAGCCTCTCACCTTGGATCCTTGGAGGACCACACAGTAGCGCCGGCCCTCTTCTCCTGAGGCACTCTGCAGCTCCACTACGGCCCACATGTCCTCAGCCTCCTGTCAGCAATGCATATCCAGGTTATACTTCCCAGTAACATCTTGCTCCATATCAAGTATGAGAGAACATCCTATTGTTCTATTTACAGAACAATAGGATGTTCTGTCATACGTGATATGTTCGCAGATGTTATGGTTATATAACCACAGTTTCAGATTATTACTATATGATATGATCATTACATTATATGATGCTTGTGTTGTATTTACACACACACACACACACACCATTGAATTGGTCATGCACCCTGATTTATACAGTAACACCCGACACCCGGTTCACCAGCTCCCAGGTTTATAAAACAAAATTAATTCAGCAGGTACTTTGATCCCCAACCATGCACTAGTATATACCCTGTTGGAACTCACAGAAGCTTCACCCTGAGGCCAATACATAGGCCCTCATTTATCAACCGTGCGTACGCCAAAATATGGGTGCACGCCGAAATTACCGACATTTCCGACATTTACCATTTCCGGCAAAGCTTGAAATTGAACTTGACAACGTTCAAAACTCACGTCTGCTCGGGAGCTGGCGTACGCTTTGTCCTCACCTGTTTTTCTGTCGTAGGCAGAGCAGCATTGTCTGACCGGCTGCCAAAGGCATCGAAACATATGTATTCACTCCTAAAATGTTAATATAAAACTGTATGTATATGGGCTACATGTAAAAAAAAAAAAAGAAAAAAAGAAAATAAAAAAGGAATAGACCTACAAGATGTGTCTTTGTGTCATATGAAATTTGTAGGAGCTTTCCAACTTTACAATTAAAATCGCGCTTGATTTAAGCCATTTAAACAGTGTTTTGCATGAGCGCATACATGCGAGGTTTGGGCTGTCAGTGCTGGAATATTTCCATGATGTTGGAAAGTAGCCTATAGTGCAATGCAGCTGCAGAGATTCCCAACATGCATGGGTAGCCTATATACTGTAGCCAAATCTACAGCAGGCCAATGTCTTTCTGGAGTTACGGTATATGCAATCTCCTCCTCGTTTAATAAACCCGACGCGTCACTGGAATGCCAATGTGCCGTGCAGGGGAACCGCATCGGCTAACCATGCCATGAGTCAGCCCACCACCACCAGTACCATATATTTTGGCTGCACATTAATATAATTGACAGTTGACAGCCCTGCAGCGACTAGCGACTGCGAGGCAATCTAAATAGACTGTCGAACGGAACGTGCATGGTCACGGACGGACCACAGTGATAGAGAGAGACAGACAGACAGGACAAGAGGAGCGCCTATGCAAAACAGAGGCGTGCCGCGTGTGTGTGCCTATTTGTTATTTAATTCATGGTTCAGGTTTTCGTTCACTAATATATCTTGTTGTATATTAAATTAAAAATACTTTAATAATTTAATATACCAACTATAACAACACACAGTGAAAGTTGCTTGAAAATTGCGCTATGTGCGTGCGTGCGTGCGGGGGGTGAGGCGGGCAGCAAGGGAAGCGAAGCGAGAGGAGAAACAGACAGCTTTATTTAATTCATGCAGGTTTATTTATTTAAGATACAACAAGTTGCAAGTTGCGTCTGTCTGTCTGTGTGTGTGTGTGTGTGTGTGTGTGTGTGTGTGTGTGTGTGTGTGTGTGTGTGTGTGTGTGTGTGTGTGTGTGTGTGTATGTATGAGAAAGGGAGCCGCAAGGCAAGCGAGAGAAACAGTTTTTCCCTGTAACCACGGAAACCAAGGATCGTATTGCATGTGTTCATGTCTCAAAAACGAGGGCGAGGCTTGATTACATAGGGCGTGCCAGATATATTTCAGCCGCCACATTTATTAACGTCGGAACGAAATTAAGGAAGGATCAGCTGTTTGCGATCACTTTATAAATGCCGTGGCGACGTGGGTGTACTACGAAACCTGCACTCGAATCTGTGGCAGATTTTACACTCGATTGATAAATGAGGGCCTCAGGCACTATATAACTGTGACAGGCCAAGCAAAGCCGAAGCTAATTAACTAGATGCTTCACCTTTTCTAATATGGAATATTTGGCCACTTGGAACTCAGATGGGAAGGTTGGGACATCACTTAGATTTTCCGTATCCCCCCTGCAAACAGGAACGTTTAGATGACAAGGTTATAACATCAGACATATATTAATTTCCTTAGCTTTGCAGTTTGCACTCATCCTTTTGTGGCAATGCACCTTTTGTTTCATGACAAAGTGTACACATGGACAAGGATTGAAGAAGTCAAGTTGAACTTTCTTTGTCGAGTACATTTTACGCATGCATGGGAGCTCAACGTGCTTCACAATGAAAACATACAGACATAAAAGGAAGAGAAAGAGGTTTGCTTATCGAATATCATCACAGCACATTATTCATCGATGTCGAGTGGAAACCTTTCATGTCCAAGAACGTTATTTTTCTATAAACGTGTTCCATTGGATCGAATGTAGTTACTATTTTAGTCACTCACAAGCTCTTGTTAATGTTTCATTGGTTAAATATTTCTAAAACCCACAGTAGAAGTTGAATGTTGTCAAATACAGAAACTTTAAGACTTTTTGGTCAAAGATATTGGTCAAAACAATTTGGTAATCAATAAAACAACAAGATAGGCCTTCGGAAACCACAACTCTTAAATGTGTCGCTAGGTATGACAGCTACACCAAACAAAACAATACACACCTGTGCTGGTCCACAACGTTAGCAGTTTCCCGCTGATGGCCTGCCTTTGCCGTCTGACTGACGACGTCGACAGGGTTGGTCATCTCAGAGCCCTGTTTGCTTGTTGTCATATACGATACTAAAACACACAGAACAGCAGCATCATTAGTACCAGTAAAGGCTCATTCATAGTCTGGATTTGGTGGTCACCTCACCACCGAAAATCCAGACTATGAATGAGCCTTAAGACGCCCTGAGGGCGAGAAGCGTGCACGCATCCGCCTGGGTGACGGCAGACTGCTGGGCGAGCACTGGCGCTTTGGCATGGGGGGGGTCAGATCAACATATGGAATGAATTATGTACTGGCCATATATGGAGCGTGTCTTGAGGGTTACAGGGTTTGATGAGGTCCGATCAACATCTAAGGGTGGCAGCGGGCTGGGTCTTGAATGTACAGTGTTTGATGAGGTCTGGCCATAATGGCTGGGACAGTGTAAATGTGACATACCTGGCTGTGAGGCTGGACTGGTGTCCAGTTGGTGCGGGCCAACGGGCAGGAGCGCTCCCCTCTCCACACAGCTGTAAACATAGTCCACAGCCACCACTGGTGTGTGGTGCTTCTGAATGCTCCGCAGCCTGTTGGAGCTCAGGCTGGACACGCTGCTGGCCACCACCAGAGAGCACTGTGGAGGCCAGAGAGTGAGTGAGGTTCAAGGTTCAAGGTAGTACTTTATTGTTACATCTTGTGTACAGAACAGATACATAAGAGTAATACTATTTTATACGTCCCATCTGCCCTCAAGTCCCATCTGCCCTCAAGTCAGCCAGAGTAACACCACTCCTCAAAAAACCAACCCTTGACCCCTCAGATGTCAAGAACTACAGACCGGTATCACTCCTTTCATTTATTTCTAAAACCATTGAACGTGTCGTCTCCAACCAGCTCTCTCTCCATCTCTCACAGAACAACCTGCTGGATCCCAACCAGTCCGGATTCAAGAAGGCCCACTCCACAGAAACTGCCCTGCTGGCAGTCACAGAAGCACTACATGCTGCCCAAGCTGCTTCCCACTCTGCAGTACTGATTCTCCTAGACCTATCAGCAGCATTTGACACAGTGAACCACCAGCTGCTCCTAGACACCCTAGCGGAGCTAGGCATCGGTGGAACGGCACTAAAGTGGTTCTCCTCCTACCTCACCGATCGGACCTACCAGGTTTCCTGGAAAGGTCTGCTATCATCCCCCCGAACCCTCCAAACTGGGGTCCCACAGGGATCTGTACTTGGTCCCCTCCTTTTCTCACTGTACACTAAATCCCTTGGCACTATCATCTCTGCTCACAATATATCCTATCACTGCTACGCCGATGACACACAACTGTTCCTATCCTTCCCCCCCTCTGCCACTCAGGTGGAAGAGCGCATCACTGCATGCCTGGCTGACATCTCACAGTGGATGTCCTCCAACCACCTCAAGCTGAACCCAGACAAGACTGAGCTTCTCTTCTTCCCAGCTAAGTCCTGCCCTATGCGGGAGCTAACTATTTCCGTAGACAACGCCCTGGTAACGTCTGTCCCAACAGCCAGGAATCTTGGTGTTGTCCTGGACAGTCAGCTCTCGTTCAAAGCTCACATCACAGCTGTCACTCGATCATGTAGGTTCACACTCTATAACATACGACGAATTAGACCGTTCCTCACCCAGGAATCAGCCCAGCTCCTAATCCAGACAACAGTCTTGTCAAAACTCGACTATTGTAACTCCCTCCTTACTGGCCTACCAGCATGTGCACTTAAGCCTCTCCAGCTGATCCAAAATGCAGCAGCTCGCTTGGTCTTCAACCAGCCAAAATTCTCACATGTCTCCCCCCTGCTCCGCTCCCTCCACTGGCTCCCGGTCGCTGCCCGCACAGAATACAAAACTCTGATGCTGGCATTCAAAGCAACCAAAGGTATGGCTCCCCCATATCTTACAAGTATGATTGAACCCTACAAACCCTCCCGCGCACTCAGATCAGCCAACGCAGGGAAACTGGAAGTGCCCTCACTAAAAACGCCGGGACAACGCTCCACACGTCCCAAACTCTTCTCCCTTCTGGCTCCAAAACTGTGGAATGCACTTCCCATTGCAGTCAGAACTGCAGCATCACTCCCAATCTTCCGCCGTAGCCTGAAAACCCACCTTTTCAGACTCCATCATGGCCCATAGCACTTACCCTAACCCCTTCGATAGCATTTATGTTGGCTTAGATAGCATTTGACACAGACTTATAGCATGTTATGTAGACAGCACTATAATTGTATTGTATATAGTCATAGCACGCCATAGTACATATGTATAGCATAGTAGTGAATATGTATAGTTTATTATGTATAGTGTATGTATAGTTGAGTATGTATAGTCATATAGATATTCCGCTGTTACCTTCTTAGCTTACGCATGTTTCATGATAAATGCTTTTATGTGATGTATTCCCATGCTTTTGTTCTGCCTAAATGTAAGTCGCTCTGGATTAAGAGCGTCTGCTAAATGCCTAAATTGTAAATTGTAAATTGTATATTTTTGTTTGGCTTCCTTCAGACAATGCAGCAGCAAATATATAATTTATTATAATATAGCAGCAAACACAGCAAACATAAGAGTAAAAAGAGTATCATAATGTACATGTGCATGTTTTCCCTGTAGTAGCATAGTTAGGTGAACTTTGTGTGAACAGCTTCACAGTAGGTTATGTTCCATATATACAAATGAGTAAGTATATAGTGAGATAAAATAATAATAATAATAATAATAATAATAACCAGGTGCTCACAGGAGGTAAAAAGGGGACTATAGTAAATAGTGTAAACGTTGGTCACGTATCAAACGGGAAACAAAAATTAAACAGACAAACTCAGGAGTAAATAAATGAGGAACAGCCTTTATTTATTTAAAATTGAAATGCAACTGCAAATGTTTCGACCTTGGAGTCTCCCCAGGACCCAAACTCACAAGAAATAGAGGGTATGCGCATGCATACCCTGAATGGCAAAGTGAGTTTAATGTTGTTTAACATCGTTTAATGCAATCATATTGTACGTTTGGACGTCCAATATGGACGTTTGGATGTATGAGCTGTCAAGGCCAGAAAAAAAAAAAATGGCACTCAGTAGTGCAGTAGTTCCTGCTTAACTTCCTGGTTTGATGATGATATCACATGCACACCCTCTATACATTATGAATTAACCACTTAACCCTTGGAATGCCCGTCCCA
Source organism: Protomyctophum parallelum (assembly GCF_964188405.1). NCBI lineage: Eukaryota > Metazoa > Chordata > Actinopteri > Myctophiformes > Myctophidae > Protomyctophum > Protomyctophum parallelum. Next base: position 6,787,083 of record NC_139707.1, on the reverse strand, counting down.
ATTTTTTTGTTTGGGTAACAAATTGGCATATTTTTAATTCATCGTTTTAACATACAAGAAAGATCTGGTGGATTGAAGAGATGTTTTTTTTTTCTTCATTCATTGCAAATGTATTCTCTCGATTCGCCACCAGATGGCGGGAAAGCACCATCATGCTGATTTTGGCTAAAATAGACGGATCTTCCTAAGTCACTTCCGGTTGAACGATCAACAACATCCTGTAGTATTTTGACCCTAGTCAATAGCTTGGCTGGTCCGGATTGCTAAGCTAATGCTATATTTTTCATAACTAAGTCAAATTAACCTCAAATCAACCCCAAAAGATCGCAAAATATCACATTTTTTACAGCGACGCACATAGAGACGGCGCGCGTGCACGATAGCGCACGATCACGCGGATTTCGGCCGTTTTTTGGTAAATTACATCCAACATTAGTGATATTAGCGAAAAAATATTAATTTTTGCTCTTTTGACCCCGCGATAACTGATATTGATTGTCATTCCGTTTTCTCCGTTAACGGGAGGTTTAGATTTTTCGATTAATTCCGTTTTTTCCGTGAATTGTAGGCCAAGGGTTAAGGTGAGACACTACAGGTGAAATCATGATTTTTTTATTATTTTTTTGCTATTTTGCTTCCTAACTAAAGCAAAATACACATTAAAAATACAGATTTAGATGTTTATTTTGATAGTTTATTTTAGCCAATGACAGCTCGTTTTTCTGGGTGAAAATCCACCATCTCTATTTTCATGATTGGTTGTTGGTACAAAGGAAGTGACCATATTTGGATCAGACCACAGTCAGCTCGAGGTCCAGACCTTTCCAATGATATATGCCTTTATATGTTGTTGCCAAGGTTTGGATGAGATATTTGTCTCCAAATAGTGGCTTCAAATAAAACGTTTTGGAATTTTACAATACAAATCTTTAAAGGCCGTTTTCTCAAAATAAGTTTTCCTCATACCTGGGACAAAGAATCTCCACTTCAGTTGAACTCACATACACCAAACGTTCCAGTCTCATTCATAACTATATTCCGCAGACATTTACACATGGATTTGTTGATATATCATTCACAGCCTGATTTACATCACATTTTATACCTAAAAACATGCCGAAAATGGTTTTTTTTATGCCTGTTGACACTATTTTCTGATTTGTGGAGTGATAATTAGAGATATCAAAAATCCCATGTAATTTTCTTTGTCTCTAATGTGTCAACAAAATGAAATGATAATTTTGAACCTGGCTTTATCCGATCTTCAGATTTATCGTCCCGAAATGTATGCAAATTAGCGCATATAATGCCTAATTTGCATATTTAAACATATAATTTCAGAAAACTTGTAATACAAAAAATGTTATTTTTTATATAAGTAATAAACTGGAGAAGTTTCATTGTGATAGCTATTATCATTTAATTTATTATTTAACTTTTTTTCCCTATTCACCTGGGGTGTCTCGCCTTAAGCACTATTTCAACAATAGCGAAAAGGCGCATTTACAAAAATAATCTTGTATCATATATTGTACATATATATTTATATTGAAAATGTTTTAAAAAAAAAATACATATATATATTTGCAATCCATACAAAATGGGGCCGCAACCCACAAAAAAAAGCTCTGGTGATCCATATTGTTGGGGAAGCGCTGGTGGTGTAACTAACTAACTAACTAACCTAGCCTACAAGTAAGACGCGCAAACGCGTGAAGCGAACGCAGCTCGTGTGTGTGTGGTTGTGTGTGTGTGTGCTACAGCTGCGCCCTGTGTGTGTGTGTGTGTGTGTGTGTGTGTGTGTGTGTGCGTGCGTGCCACAGCTGCGCCCTCTGGTGGCGGGCCGGTGGTGTAACAGCGTGACACCACACAGCGTGACACACACACACACAGACACTCAGCCCCTGCTGTCATAGTAAGTGGCTCAGTGCATTCGCAATGATCTGTGTGTCCGTCTCTGGCGTCTCACCTGTTTGTTGACCACATAGCAGATGCTTCCTCCATGCTCTGTGAGGGTCAACGCCAGCCTCTTCTTCTCCTTATGAGGCAAGGTCTTCAGCTCCAACACAATGGAGCACTTCTCAAACAGAGGAGCCACCATGCTGACAACACACACACACACACACACACACACACACACACACACACACACACAGTCACACACAGCAGGCTTGTGTATATAGCTTGTGTAGAGTAGAAGACAATGTAAAGGCATATATGAATGTGCACACAGAGCAGCCTGGACCTCCCCACTATGGAATGCAAAGTGCAGGTGATAGTGCTGGGAAGGAAAAATACAGGAGTCATTTCCTGGTAATTTAATACAACTTATGGGACACTGATATATCATGACATCACATGACATTATTTGTAAAGATAAAGACAAAGTCCCATTGTATGCGTTGTCACCTGGCTGGCACGCCCAATTAACACAGTTAATGAAAAACCAATACATTTGATAAAGCAGTTAATCAGTCAGTCAGTTAATCAGTTAATCAGTCAGTCAGTCAGTCAGTCAGTCAGTCTGTCTCACTGGAAGACAATCTCACATGTCTCGCACAAATTAAGTATCGATCAGCCACAAACAAGTTACAAGTCAACCACCCGGTAAATGACACCACAGCTAAAGACTTTAACATGAATGACATATAATAACAAACTAAAGTACTTGTTTGTAGGGCTTCAAGCTGACCTTTCCCGGACTGCTGTCAGGTGTGTTTTTTCGATGATTTCGCAGCGAGAAAAACGCCGTCACTTCTTGAAACGACAGTCGACACTTCTGTCTCTGCTGTCTTCCTGGTTTAGCTTTTAGACTAGTATATTTACCTTTGAGTATATATACTTGTAGTTTACATATCCGGTCTACGACGGATACGGAAACAGTCTATGACTCGTATTATGTGTATGCGTGGGAAATGACCGGATACAGTAGGGCGGACTTTAATAAATATGCCTTGTCTTGTCTCTAAAGTGGATGCTGGACAATATGAGCTCTGCTACTCCCCCTTGTGGTAGCCTCGGTCCCAGGCTTACTTATCTGCGAAAAGAAAAGCCCTTGTGGTGTTTCGAGTAGTAATGTTCATAATGTCCACAATGTCATGTTTTTACTTCCATAGCCTGGCTTGGGATATCCGTGGATATGCTCATGAGGAGGAGGATTCTAAAAACGACTTATAAATCCTAAAGCCTTGTTTATACTTCACTGTGCGACGGTCCTATGCTATGCTGGAAAATAGCAGATATGCAAACTCACAGCACATCTCATTCAGCTGTCTGCAGTAATACTGTACTATAATAGTACAGTATTACTGCAGACAGCTACCATTTGGATAGATGCACCAACGCAAAGCCAAGTAGCCAGGTGCCTATTAGATGGGGGTAACACCCGCAGTTTCATTAAAGAGGATATTTCCAGAGCATGCACTTAACCTGCCAGTTATAGGTAAAGAAACGTTGAATATGCATGTATGTGTTTGGTTCCAAAACAGAAAACACCCCAGAGATTTACCTGCAGGAAAGTGAAGGCTCGATCGTTTGAGAAATATTAAGAACAATCAGAGGGAGTGCAACAAACCATGTACAACCCAGATTCGGCACAAACAAGGGACTAAATTCTTTTCGCTCCTATGCCACCAAAATGTGGAACGCCCTACCAACAGTCATTAAGACATGTGAATCCCTTGACTCCTTCAAAACCGCTCTCAAAGGGCACCTACGGATGGCTGCAATTCGAAACTGGCCTCTGTAAAATCTGAATCCCCCCCACCCCCCCCACCCCACTTTCCCTCACTGTATATTGTATCTTTTCCCTTTTTTGCTTCCCATATGATGAATTTAGCTACATAGAAATGTCTATTTGTATGTCTCTAAATGTTTGTATGTCTTTAAATGTTTTGATGAATTGAACAATGTGGACCCTGTTGTAAACAAGTGTAATGCTTAATTGGGTCGTCCACTCACAGTTGACAGTCTTTGTATTGAGTTTGTGCTTAAAATGTACTGTAAATTCTACAAACTGTTAATAAATATTTCAATCAATCAATCAATCAATCAAAGCATTGATGTCCATTTATTGGAACCACCCAAGTTGAGCTCTTCTATGATTAAAGCGCCAAACGGAAAGATAAGGAGGGACTTGGAAGCAAAAGGAATGCAGATTGTACCCATCATAGGGATGGATGCAGTGGAATTAGGAGTCCTAAATTGGCGGAGACCAATATTGGAAAATGGTCACATGCAGGAAAACTGGAGAGACTGAATGAAGGACTAGTTGCACTGGAAAGTGTATTTGGATGGCTGGTGCAAGGAGAAGTCACCACGCTAAATATCATAACTGAAGTTGTGGACATTGCAAGTGATGCACATCAGCGTCGGAGAGGAACGTTGGGCACTGTCAGATCAGTTACGCAACTTTTGGGAAATCGAATCCCTTGAAATCCACATGAAAGAAATGCATTCTGAGAAGGAATACATGGCAGTGTATCCCAAGCCGTGCATATCCACGGCTTCCCAATATATAGGCTGAGGAAGAAATGCCACTTGACAGTTTTCAAATCAGGTGGCGCTACAACAGGCCAAGTTGCGTCACATACACACACACACACACACACACACACACACACACACACACACACACACACACACACACACACACACACACACACACACACACACACACACACACACACACACACACACACACACACACACACACACACACACATACAAACACACATACACGTACACAAACAATGTTTAAATTACTCCTAAACATTTTGCCAAACATCTCTCCTATCCTCCTGGTTGAGACCTGTGCCCAGAAGGGCACTTTTTCTAGTTAGTTTCTGCATCTCTTAGGGCCCATTTAACCATATAATGCATTTGGATGGCAAAAATGGCAGATCTGCAAGTTCAGTGTCTTGAATGAGATGTGCTGTGAGTTTGCATATCTGCTCTTTTCCAGCATAGGACCGTTGCACAGTGAAGTATAAACAAGGCTTTAGGATTTATAAGTCGTTTTTAGAATCCTCCTCCTCATAGGATATCCCAAGCCGTGCATATCCACGGCTCCCAAACCGTGCATGCCTATTCCCACTATAGGCTGAGGAAGAAATGCCACTTGACCGTTTTCAAATCAGCCTCAGAAAACATCAGGTAATGATGATACCCATTGCAGAAATCTGCACGGCGTAGCACCTGGTAATTATAAAAGCCTAACTTAATTTGCTCACTTCCAATAACACCCTAACACCAAATTAAAATAAGAAGCTGGCCTATTAAAACAAGAACTATATCATGTCTAAATGTAATTATAGAGGGCAATTATATAGTGTATTGAAGTCTGACTTAGAACTGACACCACCTGCTGGACTGTGAAAGAACTGCATCCGGGGGATCGACATCAACTGCAATGTTACGAATGTTATTGAGATGGCATGTTGTTTGGACAGATGCTGTATTTGACATTTACCTGGTATCCGGTTTTATTTTTTGTTGTTTTGTTCTCCAAAGCACTACAGTTCTGCTTCTCTATACTTGTGTGACTATTTACCCTGTTGACAAGGGTTCATTCATGGCATCTATCCTACATTGCAAGTCGCGTTGCTAAATGCCTAAATTGAAACTGATGTACATGTAATTTCCTTTGGCGCTAGACAATCTCATGACCGGCGGCAGCGGGTAAACAAACAGCCTCCCAACAGAAACCCCTTTAATTCCAGAACAAATCATACCAATATGGCACAAACATAACTATTTCAGCCCCATTCCAGCAAGGGTTTAAGTGGGTTACATTTAATTGACAGAAAGGTGGAAATGGGATTTCTCTTCAACATGTAACATCTTGGAGAAAAGAGGCATATCAAGACAGGAACTCAAGATCGTTTTCTTTTTCCTTTATTTGCGATAAAAAATAGGTACAAGATTTTCCCTTTACAAATATACATGGAAGGAAATGCAGCATGTTGAAATCCCCACCCTGTACAGAGAACTACAGTGGAGATTCACACATGGACAGAGATAGAACAGAAAACGACAGAGGTGTTTGTGTGAAATAATGTAATTAAAGAAAACACTGAAAAGGCCTCCGAGTTACATTGATATACAATTAATCATTCAACTTAAGATTTCACTATACAAATACACTGCTGGGCATAGCGGAGAGAAAAAGAAGAATTCAAACAAACACAATCACTCTTAAGCCTAAATCCACTGTACATCTTCCCCAGCGATATCGAGTAATAGGAGGGCATACTGTACGATCCATTCAAATCAAATTGACCAGCTCCATTGTCTTATTAGCCAACATTTAACAAAACATTTGTCTTGAAGTAAGCAACATTTTAAACTTGAAGTAGATGATCTTCAAGTTCACAACGTGTTGTCCACTTCTAGGTCCGTTTTCGCTTTATTTAACCCATTTAGGCCTGACCTCGAAAAAAAGAAAAAAAACCTTATAAATCCTCCAGTTTTCTGAAATAAATATTTTTCACGATTTTTCAAAAATAGCAGACCTACAAGTTCATAGCGCGTAGATCTGCTATTTTTCAATAGCTAAATTATAACATAATGTATGTAACCACCAAAAGGGGTTCCCGCTCAAAATGGGGTACCAATTTTGGACCATTTTCTTTAAGGATTTGCCTATGAGGACATGCCCAAATTATAGTGCAGTGACAGAAAATACCTCTCCCCTACCGGCTTCCCAACCACAAACACGGTCGGGTTGCGTTTGTGTTGGAATGCCCGGCCCAAGCTGGAGGAACCGTGGAGGAATCGAACCCGTCCCCCAGTGGTGGGTGGGTACTGTCGTAGTGGTACATTTCTATGGGACTTACTGAGGCACATATACACACACTGACGAGTGAGACGATAGAGAGAAAGCTTGGGGCGGAGGGCTTGCATCTGAATTTTCTCTCTCAAGTCCTGTAAGGTGAGTAGCAGTAGGAGCCGTTTGCCCTTTATGTACAACAAAAGAAAATAGGGTCTACAGTACACTCTACAGACAGTAAAAAAAAAAAAAGACACCCACAAAATACAGCCAAACCAATACATTCAGTAGGCTACTGTGTAAAAGTTCTTACTCATACAAATGCATTTGCGTTGTATTTTGGTAGGCATGTTGTCAGTTGTCTTGATTAACTTCTGTTGCAGGCTCCCTTTGTGAGCTTATTTGAAGTACTGGTGTCTTTTTTTAAATTTATTTATACATATATATATATATATATATATATGTGTAACATGATCCTCTGCAATCTGATTGTGGCTTATAGCAGTGGTTCTCAAAGTGGGGTCCAGGGACCCTCAGCATTCCTCGGGGTGGTTCCAAATGGCCCCTCACAGGTATGTAACTCTGACAGCGTACAAATGGAACCAAAAGGACCCTTTTACGGGTCAGACTCAATTTCGTTCTGAAGAGTTTACGGGGGGTTGGGCTTGAAATTAAAATGTTTGAGCGCCACCGATGTACGGCAGTCTTTTCCTTCTCCTCCGCAGACCCTCTGAAACCACCCAACAACAATGTGACAGTAAAAGCAGCGCTGCATGCTCTGAATAGTGCAAGAAATGAGAGGTCACACGGTACGGGCCAGAAAACTGTCTCAACGCTCAACTGTTCCAGCGAAAAGACCGCACCATATTGGCCTGAATATATGAGTGTTTTTCCTTCTTCTGGAAATTACATCTGGAAAAAGTGGAGGCCATCTTACACCGGAGGGGAGGTCCAGACTTGTAAATGTCATTACACATTCACAACAGAACATGGCGCCAGCTCTTGGCAAAATAAAAATAAAATCTCTTTCTGCCTGCAGTGAGCCACAGTCTAGGGCTGAAACATCGCATCCTCTTAGCGATTATTCTATCAATCATGTGGTTGATAGATAAAGCTTGTTTTGTTTACTATAATATATATATATCAACACATCAACTTGAAAAGAATGATCTTTTCCTTCATAAAACGAAATATTTAGTCAATTCATCCACATAAGCCCCGTTTTATACTTTGTCGTACAACTGTGTTGCGCCCACAAAACGGCAGATCTCCAAGCTCGGCGCGAGATCTATATGCTTGTAGGCTATTTTTGCTAAGCAATGATTTTATTAAAAATCTTTGGGTTTTATTTGAATCGGTTACAATTCTTTATCAGTTAAACGAGTTAAATTAACTGTTGCAGCCCATATCACAGTGGCAACTAGGACAGTCTGGAAAGAGAAAGCAGCACGTACACACACACACACACACACACACACACACACACACACACACACACACACACACACAGAGTGTGAATTGGCATACCAAGATGGAAATGAATGTCTCTGCTTTGCACAGCACCGGTTCAATGGGCCAGTAGTGGGATCGGGTGCTTTGTTTTCTTTGTGTGTGTAATAAATACACTTTGAATCGCCTTGTTGCTGAAAATGTGCTACACAACAAAAACCTGCCTTGCCGTGCTTGTGCAGGAAAACGTCGCAGGTGAACAGGTTGCAGGTGAACAGGTTGCAGGTGAACAGGTTGCAGGTGAACAGGTTGCATGCTCATGAGGAGCCAGACAGTTCAATGGTACAGTAGCTCCACCATTTGGAGCTGTAGTCCGTCCCACGGCTGACACTGGTACGAATGCGACCAGAGGCACTTTACTGCATGCCATGCGAGGGGCTTCATTCTGCGCTCTCTCTGTTCTGTATTATGTCTGGACTTGGAATAAAGCAAAAACTCAAATGTTGTTGAAGAAGTGGGGGTGGCGTCATCTTATAACCTCGTAGTCGGGCTGTAAATGGAAGGATGCCTGGGCCAACAGACAACATGACCCCCACCCCTCCTCAGCACCACACACAGTACACCACCTCACATCCGAGAAGGTTTTTGAGAAGTCAAAAACTGTGATGTGTAGTCAGAAGGTGGGGTTCTTCGTTTTGACCTCATGAAACCCGATTAATTTGTCACACGCAGGCGAAGTCTGGAGTGCGATGGAGCACAAGCTAGGCTCGATACCGACAAACGGATGCATGAAAGCAAGAATGGACTGCATAAAAGACGCTGAATGGTCTTCAATTTGTTCAGAGCAGCCTCGAGGACGAAGCATCATCATCATCGCGGCCTCTTGCGCGTGACGAAGATGAGGACCCTGCGGATGGCGATGAGGCGGTCTTTCAGGGAGGTCATGGACAGGATGGTGAGCTGAGCACGGTTCTCCAACGGCAGAACCGCCAGCAGCCACCAACACCAGGCAGGACCACTGGCGCTGGCCTGTGGGTCCGGGTCTTTGCTGGGCAGGTGTCCAAAGTGGCTGAGGATCTGATTCTTCATGTCATCTCGTAGGGAGGTGAACCAGCTGCTGGCCTGCTCGTACACCGAGTCGTGCAGCTTCACCAGCTCCACCAACTCCTCCCCCTCCACCTGAGAAAACGAAGACCACACATTAAAACCCCCGTCCCTCCAACTGAGACCACACACACACACACACACACACACACACACACACACACACACACACACACACACACACACACACACACACACACACACACACACACACACACACACACACACACACACACACACACACACACACACACACACACACACACACACACACACACACACACACACCACTCCATAGTAGTACGACACTGTCGCTTAGCCGAAAAGAGCTGATCTGCAAGCTGTCACGATAATTTACATTACGCGTTTTGTTTTCATGGCATACATTATGAAAATTATGTATGCCATGCTTGAGCATGACGTTTATGTTATGGGACTTTTTTTTCCCACGACGGTGTGTGGTGTAATATTCTTTGTATTTAGTGTTATTTATACATTCTATAATACATTCTATAACTTGGTGTAACCAGCAGTGCTTCACACACACCTTCTTGTCCTCCAGGTATTCTATCTTGGCGGTGTTGTAGCCGTCTCTCTGGCCGTGGCTGAGGACCTTGAAGCGCGACACACCGATGGTGTCCACCACAGAGCGGCCGTCCGGGAAGAACTTCACATCGCGTACCTGGAGGACACTTTGTTTAGTTATTAACCCATTCTGACCTGAGATCAGATTCATACGAGGTTTCCGCCGGAGACACACTGGTCTGATGAACCCATTCTGACCTGAGATCAGATTCATACGAGGTTTCCACCGGACACACACTGGTCTGATTAACCCATTCTGACCTGAGATCAGATTCTAGAAATGTCAGTCGCTCTTCGATTTTTCAAAAATAGCAGACCTACAAGCTCGTATCGCGCCACTCGGTGGCGCGATACGAGCTTGTAGATCTGCTATTTTTCAATAGCTAAAGCATAACATGATGCTGACACCAAAATGGGTGCCCGTTCAGAATGGGTTAAAAGGAAATAACATTTACATTGCCAAAGCAAATGCTCATTGGTCCGTAAACTGTAACAATATAAATAATTCGCACCCCAAGGGTGTGAAATTTGCCCCCTACCACCCACATTGACCCCAACCACTGGAGGCAATGTGGGTTTCAGTGTCTTGCCCATGGACACTTCGACATGTAGACAGGAAGAGCCGGATTCGAACCGCCGACCCATGGGTCATTGGACGACCCGCTCTACCTACTGAGCCACCACCCCTTACATGCCCTCTCCCCGTCTACTGAACCACAGAGACCCGCAGACCCACCTCCAGCATGCAGCCGTAGTCTGCGAAGCCTTTCAGCTCATCGGAGATGCACATTCCAAACTGCTTGGTGCCCGTCTCCATGGAGCGGCGGATCATGAGGCGATAGCGCGGCTCAAAGACGTGCAGCGGACAGGGGATGGTGGGGAAGGCCATCGTGCACACAAAGATCGGCACTTCCTGGTTTAAACTGCAAGTTAACAAGAGGAAGGGCATAGTTAATGATTAGCTTGTGGGAGTGTGTGTGTGCGTGAGATGAGATGAGATATACTTTATTAATCCCCGAAGGGAAATTGAAGGGTTACAACAGCATAGTGTGACACATAAATAAAACACACACACCAAAAACAGCCGTTCTCAGAAGCTCACGACACTTGGCTATTTTCAGAAAACTGTCAGGATGTAGAAGACATTTTTAGAATCTGATCTCGGGTCTTAATGGGTTAAAAGAAGCTTGAGTGTAGAAATAGAAGTGTGGTGGTAAACTGACTTGGACAACTCCTTCATCTCCTCCTCATGGATCTTCTTCCTCTCTGCCAGCTCGTCTCCTAGGTAACGCTGCAGAACCTCCTCCATCAGCAATGTCTTTTTATAGCCCCTGGTGGCCAGGTACTGTAATGTCAACACAGAAACAAACAATTTACATTGAGGTTTTTTCTTCATGCCTGTGAGTGAGTGAGTGAGTGAGTGAGTGAGTGAGTGAGTGCATGCGTACCTCAGACAGGTTCTCCTTGCAGAGAGGACAGTTGGGGTTGTGGTCCAGACAGCGCTCTAGACACTTGAGGCAGAATGTGTGTCCACAAGGGGTTGCTACTGGCTCATAGAAAAGCCTGGGAAGAGACAAATGCACACAGTCAAACACACATTAATGCACTTTGTTCTAGCTACAGACAAGACTCATGCTGCCATTGTCGGATGCCCTTGCAGATCGCCCACAGGGGTCCCAAGCTAAAGTAGTTAATGTAGCATCACAATCATTTTAACAACTTTATCCATTTATTTCACATACATCATGCACACCTGTGTGTGTGTGTGTGTGTGTGGGTGTGTGTGTGAGGGGTTACCTCATGCAGAGAGAACACTCCATATCTACAGCGTCCAGCAGGTGAGCAGGCACAGTCCTCCCTCCACACGGGACACGGCTCTGAGACGAAGTGGCCTCATCTGGGGGGCCAAAAGGTTGTTGGTTAACATGAATGAATGCATGTTTGTAATAGGGTTGTACCATTTTATCAAACGCATGGATTTAATCAAAAGGTAGCTTTTATTTGAGAAAACAGTCGATAGTCGCAGCCCCAGTGTATTTCCCATAGCTACTGTGTGCTACTTACCAGCCTTGTGCAATTTAGACGGAGGACCGAAAGCTATGGAGGAGGAGGAGGAGGCAGCGTCTCCACTGTGCTTCCTCTTAAGGCCACTGGGGGGCGATGGCAGGGCAGCCAGGACGCTGGCTAGGCTCTTGCTGCTACAGCCCTCGTCTCCGAGGGCCAGGTCACATTTAGCAGGGGAGAGGGGGAGCTGGTTGGGGGAGAGGGAGGAAGGGCTGTCCTCCACTGGAGCCTTAGTCGCGCTGAACTGCGATTCCTGGAAAAGGAGTGGAGCAAGAAGAGCAGGGGTGTTTTTTTAAGTACCTTCCACAGTCAAGTCCAAGTCAAGTAACAACAACAATCAAGCTGATCATAGTTAAGTAAAACAAAAAAAATAGTGAAACCTTTAATTGAAAAAACAATTAGGCTTGACCTAAAGAGAAAAAAAAGGATAATTAACCGAAACTGTATTGTGTGTGTGTATTAATTTTTTTTTTTTTTTTTTTACAAATATAGAAGTAAATTGAGAGAAACAAACAAGTAGCTCAAGGCTTTGCACCCTGCTTTCAAAATGATTAAAGACTAGCACTTGGAGGTATTCGTTTATGTCGGCCATTGTAAAAAATAAACCAGAGGAAAAGACCAAGTCAATTTGACTTTAGAATTATCTTTACTAATCAACCACTGAAAACCATACTATTTCTAAACTTCCCACGTTAGTAGTCCGATTCAGTAATGTTTTTTTGTCTGTGAATTTGGCGAAGGGACGCTCTTTCTCAAGGCTGCTAGGATGCAGACTTACATGGGACCAACGCTTGCTGAATGTCATTAGAATGCCTTATTCTAGACTACTAACGTGGGAAGTTTGGAAAATTCCTTTACACCCAAAAAATGGGTGTGAAAAAACCCCCAGTGACCCTCTGCTAGATGGCTAGCCTCCCACAGAGCAACGCCCTAAATAACTAAAAGGTCCATCGTGCGGACCATGCATACACGCTAGGGATGTCCCGATCACATTATAATGCTCCCGATCCCATTCCGATCATTTGATTTTGAGTATCTGCCAATAACGATTTTTCCCGATCCTTTATAGAACACTCCCGAAGCTTCATAGAACATGCTATATTACAGCAGTATAATATCCCAAATCACAGACAATATCCAGTCTAATATCATGATATGAATATAAATACTGATACTAGGGATGTTCTTTTGATACTACTTTTGATGCTTTTGTGTAGTGCTGTGGTATGATGAAGTAGGGCGTTCATTTGCCAAAGAAAATATGGATATAAGAGGTTTCTGCCCGACAGCGGTGATATAAAACTGGGAGGGAAGGGGGGGGGGTCCTTGAAATGCAAAAGGTTAAAGAATCACTCAGTGCCATCATCATAGATGGCAGCAGGAGAATCCGTGTGGAGTGGGGACAGCATGTGTTGGTTGATGTGTGTGCGTGTGTGAGCTCCTACCTGTGAGGATGAGGCAGGTCTCAGTGTGAGTGGTCTGAGTGAGCTGAGCAAGGCGCTGGGTTTGAGGAGGCGAGTGGCGGCCCCTCCCTGCAGCGGGTGTAGTGGTGTGGGCATGTCGTCCCTCTCAAAAACAGAGGAGAACACCTCACTCAGCACCTGGAGGCAAACGGTAACCATCAGTTTAACGGACGGACCCATTAGGAAGACCTGAGGCCGATGTCCATGTCAACGGTTTTCTCACTTTTTTAAACTTCAGCTGTATGAAATACTTGCCATTAATATAGTGGTTGCAACTGTATTAATTGATTGCCCGAGTCCACTGGTGGGAGTTCTGCTCTGGTTTTGGTCAATATTAAGTAGTTCCGGTCATTTTGTGGGGGGCACAGGGGGCCACGCAGTAAAAGTAAATTAATCCACAAAACTAACGTAATTTGTATTGTTGACCTATTTCTAAAATATTAGTGCAACTTTCGTTCAACTTTGACCCCTCTATCACATGGAACTACTTTTTGGGCGTAGTGATATGGACACAAAAAACATAGTTCCATGTGATAGAGGGGTAAAACATTAACGAAAGTTGCACTCATATTTTAGAAATAGGTCAACATTACAAATGTTGTTTTGTTAAAACAAAATTTACTTTTACTGCGTGGCCCCAGTGCCCCCCACAAAATGACCGGAACTACTTAATATTTCACCTAAACCAGAGCAGAACTCCCACCACGGGACTCTGGCAATCAATTAATACAGTTGCAACCACTATATTAATGGCAAGTATTTCATACAACTTAAGATCTGAACTATCCCTTTAAGTGGCATTAGTGGTATAGTAATCACTAGTGTCTGTATTTTTGCTACTGAATTTAAAGTTGTATTTTATTCAAATCAATATTTTTTTATATTATTAATTACCGGTACATCAATTAACTAGCCCATAACCATAACATTGAGAGTTTGATTCCCTGCTCAGGAAATCCGTTTCATGTCCCCCACCATCTCGTCTGCTCTCACGTCCAAAAATAAATAGCAAATCGGCAAGCTCACAATGTGTTGCAGCACTTGTTGTGAGCCAATAGATAGGCATTCGACAAAGCATATCAGGTCTCAACTCTACTACACTGTCCTATGGCAAGAAAACAGAAATGCCATAAAAATAAGAGCGATAAAAATGTTGTTGTTATTCCACCAAAACCAGACAGTCTCTCTCTCTCTCTCTCTCTCCCTCTCTCCAACCTACAGACGTTTCTGGGACAGGCCTGAAGTGTTACACAATCCTCTGGGAAGTGCCGGGGACATTTTCTTGGCGCTACATGTTGCACCTTAACTCTTCCTAGGAATCCAACGAGCCACGAGCCTCATCTAACTAAATACATAAAACACTAGTCTGCACCCGACCGTATCGTATGTTCACTCCCTTGTGCAACAGCTGTCGTCACAGTGTTGTGTGTGTGTGTGTGTGTGTGTGTGTGTGTGTGTGTGTGTGTGTGTGTGTGTGTGTGTGTGTGTGTGCGTGCACACGTGAGTGTTTCGTGGTATTGCTGGACAGCGCAGCTGGAATGGGGGCAGTGTGTGTGAGGTGGGGTTGTCTGACATGAGGTTTAGCATTGAAGCTAATCTTCCTTAACTTGACATGCATTGAAACGGATAAACCCAGCGAGAGATATGGTTATCTTATCTGCTCTGATAAATATTCACATGATAGAGGGTTTCCCTTCCATCTTACAAAACAGAAAAAGTGCCATGATAAAACAGATTTTTTTTTGACACAAGGTCTACTTCTCCTCTGAAAATATGAACTGGGATTTAAATTATGGCTGGTTATCTACTAAATATTGCACATGGTATAACAGGCGACAAATCCTGAACTGGATGCGGCCATAGAAAACGGGTACTTTACTTTAACCCATTCTGACCTGAGATCAGATTCATACGAGGTTTCCACTGGACACACACTGGTCTGATCAACCCATTCTGACCTGAGATCAGATTTAAAAAAATGTCAGTCGTTCTTCGATTGTTCAAAAATAGCAGACCTACAAGCTCGTATCGCGCCACTCGGTGGCGCGATATGAGCTTGTAGATCTGCTATTTTTCAATACCTAAAGCATAACATGATGCCAACACCAAAATGGGTGCCCGGTCAGAATGGGTTAAGTTGTTAACCACCCACCGTTTAATCACTTAAACCCCATTACATTGTATCGTTTTTTCTTTTTTTTTTAAAGGAATGCCAGGTTGAACGTGGTTTCAAAGCAAAAGCAAAGACTAGTTTATATAACTGTACCTTCTGAGCTTCCAGCTTGACTTTCGTCCAGTTGGGCTTGAGCGCCACACACATAAAATACTCCTGCAGGGCCTCGTCCTTGCTGCCCGCTTTACTCAACGCAGTGGCTTTCATGTAGTGGGCCTGGAAAGACAGAAGAGAGAAGAGAATATGTTGGTATGCGGTCAGGTTTTCAGCTGGCTCAGGGAAGAGCATAGTCCACCATAGATAGGTGAATGAACTGTGTCTGTCTGTGGGCAGGCATATGCTGTGCCTGTGTGTGCGGCTGTATGATTTGAGGATTAGAGGTATAGGTATTTTTATTATGTTGTAACATTTAACTCACTGATGTCGTTTAGCATCAGTGTAATTTGAAATGTAATTTTGTAATGAAATGTACTATTTTGTAATGTAATATAATGTATTGTGTTATGTTTTGATTTATTTCTGGACTCTTGGAAGATTAGCCGAAAGGCTAAAAGAGATCAAAATCAAAATCAAATCAAATAAATATGTAACCATAAAGCATTAGTACTGCCAGAAATGGCTTGGTATGGCCTGGGCCGGCTTAGTGGTCCAGGCACCTTGGCTGGTAATCCAGCATGACAGTGTGTCGCGGGTTCGGCCCCGATCCCAATGAACTTTGCTGTGTGTACAGAATGCCACCTAGGTTTAACCCATTCTGACCTGAGATCAGATTAAAAAAATGTCTATTACATCCTGACAGTTTCATTATTAATCAGGCATTAGACCTCGCCGAGTTGTCGCTGCCTGGAAAAGGTATCCACAGATTCCTCGTCACACCACATCTTCTAAATAGTATCCGTGTGATCGGCTTACCTCGCAGCACTGCCCAAAACATCATCCAATGCACATTTAGAGGGAACTAGGAGTACGTGCATCGATGTAGTAATGTCATTAAGAATCCATTTCCAATTCATACACCGGTAGGTTCATCTTTACACCCCTGTTATGTATTAATCGATATGCCATCTCCAACAATGGCACATTATCAGTAGAAACTTTCCGCAGTTAGTGTACAGTAATTAAACTGTCTCTCTCACCTTTGGCCAAAAAGGTTTGATCCTGCATATGCTACTGGCATCTTGGACAGCTTGACTGTAGCTCCTCATCTCCATGTGCAGTTCAGCCCGCTGGCACAACAGCCGGCCTGAAGAGGGTGCTAGAGATCACAGGAGGGGGGGGGGGGGGGGGGGAGAGAGACACAAACAGGTCAGGCTATCGCCCCAGGGTGTATAGTGACATTCTCCAGGTCTCAGAAGTAGGCTAACTATGCATTGTATGCAACATGTGTTGCAACATGCCATTAGACCGATTTTAAAATGTATCTTCCCTATTCCTTCAATTCTCCCATTAACTACACACATTACACTCTGCAACATGCATGTATATCTCTGCCGTCGGGAAGAACTCACTTAACTCGAAAATGTTACATTTTTCAGGAAATGTAAAATATATTTTTTTTCAGGAAATGAAGAAAACCTTATATTTTTTTTAAATAAAGCAATACTGCCTCAGTGCCTCATCAAAGTTGTTATTGTGACTTTTGTATTTGCATGAGAGGGGGAGAGGTGGTTGAGTTAGTTGCTTTAGCAGACAGTTTGAGGGTCCAATGGCGTTAAGGTTTTGTCCGAAGCGCTTTTTACTGGTTCATTGGTTTTCATTGGTTCAATATTTTGGCAATAACACACAGACGTAAAGGGTGTTCAATAGCACTGATTTATGCGAAGGAAAATGGAGTTAGGTGGTTTCCTCCCGACAGCAACGAATACACACACAGTACATAGCAACAAAACTGAGAATCTGACAGAAAGGTCTGTGTGATTCAATTCTCTTGCGTTACACGTGCTAGCCAGCAAGTTATATCAGCAGCAGCATATTGCCCCTAAAATGAGCCGTGCCATCTATTTCTGCTTGTGTCAGGTCTGAAATCATGTGACAACATGGATTTGGAGAGGGAAAAAAAAGTACTTAAAAGTACAAGGAATTTGCGTTTTATTTCTTCAGGGAGAATTACAGTTGAAACAGCTCACGTGTCTATGCCACGCTTACCGACTGCACACACGTCGCTGTATAATGGCACAGACAAAAAGTGTCCTTTTCAAGCAAATCATATGCATGACATACTTTATTGTGAGCCCTGTTTGCACTAGTTAGTGCACCATGTGTGTCATTGTCGTGTGGCCTATATTCTCTGCATTATACAGCCACAACAAGGGATGGTGTTCAGTGGTGTCGTCATTATTTGGCATAACAATGTATAGACTAGAGCCTGGTAAGCCTACTGTATTAGAACCACCAGAGTATGTGCTGATGATAACGGCTATCACAATGAAAGATTTCCCATCGTGAAAACAGTATGCAAGGTTATTTATTGTTCTCCAGCAAAATAGGCACACACACACACACACACAACACAAATCCCGTCATTCTATCCATTTGCACGTGAGGAACACCACAGCAGAAATGAAATTCTAGCTGCAGGTATTTCACAAGAGGGGCGTTGTTTGTCACTGTGGGAAAAAATGCTTGTACATTTTCCCTCTGGCTGTTGTCTTTTATTTAATTTCCCATTAAAGTTTTTTGTAAGCAAGGAACCACAAATCAAATTTGTCTAATCTAAAATCACACTATTTTATAGAACCGATTTCAGTCGCTGAATGGACTTCCTGGTGGATCAATCAACTATCAGTTACTATGACCATCACACAGGCTAAAGCCTCTTAGCCACAGTGTTACAGTACCGGTTTGAATCCAGTTCATGACCTCTTTAAGCAGGACGCATACTACATATCAGTGACAAACATTCTAACTGCGTGACTGAGGGATTGATGTGTCAGAAGGATGTGCATTATGCAAAACCTCACATTGGGCCTCGTCTTGTAGACGTATTAATAACCACTATACTAAAAAAAGCTCACCTACAAATGCACAGGTCTTCCAACTGATGGCTGGTCAAGCTGAGAAACTTGCCAGCTAGTATGAGGGAGAAATGGAGGCATGGATGGAAAATGGGCTTGGCATACCATCAGAAATATCGGCTGCCCGATCCATTTTTTAACACACAACAACGTGACTCCATGATGAACACATTTGGTACAAAGTCAGGATCGAATCTCGCTTGAATGTTCCTCCACGTCACTGCCTCCCTCTCACCTTTCCTATTGTATATCTCAGTAAACGACTACATTAATGGCGGGGACTTCCACTTACACATTATTATTATTTATTATTCAGACATGATGGAGGAGAGACAGGAGAGTTAGGGCAGGATGACAACATGCAACCAGTTTAGAAACAACTGTGCTTTTACACTGGATTGTGGGGGAACTGCATTAGCGAGTCAAAATACTACTTATCCCACACTTAGTGATGGTGTCATGGTGGTTTAGCTTAGCTAATCAACCCCAATGAAGATTAAGTTTTGTGCAGATGTGACCGATAAAACCGATACTGATGATTAATGATGCCACTCTCTAGTCTAGGGGTCTGTCCAGCCCCTTGGCAGCTCAACGCCAGCTAACCTCTTTCAGGTAAACCAGATTCAGAACACTTAAACGTTCCAATTCCCTCCCCTATCCCTTACATAACCGGGTTACCGGTTAGAGAGAATGGTGTCAACTGTATTGTGGTCAGTCCCCTGCCCCCAACGTAGAGCCAACAAGTAAGGCCTGATTTATACTTGGCTAAGCTGCATTGCATTAGTAACTCACACTCACGCACCGGAAGCAGATCTACACTAGCCTGGCGCAGCCACACTTCACCCGCCCCTATTGCATAATTATGCATATGACCCGAGGCCCAGTGCAGTGGTATATTAGTATCGCAACGCGAGGCTAGATCTACACACTCACAGCGCATTGCGGCGTGACGTGTTGAGAGCTTGGAGATGGTCTCTTTTTTTGGTGCACGACAGCCATGCGCAACTAAATATAAATCAGGCTTAAGGGCGGCGGCAGTGGCAGCTAAAATTATATTTTTTTATAAATTGTGAACTATACAACAGGTGTTGCAACTCAAATTTAAAGATGTTCAGTCGTGTTGCCATAGACTAGACTAGAGAGTAGTGTGCTTTGGAAGTGTTGGCTAAACTCATTAGGCTTCAGTGACTGAGGCTCAGAGACTCTTATGGAATGAAAGATCCAGTTGTTTGAACTGGACAGACGGACGGTGACCTACATCTTTATGCCTTCTCTGAATAGAACCGTGCAGTATAGTGAACAACACACTGGACTACTGTATGATTTGATGCTTCAATGCTGCCTTTACCTCTGCTTCTGCTAGTGTATTATTTAATTTCAGTTGTGTAAAGCATTTTGTAGATCAGCTATTTCTGGGGCACGACCCGCACTCTTTTGCTACTGAAGATGTGCCGTATATTATGGATTTCTATTCAAAATGTTGCGTTCGTGTTCAGGAGAGAGTTTGGAAAAAGGCAATTCTCCTGAATGCCGCCTTCAGGTAAGGCCATAGAAAATGCAGCATTCATGGTCTGGAGAGGGCAGTTGTTTTTACAAACGGGTAAAAGGCCAGGGGTGCGAGCTCCCTTTGATGTCTGTGTGCGCACGTGTCTGGACAATATTTACATTCAATGTAAATGCTCAGACAAATAACACAATTATGACACTTGCGTTGCAAGTTGCAACACATTTTACTTCCTGGCTGTAATCCATCCAACCCCACCTGCTATCAACCGCCCTCTTACCGTCTAAATGCATCCCTCTCTCTACACAGCACTTATGATAACACCGGCATAGAGCTAAGAGGTTAGATGAGGCCAATTGATACGATGGTATAATAAATAACAATGAATTAGGGAACGATTACAGTAGCGACTGATTAAATAATGGAGAACACCTTTTTTAAATAATCAGGGATCAAGCCTAAAGTGCGTATAATAGACCCCTTGTTTCTGTGAAAATTATTTTTTAGCAGTTACCATCGTTCTTCACTAAATTCAGCAATACGGTACAGGGCCATCCGGCCATGAGAACCCCTCAGGAACTGAAGCTCACACTCATTCGTCAAAAGACTTCTGACCTGGCCCAGGCCGTAGCGTAACGGTCTGGGCACCGGACTGGTAATCCAGTCGCAGTGTGCCGCGGGTTCGACTCCCGGACCCGACACGGCCTTTACTGCATGTCATCCCCCCATCTCTCTCCCGTTTCCTGTCAGCCTACTGTCTGTCCCTTCAAAAAAATCAATAAAAGGCGTAAGCCGCAAAAAAAAAATCTTAAAAAAAAAAAAAAAAAAACTTCTGACCTTTAGATCTCCCGATGAGTAAATTGTTACGATTTGCTCGATCCACTTTTCTGCCTTTTTGAGGCCACGTCAAAGTCTGTCTGTCTGTCTGTCCGTATGAGCACAGAATGTGCTCAGCTGATTGGCTGAGCACGGAATGTGATGTACGACAATGTGTGATGAAAGGTGTCAATTCATTTCAGTCATCAATGTTTATATAGCTCATTGTGTATAATGCGTATACCGTATAGATTTATCTTTTTGGGCTTGACCTAGTCTTATATCTATATCAGCTATATTTACCTTTGTTTTTTATTTATCAATATCAATTCGTCATTTTGATTAATCAATGAATCTTTATAATTGATTTACCAGTAGTTTGATTAAATGTTGCACCCCGGCCTATATCACACATGACTGGCACAGACCACTGCAATAATGGGGTCAGCCATAGCCGAGTTGAGCTTTAGTGAACCCGCCTGGGAAGCCAGAGGCCCTGGTTGTCCCAGGTACGATTCCAGGCCAGCAATGTGTTGTTGTCCCACTGTCTTAGCCCCGAGTGCTGTGGAATAGCTACTCACTGCTCCTAGTTGTTATTATAAATGCAGAATTCTCTCACATATGTACATAATTATTTATACATATACAGTGCCAAAAAAAGACCCCATGGAGTGGGGACTATTTAATCAGGGGAAAACTATGCCCTACTTGATCATACTACAGCGTCAAACAAAAGTATCAGATCTGCGTTTCAGCTTGAAACATGGCGCGCTGTGAAGCAACACGTTTTGTTTGATAAGCAATACTGCATCAGACATCCTACCTACAGTAGCACTCCAGCCCCCACACACCCCCACACCAGTGGTCTGCAATGGGGCTTCCTCATGAGCATGCCTGAAGGGAAAGCCCCGTGCTGGGTTTGAGGGGGGAAACATAGACTTATCGGTAAAGAGACGTGAAGGCGCTTTTCTTTTCCCACTGACAGACTGACAGTTCATTTCCATCCAACAGACAGGTGAAAAATCAGTGTTGATTTGGATGCAGCTCAGTGAAAAGATGTCTGAAGGACCATTGCATACTGTCTGTGCATGCAGAATCTAGTTGTCCGTCTGTGGTTCTAATCTCTCTGGTAAGGCGCCAACAGTGTGCAACAGTGGCATTGAATGTTCTCTACTCAAGATTAAAATGTATAATCATTCTACCGTGGGATGGTATTGCTGCTTGCATTTGAAAAGAGAGCCAGTGGTAGACGAGTTCCGTCCTCCTGGCTGGGCTAATAGCAGTTATATCACTCCTAAAAAGCACAGGCCTTCATTCATGCCCTGGTTATGTTCATGATAAAAATAACTTATAAAACAGTAGGAAGAAGAAGAAGGGAGGAGGGGTCAGTGGAATACAGGTCATAAATTGAATTAAACATTGTGCACAAACATATGGGCTGTATTTTTTGAATGAATGAACTGTTGCCTTTTGGCATAGATGTAAAAACAAATGGGGATAAGAATGCAGCCTACGTCATAAGCTATCATTATAAAATAGGTTATATATGAATGCGGTGCTGCTTGGATAATGAGAGTGGGGATGTGATATAACTGCCTGCCTGACCCAGTAGGTTTTATATAAAGGTGAGAGAGGGCGCCCCTATCGGTGACACGAGAAAGTGCAACAGAAAGTAGGTCAATGAGATTCACCTCTCTACTTATGCACGTGCACACACACAACAAAACAACCTAGCAGCAGGTATATTGATTCATTGATTGATTGAAGTATTTATTAACAGTTTGCAGAATTACCGTACATTTCAAGCACAACTCAATACAAAAACTGTTAATAAATACCAATACCATGGACGACACATTCATCTTATGATGAATTGAACATGGTAAACAATTGTAAACAACTGTAATGCTTTATGGTTTCGTCCACAGTTCTGTATTGACTTGTACTGTAATTCTCCAATCTGTTAATAAATACTTAAATCAATCAAACTCCATAAAGCATTACACTTGTTTGCAATAGGGTCCACCATTTTCAATTCATCATAAACTGTAACAGTATGGGCCTAACAGTGTTACACCTGCGTTATAATAACATAGGTTTATGATGATTGATGGAAAAAAGATGAGAAATAAAGCCCGTCCTCCTTACCTAGTTCTACAGCTCGGTTGTACTTCTCCAGGGCGTCTGCGTGGCGGTTCTGTTCCCTCCACAGCACGTCGCCCTCCGCCCAGTGTCTCCTGGCCTTGCTCTCGCTCTCGAACCACTTGTCCAGCAGGCCGCTCACGACCACGTTCAGCCGAAGGCCGTCCCGCCTGTTCGCCACTATCTTGTGCCGGCAGTGCTTGCAGTCCCGCACGGCGTCGTCCTCCAGGCACCGCTTGCAGAACGTGTGGCCGCACTCCAGCGTGCAGGGCTCGTACAGCAGACACCGGCACAGGTGACACGAGAACATGTCCGGCGGTGTCTCCGTCATGTCGTCCTCCGGGTCCTCCTGGTCCTGGTCATTACTATTATTATTACTAATACCGTGCGACGTTCCGTTTTTACTAGAGCCGCCTGTTGTCCACGCTGATATATTCAGCTCCTTCTCGCGCCGCGTGTGGGCAATGTTCTCCACCAGAAGGCCCAGCTCCTCCGGCCGCAGCTTGCAGAGGTTGGCAGCCGTGCAGTACGAGTCCAGCGCCTCGGAGATGCGGCCGGCGCGCACCAGGGAGTCGGCCTTGCGCAGAAGCAGGCCGCGGTCGGGCTGCTGCAGGTCGCCCAGCTGGGAGCTGTAGATCTCCACGGCCAGGTCGAAGTCCCCCGCGCGGCTCGCCTCCTCCGCCACCTCCAGCATCTCGGAACATATGCCCGCGGCACCTGGGTTGGAGAGCTGGTGGACGAACACTTCGCGGTGGTGATGATGAGGCCGGACCCCGGTCTCCATCGTCCTTCTCCCCCCACCACCCAAGCCAGCCTGTAGATCGCGACAACTCCCCTCCCAAAAAAAAGTCTGGATGGTCTGAAACAAACCAAGTACTCCTTACGTTAGCTGGCAAACATGAAATATTTCGCTCTCAAACTCCTCAAGACGGCTCGTACCATTGTGTTGTCGCTGGCTTATTCACGGCTAAAATAAGGTCCCATGGTGGATTGGATGATGATGGGTCCGGGTTGGAGTTTGATCTAATTAAGAGAGCTTCTCCTCCATCTCAAACACCCGGAGAACTGAAGTGACATCACATCAAACCAAACCCCTATTCTATCTATCACCTCCTCCCCCTTTACAGCAAGTAGGCGGTCTGTCGTTACTCGGTAATAACAAACAAGACAGGCGACATGGATTGGCGTTCTTGTTGTGCCACACTGACTGAGGTATTGAGAGTACTATTTATTGCTAAAATAAACCGAGGTTGGTCTGTTGGTTGGTTGAGAGAGGAAACAGCGCTACTGTTAAATATAATGAGACACAGGAGGAGGATTCCGTCACAGTATATATAATAATAATGTTGGACGTGTGACCAGCTTCCCGGGATCCATGCACCGTCCACACACACCGGTGGCTCGACGTCGACAGAAAACTGTCCAAAAACAAAAAAATGAAACAATTGTATTATTTTTAGCAAAAAAAACTACAAGGAAAACACCAAACAAAGACTCGTTGATCCAACGAGGCGCTTTGAATAAAAATATATAAAGTGCAGGAGCCTTGGACGTCACTTGTTTTTTTTTTATTTATGTAAGAGACACACAACAAGCCAAGCTAGCGAGCGTTAAACCCGAACCTTTCCTCCTTTTAACAAAACCCAACGTTCTGCGTTTCGAATGTGCCTCCAAACCGTCCAAACCGTCCGCCGGCGTCGCGACGAGCGGCATGGTCTACCTTACGAAAACGTGACAACGGTGACTGACAACAACGGCGGCGTCCTGTTTGTTGTGGCTTCATGGCTCGGTGGTAGCAGACAGAGCTAGCCTAGCTAGCCTCTATGCTATGCAGCTAGAGTAGCCCGAATAAAGATGTTGACAAAATGATTTACACACTACTGAACGCGAGAGGTCACGTGACGCCCGGAGACGAGTTTCCAACTGGCTCGCTATAATGTGGCACGTTTACATAAAACGACCGGGTGTTCATTCGCGTCGCAGTATTGCCGTTTCCGGTCTCGCGCGGACACGGAAACGGGCGGTTGAGTGCGTTGTGTTTGAGTGTAAATGCAAATGGCCGGATGCGGTAGGCGGGCTCTAGACCAGGGGCGCGTTCGGAAATAGCGCACTGAGCGCACTGTGCAATGCAAACTAATAGGCGAGTGCGCTCCCGGTGCGCATTTCCGAACGCACCCCAGATTACGAGCACCGAGCAGTACATGTCAGTCAACCAGGCGGTGTTGCCATGTCGGCTTATTATACGGTATGAGACTTTGGGCTTATCCTTCTCAAAGTAGCTTGTAAATATTGCTAGTTGCGGGTTGCTGTCCATTGTTTTTTTTTAATTATTTAAACCTGTGGTTCTCAGATGTAAATTAATTTGTTTTTGTACCAGGGAGCCCTGTACCAGATTTGTGTTATTGGAATGTTTCAAAAATATTCTAAATATTGTACATATTTTATTTCAAGAGTTTTACATGACGGCACAAACTGGTTTATGAAACACGGGTGTCATAACCATGAATCAGTTTACATTTCATAACATTTTGTTTCATAACTATGGAGTCAGATCTCAAAGGCTTTTGAGATCTATTCCGATAGGTGGTGGAAAGATCACAGATATTGTTAGGTGGGGTATCTAGATAGCCAGTGGCAGTGGTGGAGAGTAAGTAAGTACTCAAGTACTAAACGTAAGTACAATTTTGACGTGTAGTATTTCCAATTTTCTGTACTTTTACCTCTACTCCACTACATCAGTCATCAGGCAAATATTGCACTACAATTATTTGACAACTTTAGTTACTAGTTACTTTGTAGAACCCCTTTCCGTAAGAGGGATCAGATTGATACGAATTTGGGGGCAAAAGTCTTGGTAAAGTCATTAAAAAGGAGATATCGGGTCTGGGCCGTGGCTCAGTGGTCCAGGCACCCTGGCTGGTAAACTAGATTGGCAGTGTCCCACGGCTTCGACTCCCGATCACGACGGCCTTTACTGCATGTCACCCCCCATCTGCCTCCCCATTTCCCGTCAGCCTACTGTCTATCCCTCTATAAAAAATATAAAATGAAGGCGAAAGCCACAAACAAACATTAAAAAAGACCTTAATTAAGACCTTTATTTAAACTATATTTAGTCTAATATATTTTATTTTATTGCAGGCAGTTGCACATCTTATAATGAATAGGCTACTTAAAGAAAACCGCTTGTACAATAAGAAAAGTGGTTTGCTTATGAACACATGAAAACCACTTTTCAATTTCCTCCCTTCTGTTGGAAGTAAACAGACGGTTTGAGTTTTTGCTCACAACGCGTCACATGACAATGCGTTGTGACGCATTTCGTTCATTTTACAAACTGTTAATACAAATTTCAATCTATCAAGACAATAAATCAAGGTTGCTCTTTTTGGGCTTGTTGTAAATGCAACCTTGCCCACAATGCCCTCAGTGCCCGCATACCTCACTAACTACCTCAAACAAATGAGCGACACCCACACAGCCACAAAACTATGGCATGGCCGCCCAGGTGTGGAATGCCCTGAACCCCTCCCTCAAATCTTTGCATCTTTTAAAACAGGCCTGAAAATCCACCTTTCACCCACGCTGGGAAAGACCTAAGCTGTAGAGGTCATTCAGATCATTTGTTTTGGGCGGAAGTTGCGGGATTTTGGCGGAAGTACGGCTCAAGGAAATGACGTTGATGCTTTACAAATCAGTTTGCATTCTCCGTGAATGAAACAAGATTGGTCGGAATAATATCATATCCGGGGGAAATACATTTGTCGGATGTTCCAGACCGACACTCTGCCTTAGGTTGTGAGTGACCAGGCTTTTCTCTTCTCGCAGATGAGTAAGCCTGGGACCGAGGCTACCTTTCAGCAGGCCCAAGGCCAGGGAGAGGAAATGTATCACCCCTCTTCCTTTTCCCCCTCACTTTATTAACAGTGTTTTATTTTTGAGGGTCAAAAATAAAACACTGTTAATAAAGTGACATTTAGTGTATGTTCACAAACTTTGTCCTACACAAACATTAAATGAATGGAACATTTTATGTCAGTGTCTGAGCAAATAGACATGTGTCTATTTTACATCATGATGATGTACAATGATAAAAGTGCCCCTAACTTCACAGTGTGATTTGTTTGTACTGTGATGAGTTGTTTTTTTGTTGTTGTTTTTTGTTGTGTTACCTGTGATGATATTGAATGTTGTTGTTATTGTTCATGTCATGTCTATGAATTGATTACACAGGGCCTAAATGGAAACAAGACTGCAAAGGGATGTTTTGGTGCTATCCCTTTTGGACTGAGTGTTTGACTGTAGCCTACTCTGTTGCTGTTATTACATTCTGTCTAATAAACTATTCAATCAATCAATTAATCAATCAATCAATCAATCAATCAATCCTATACCTGGTTGCTTATTTCTCTCACACTACATGGCAACACTACAACCAGGCTTTCCACCGGTCCTGCGGAAAGCCTGTTGACGTCGCGAAGGGGGTTCAGGGGGGGTTGCACAAAATGATTTACACATCACGTGATGCACGAGACACGCTCTAATTGGCCACTATATGGCTCACTTACATAACGCAACAATATTGTATAACGCCCGCATCTGTAGTTCGGTGGTACGACGGCGTCGCTTGCCGAATAAATAGAAGATCTACAAGCTGACAGCGCAGTCGCGAACGCTGGCGAATTGACGGGCTGTCGGCTTGCAGATCTGTTCCATTATTTGGCGAGGTGATGCGCTTGCGCAATGGATTATAAATTAAAGGTTAACCTTTCACCAACACGGACGCACAAGCAGTTTATGCAGAGAGAGAGTTATTAGTTGTACCGACAAGACCATAATTCTTGTGGTTTAGAAACGATGTTTTCATGTTGTTTGACAGTTGACAGCCGTTATACTGTATTGTACATTTAGGCTACTATGTGTCTTTGAATTATTGAAGAGCCTTTATTTGTCCGGGTTATATCACTCCCCCTGGAAGGGAGGGAATGCATTGTTTTATGTAATGCTTTATATAAGCAGCCAAAGAATTGCCAATTTGCCCCACAACCTTCCAAGGAAGGGACTTCATACACACATGATGCAGTAAGTTGTCCTTTTGTTCCCGGAGTGTGCAGTCCCTTCCTTGGAAGGTTTATTTCTCTTTTTGAGATGAGATATACTTTATTAATCCCTGAGGAGAAATTGAAGCGTTACAGCAGCATAATGTGGCACATAAATAAAGCTAAAACTACTGGACAAACAGATAAAACTAGAAAAAGTGCTCCTCCACATGTCTCCAAGGGCAGGTCAGGTTGTGGCCTCCTGGTGGCGCTATAATAAGCCAATGTGAAAAGGGTGCCATTTCTTCTTATGCCTTCGATGACAATTTGATGATTTGAGGCATTTTGTTGCAAAAATGTGTTTTGCAAAAATACAACTGTTGGTAGCGCTATAACAGGCCAGCAATGTGAAAAGGGTGGGATATATTCATCAGCCTAGTAGGAACGTCTGTGAAAGATTTCACGTGAATTGCATGCTGCGTTCATGATTTGAGACTTTTTGCTCAAAACGGGCCAATCCTGCAAACTTTGAAAGCCAATGTTAGCCAATCAGGATGGAATATGAAATATTGGTCAGATCTGTCTTGAGCACATGACTATAGAGATACTGTGTAACGATTTGCGGGATTCTTGGACAAAATATAGACTATAGAGTAGTAATAAAATTGTTTTACAAAAGTCGGCCTCCTGGTGGCACTATGACAAGCCGTTTTGGAAAATATGGGGCAGAGGTTCATCGTTGGCATCTAGTGAGTGTGTGTGCAAAGTTTGGCATCGACCAGGTTAACGGTGCCGGAGATTAGCTGTACACAAACGGACGGACGGACACACACACACACACACACACACACACACACACGGACGGAGTGCAAAACATACTCTCTCCATGCCTTCGGCCTGGTGGGGACAACAACAGACACAAGTGGACATAACATCCACACAAGACCAGGACCACCAAGGACAATATGCCGTTTGGGTTCGTCTTATGCATTTGCATTATAGAGTCTGATTGTCTGATAGCTGCTATCAGACTTTATAATGCAAATGCATAAGAACTGCCTCCCCCAAACGGCATTATTGTCCGGCATACACTCCCCCCGAGAATGCATATATGGAGCGGTACAGACTCTCTTTCATGCCAACTGCTTATATGCATTCTCGGGGGGAGTGTGAGCCTACGGCTGAAGGTGCTCACCCTATCCTGCAGCACACCATAGAAGGGGGTATATATATATATATATATATATATATATATAATTATTATTAGAGTGGAAACAAGATCAAGCAGCATCACCATTCAGATTGGCTTCTGCTGCTGATGTGAGTCAGCACTACAGAATTAGGCATGACATGAAACATAAGAGACAGAGATTAATATTACGTGTTATTGTTGAACATAAAATAAATACATAATAATAATAATAATAATAAAATGTTTTAATTTTGGTGTACCCAGCCCCCCAAAAGAGACAGACAGAGACTAGTCGCTGTGCATGGCGGGCTAAAGGGCTTTCCACACCGCACAACACAGCAGATCGCAATGTTATTACATAATACTAAATATACAATAACTAAAGATAAATATCACTTGAATTGGATGGCAATACTTTACAATTTCATCTTAAAAAAACGGTAACTAAAGATTTCAAGAGAATATATCATAAATTAATACTGAAACCAGATTAAGGAAAGTTTATGCATGCACCACGTACTATGTAAACTCTTAATTTCCATTTTCAAGCCATTCAGTTGAAAAAAATAATTGTAATAATGTGTGGACCCCGAGGGGCCGCGACCCATGGATTGAGAACCCCTGTCCTAGCCTAATGTTGCTCTGGAGATGGAAGTCTGGAACACTCTTGTGTTCGCCCCGCGACCCGACTACGGATAAGCGGTTGAAGATGGATAGATGGATGTAGCCTAGTCCAGTTTAAGTATATTGAAAAATTGACATACTGTATGTACTCAAGTAAAGTAAAGCACCTCAAAGTTGTAGGCTACTTATGTAGTCTACACAGTACTTGAGTAAATTCACTTAGTCACTTATACTTTCCAACACTATATACCGCTTTCTGCTCACCTCACCTGGCCCCACGGGGACAAGGACATGTTATTTAGAGAGTGTGTGTGTGTTTGTTATTTACATAATATGTTGTTTAGAATAGAGTAGTACTAGTAGACCAGTGTTGCTCAAAGTGGGGCCACCCAGGGGGTCCTTAATTGGGGGGTTCCCACCTGGAACTACCAATTAATTCCCTAACCTGAGGTCGACCCACTGGTTAAGCGTAATCCACTGGATTCCGGTGCATGCATGTGGGCTGAATCATCTGCCTTTCTACTTCCCGGTACCCATGTACGGTACCATGTACGGTACCCATGCTTGTCACTTCAGGAACCCTTGTAGCATGTGAAGAATCCTACATGACGGCACAAACTGGTTTATGAAACACGGGTGTCATAACCATGAATCAGTTTACATTTCATAACATTTTGTTTCATAACTATGGAGTCAGATCATAACCATGAATCAGTTTACATTTCATAACATTTTGTTTCATAACTATGGAGTCAGATCTCAAAGGCTTTTGAGATATATTCCGATAGGTGGTGGAAAGATCACAGATATTGTTAGGTGGGGTATCTAGATAGCCAGTGGCAGTGGTGGAGAGTAAGTAAGTACTCAAGTACTAAACGTAAGTACAATTTTGAGGTGTAGTATTTCCAATTTTCTGTACTTTTACCTCTACTCCACTACATCAGGCAAATATTGCACTACAATTATTTGACAACTTTAGTTACTAGTTACTTTGTAGAACCCCTTTCCGTAAGAGGGATCAGATTGATAGAGTTTGGGGGCAAAAGTCTTGTTAAGTCATTAAAAAGGAGATATCGGGTCTGGGCCGTGGCTCAGTGGTCCAGGCACCCGGTCCCTGGCTGGTAAACTAGATTGGCAGTGTCCCATGGCTTCGACTCCCGATCACGACGGCCTTTACTGCATGTCACCCCCCATCTGCCTCCCCATTTCCCGTCAGCCTACTGTCTATCCCTCTATAAAAAATATAAAATGAAGGCGAAAGCCACAAACAAACATTAAAAAAGACCTTAATTAAGACCTTTATTTAAACTATATTTAGTCTAATATATTTTATTTTATTGCAGGCAGTTGCACATCTTATAATGAATAGGCTACTTAAAGAAAACCGCTTGTACAATAAGCAAAGTGGTTTGCTTATGAACACATGAAAACCACTTTTCAATTTCCTCCCTTCTGTTGGAAGTAAACAGACGCTTTGCAGTGATTTATATATAAAAAATGTGTTTTTCCTCCCACTATGCTAAAAATCAGCCTCGCTCTGAAAAATAAACATGGCTATTTTTTCACTCTGACAAATACTCATCTATCCAGTTCTTGGAAGAAGCAATCAGCGGCAACCTTGGCCGTTTAGGATGTGTGTGTGTGTGTGTGTGTGTGTGTGTGTGTGTGTGTGTGTGTGTGTGTGTGTGTGTGTGTGTGTACATGTCCCCAGCACACAAGTATAGTAGAATTTTTGAGAAGTAGTAATTCTGAGGACAAATTTCCTGATCCTCACAAGAGAAAATTGTCTTATGGTTTAAATTAAAAGATGATTAGAGAAAGGCTTTCAATTAGGAAAATTATTCAGGTTGTGGTTTCATGCTGGCGGTGCACACCAACAAAATCGCTTGCTTGTCCTAAAATGTTAAAAAGTCAAGTATAAAAGTCTAGTATAGTAATAATACAAACGTTTGTGCTTTCTGAAAAGCCCAGAGGAAAGTCATGCATTGCTTGTAGGTGTTTTTTGTCTTCAAACTGGCAAACTGGATTACCCAGGGACTTACTGTAGACACGCCCCATTTAACAGTGACACGTGAGAGCCAGCTCGGGTGGCTTGGCGCACGTATTGGCAGATGGCCTTGGTTGGTCCACGAGTCAACATTCTACTGATTGTGGATCTAATTACAACCATCAATTAGTTGAGTGGAAGCAGGTTCCATTTACAGTACCCGTGTTGTTGTTTTATAGTTTTCTAGTAGCCTAATTTGAATTTGTACGCATTTATTTATTTTTATACATTATTTTCTGTATGTCACAAAAAAGGACTACAGTGGAAATAAGCTCTCAGTTTCATCCTTTTGACAGATATGTTTTCACGCAAAAAAAGTTCGACACCATCACCACACAAAATATTAAACAGGGCTCAACCACTTAACCCCTAAAGTTACTTTGGTAACCGTGGCTCACTGATGATATATCATACTTCCTGTAGGCTATAAATATATTATGCTGTTTTGCGAGGTTGGGCATGAAAAGCATTCCCATACAATTAGTAAAACAGACTTTATCAAATATGAGTGACTGACTATAGTAATTGATACAGAGTCACCTCCCTGACAATATCAGCAGGACAATTTGGACCACAATTCTTGTGTTATTGTCTCCACCAGGCCGAAGGCATGGGGAGAGAGTATGTTTTGCACTCCGTCCGTGTGTGTGTGAGTGTGTCCGTTCGTCCGTCTGTCCGTCTGTTACCAGCTAATCTCCGACACGTTAACCTGGTCGAAATTTTACACACACACTCCCTGGATGCCAACATGAACCTCTGCCCCAAATTGTCCAGAACGGCATATTATAGCACCACCAGGAGGCCGACTTTTGAATTTCTTTTTTTATATTACTCCTCTAGATTCTGTCCAAAATCCCACAAATTGTTACACACTATCTCTATAGTCATGTGTTCAAGACGCAACTGTCCGATATTTCATATTCCATCCTAATTGGCCAACATTGGCTTTCAAAGTTTTGAACAAAAAGCCTCAAATCATGAACGCAGCGTGCAATTTACGTGAAACTGACTTTCCTACTAGCCCACCCTTTTCACATTGGCCTGTGATAGCGCCACCAACGGGTGGACTTTTGTAAAACACATTTTTGCAACAAAATGCCTCAAATCATCCAATAGCGCCACCAGGAGGCCACAACCTAACCTGGTGGAGACCTGTGCCCTGAGGGGCACTTTATCTAGTTACTGTTATTTTCCATACAATTCAGGCATTTAGCAGACGCTCTTAATCCAGAGCGACTTACATTAAGCAAGAACAAAAAGAGAAATTGCTTCCGTGACTCAGTGGATGAACGAGTGACGTCAGGAGTTCGGTACTATATGACAAGCGTCTGGCACACGCCCGGTGAAGTGGTTAATCAGACTAATCAATTTAGTTAGTTTTATCCAAATGTTTTGTGTCGATCTGTTGATATAATAAAAATAAACTAAAGCCCTTCACGATTATTCGATGTGCATATGTAAGATTAAGTCAGCTATTGGTTCCCAGACCTACCACTTCACCACTTTTCAACCTATCTTCATATAAGTGGTCCTCACTAATGGTTCATGATAAAATACCACAATTTATTTCTACTCGGTCTGTGTCTCATAGGAGGGCTGTGGGCAGTTCAGAAACCCATCCACCAGTGACAACATCGTTGGGCAGATTGTTTTTAAAACAAAATGATTTTTTTTAGACTTTTATTACCGTGAGAACGATGGCTTCCATTTTTGCATTGCAACTGTTCAGGAATATAATTTTTAGCACAACTTTTTTAAGCCTGTATTTGATAGTGATACTGGATGGGGATACTAGGGGGATTGGTAATGACTGGAAATTGAACCCGGGACTGATCAGGGCATTGTGTATGTGTACCCTAGCAACCTGGCAATAAGGTTGCCCCTGTTATTGGTATTGGTGTTATTGCATTTCTTATCTACTCAACTTCAAAGTGAAACAGATGTGTCCAAAAGATAATGAGTTAATTTAAGAATATCCTTGTTTTGGTATTGTATTCTGCATGGG
The DNA here is from genome assembly GCF_964188405.1 of Protomyctophum parallelum. NCBI lineage: Eukaryota > Metazoa > Chordata > Actinopteri > Myctophiformes > Myctophidae > Protomyctophum > Protomyctophum parallelum. The sequence goes on along the minus strand of NC_139707.1, from coordinate 6,753,093 downwards.
AAAATAACAAACAATTGAGAGGAAAAAAGTTCCAAGAACAGAAGAAAAAGTCCAGAAATTATAAGATTTCATTACATTACATTACATTACATACAGTATATGTTACAGGAGTGCTACTGGTGTCCCTCAAACCACCATGGTCCATGGAAGGGACTAATTCATATTCAGGAATCAGGAGTAAGGGAAAACTATGTCCAAAAGGCATGAGAAATCCCCCCACCATGCATCTACTCGCAACCGTTTGGTTGCAAGCAGTTGCATGGCGACCCATTGGTGTGGTTTGGGCTTTAAATAACTACTTTTTACTGTTCAAACGCATACTGAATGCCTGGACCATTATTTCAATGCCTTTTTTGGACATCATCTTTTCACTCTCCTGAATATTACTTATTACTTATTATTTATTCAATATAATTTGTGCCAAGTGACAATGAAACATCCTTTTATAATTTATATATTTTGACCCACGATTTTGTAACCCATTTTTCACCCCTGTGTCAATCATCCTGTGATGTGATCCTGGGCTCTACACACCCTCCGCCAACCTAGGGAGAGCAACGGACTTAACTCATGCTTCCTTCATGCTTGAGTGTCCAAGTTGCTCCTTTACACCTGACAGGGGGGAGTTTCCCTGGTTGGACGTAGCGCGTGGAAGGAACACGTTATTCCAACCAGTTCCTTTCCCCTCCATCAGGCGTCCCGGCTGGCCAGGGGGAGGCAGTTTGACAATGAAACATCCTTATAAAACACAGCTCTGATTACCTGACATAATGCCACCCATGCACGTCATCTTGCTTGTCGTCCTGACCTGTTCCAGTTGTTCCAAATCACAGTGTTCCCACCACGCTGTCATGTTTCCACCACGCTGTCATAGATCTACAAGCTCGTAGCGCAGCACTCGGTGCCGCGCTATGAGCTTGTAGATCTGCATGTTTTTACCTGAAGAACATCCCTGATTCCCTGTACAGCTCTGCTGGCAGCACGTGGCCCTGCACCTTACGAAACGCACGCACACACACACACACACACACACACACACACACACACACACACACACACACACACACACACACACACACACACACACACACACACACACACACACACACACACACACACACACACACACACACACACACACACACACACACACACACACACACACACACACACACACACACACACACACACACACACACACACACACACACACACACACACACACACACACACACACGTATTTCTCTATAGTCTTTTTCAAAATAACCAGGGGGGAAAAATAAAATAAAAACAGCACTTGTATGCTTTTATGCTCTATTACGATAGTATTTCTTATAACCATCACAGGATCAATAAGGTTCTACTGTACACTGTACAGTACCTAGTGGTTATGAGCTGTACAGTGTGTAGACCTGCTAGCATAATGATCAAATATCCCTCAAATACTTTAATTTATCTCTCAAGAATAATATTATTAATTGTATTTAATTTAATTTTTATTTTATTAATGGGTTTTCCAGATTCTACAAACACGGGGGATTTTGCTGTGTCTCTGCCTCTCAGTGTTGGTGAAGGAATCACAATAAATGGCTTGTTTATCTGGATATACTGTAAATCTTTGTTTGGAAGGAAACATTAGAAGAAATGTACAGCAGTGGTTTTCAACCCTTTTCACATCAATAATTTGCACATTACTTATTCTGCATTTGAGCCACGATTTGATGACATTGCAGACCCAAAACTAAAATAAGATTTTGTTTCTTCAATTCTTCTTGTAAATTAAGTAATGCAGATTTTAACAAAAAATGTACTCTTGAGAGTGTAAAATTAAACCAAATGGACCCATAATTAGGGTCCATTTGGTTACCAACTCTCCATCATTTAGCTGGGAGACCACCTGGGACCTCCTCAAGGACCACTGGTGGTCCCCGGACCACTGGTTGAGAACCACTACAATATGGTGAGATAATGCTGCTGCTCTGCCACAAGATGGCACTGCAAACTTTAGGTGAAGCTTAGTTCAAGAATAAAAGAGTCCCCCCCCCCTTTCACCCACCCACCCCTTTTTCCCCTCTGTAGGCCTATATGTTTCTTTTCCCTTTTTACCTCCTTTATGATGAATTCCTGTTCTGTTCTTTGGCTATATAGAAGTGTCTATTTGTACATCTCTAAATGTTTTGATGAATTTAACAAGGTGGACCCTGTTGTAAACAAGTGTAATGCTTTATTGGGTCGTCCACTCACAGTTAACAGTCTTTGTATTGAGTTGTGCTTGAAATGTACGTACTGTAATTCTGCAAACTGTTAATACATATTTCAATCAATCAATCAATCAATAGGTAATAGGTTTCAGCCTCCTTTCCAATTTCAGTCAATTTCCAAAAGGTTAGTTACTTCGCACAAACTGTGCGTGTGCGTGTGAGAGACAAGCTGAGGCATCGTAAGAAGTCTGTTCCTTCACTTCTAGATTACGTAGAAAATGAGAGGATTTATTTATTTTTCTTAAATTGTTGGTTTCGTAAGAGAGGGCCTAAGAGCAGCCTTGCTCAGCCTGCTCACGGGCACTTCAGCAGTGTTGCTGTTGGGTAAATAAATGGTGCATTTATATACCGCTTTTATACAAGACGCTTCACATAGATTGTGCATTACATTCACCCATTCACTCACACATGCACAGTTGGCGGAGGAAAACATGCACCTATAGGCACCAACCTGCACATCAGGAGCAATTAGGGGCTCAGTCTTGCTCAAGGACACTTCGACACTAACTCTGGGTGAGTGCACGTTCGAACCATAGAGTATTATTCAAAACCGCTCTCAAAGGGCACCTACGGATGGCTGCAATTCGAAACTGGCCTCTGTAAAATCTGAATCCCCCCCCCCCCCGCCCCATTTCCCCTCACTGTACATGTATCTTTTCCCTTTTTGCTTCCTATATGATGAATTCCTGTTCTGTTCTTTAGCTACATAGAAGTGTCTATTTGTATGTCTCTAAATGTTTTGATGAATTGAACAATGTGGACCCTGTTGTAAACAAGTGTAATGCTTAATTGGGTCGTCCACTCACAGTTAACAGTCTTTGTATTGAGTTTGTGCTTAAAATGTACTGTAAATTCTACAAACTGTTAATAAATATTTCAATCAATCAAAATTAAAAGGATAGACTGAACTGGAGCGATAGTCCCGCCCCCGCTATTCATTTCAGTGGAAGTTGCTCAGTGGCGTTTTGAAGCACCCGGAAGAATCGTCTACTTTTTCGATTTGGACATGTCCAAAATGCGGAAGTGCAAACGAGCGCTCAATGTTAAAGCCCAGATGCACAGGGTTTCCTCGTCATAACTCCACGGGTCCGCCTGCAGTCCCCGCTCTTACCACTAGGCCGAGCGCCTCAACGTTGGAGAGCCTCACTGGGGCCTTGGGTGGGTTCTAACTGGGAACCTTGCAGTTCCCATCCGGACAGGCGGACACTCTATCACTTCCCCACCAAGATTGTTTCTGCCGGTCCGGGGAATTGAACTGGGAACATTTCGGTATACAAACACGCTCCGGCCTCTACCCGTTAGGTCACCACTGCCACTGTCCTGTTGTATACAGTATGGGCTCCATCTTGTCCTGTCCTGTTGTATACAGTATGGGCTCCATCTTGTCCTGTCCTGTTGTATACAGTATGGGCTCCATCTTGTCCTGTCCTGTTGTATACAGTATGGGCTCCATCTTGTCCTGTCCTGTTGTATACAGTATGGGCTCCATCTTGTCCTGTCCTGTTGTATACAGTATGGGCTCCATCTTGCGCCACCCTTACCCCTAAACTTATTTGCCATTTTTTTTACTATTTTGAAAATCATTTTAAAATAGTTCAACTAGTCGATCTACACGTTGTGAGCTTGTAGATCAGCTATTTGGAACTATTTTAAATGGGGTTTTTTTTTAATAGTAAAAATGGCAAAATGAGTTTAGGGATAAGGGATAAGGGGTGGCCCAAGATAATAGCCCAGCATTATGTGTGGTGATGAGAATGAATCAGCCAGAAGAACGAAACGTTTGACCTCACCTCGGAGTGTCAGGTGAGGCAGCCCCTCACCCCTGTTTCTGTTGTGTAGCCAAGTCTCCAAAATCCCCCCTACCAAAGCATTTTGTTTTAAATGGTCCCCCAATAGCAGGAGTTAGGGCCGATTCATACTCCTATTTTAGAGCCGAATAAAAGTCGGTTCGGTGCTGAAGAGTCTACAATTTGACGTCATTTGAGGTTCGGGGGGGCGGGTACCGTCCTAAAGTCGGCTCTTCGGTGCTACTGAAAATTTCTGACGAGCCGAAATCATTTCGGCACTACAGCGCCGAAACAGCGGTAAAATAGGAGTATGAATCGGCCCTTAGTCGGAGTTGCGACCCCCCCCCCCCTCCCTCCCTCGCGATGCTAATTTGACAACTATTGAATCCACTCTACGCGCTTGTGAGTGAATCCACGTTATCAGTCTGGCTAATGCCAGGCTAGGGTCTCCTATACATCACTGTCCCTTGACCCCGCGCTCTACCTTGCCCGAGGGAACTGCCGCCACGTTTGCCAAAAAGAATTGCATTAGTATTTGGTGTTAACCGAGAGTTATGGTGTCACAAAGAAACACCCGTTCAATGCTATTTAAAGGGTGCGCTGCATGGAAACCTGAAGATTGCCAGGAAACAGTCTGACAGCTTCGAGGACAAAGAGAAACGCTTGCAGAGGAATGCTGATTTGTTGTTATAAAACATTTAAAATGTAAAAAAAAAAAAAAAAGTGACGCGATGTGGCACGTTGGAGTTTGTATAGATCGCCCGATTCGCCTATATTCTCACAATTTTTGTACGACAATGTTGTGCGATGAATTATAAAATATAGGGCTCAAGTGGTTAATTGATTTGTTCATATATAAAAAGACTTCCCGGTCCTTCATTGCCATTCCCAGTTCCTGCCTGTGTCCCTAGTGATGACATCAGGGAACGACAGTTTTCTACCTCTGGTCTGCTTTGAGGCAGGACTCCAGAGAGGAAGGGAAGATATAACCTCATTGTCAGCTCTGTAGCAGTTCGCGGCAAACTTCTTCTGGATCGGACCAGTGAAGAAACACGGGGAAGGTTGCCGTACAAGGTAATATTATGCAGAAGACATTATAATGCCCAACGTATTTGTTTGTTGTTGGTGATGCTGCACATTGTAGCCTACTTGTAGCCTTTTTCAAGCATCACTTTGTTAATAGGCGACTATTTGTTATACATAGAGGGGGTTTGAAAAATTAAGTGCCCCCTTTGGAAAAAAGTATGCCCCCCTGCTGATTTGTGCCTGGAGACAGCACTGGTCTGCAGTGTCTAGTCATGGGAGAGAGGAGAGTGGGCTTAGTGTCCCATTGGCCGTGGGGCTAAGAAAGTCAGTCAGCTCTGCAAGCTGATAAAAACCATAGACTGTAAAAAATATGGACAAAGCGTTCCGCGGGTCTAACATGAACGTAAAATGAAGCCTGTCAGTCCTTGAATTGTACATCGCCATCTTTCTAGATCCGTTTGGGCCCAGCTGGCCATTGGCTGGCCCAGACAACGAGGCGGGACTTCCCCCCTTCTTCTCCGTTGGTTTTTATTTTGACTCGAGTGGGTGGGGAATCCCGATCATAGACTGTAACGGTAGCCACGCCCCTCAGAACATACGCGACTTTATGGTAAATGTCTTTATAAATGGGACCATAATTTTCCAAAAAGAATATTATGACATTAGAAATGAGACTTTAAACTAGTGACTGGAAGCAGAAAGTATTCATGACCATGTTTATTAAGGTAATACAGTCTAGGTGAAGTTGGGCCCAAATACATGGACCTCTATGGGGCTATGGGTTTTTTTTGGGCCCAATGACAGCGCCGCAACAGGCCATTATATGAACTTTCAGGAAATCCCGATTTCCTTAGTAGCTTCACAAAATATCTGTCTGACTGCCCCCCTGATAAAAACACAAAGTCTGGAGATAGGGATGGCAATTATCGATGAAGTCATTAATTGATAATTTGTACGTTTTGATAACCTTCTCGATCGATTAACCGGTTTTATTTGACCATTTACGATACAGGGCCAGGCAATGGCATCTTATTTGTATGAGGAATACAATGAAATGAAAAGTGCACTGTCTTGTCTGTCACATCACATGCAAAAGCAGAGACGTTTCTGTGGCCACCAAGGTGGGGGGGGGCTTTTATTTAACCGGCCCACATGTGCATTCCTCGGCCGTGTGCACACGCAGACAGCACAGAAAACCACCCAATGAACAATGATAGAACTAAACTTAACATTTACGTAACGGCGTAACGTGTACGTAACGGTGTTAACGTAACACCGTTACGTTTAATTTATTAATTTCTTAACAGCGATTAATCGATTAACTATTAACATCCCTATCTGGAGAAGTTTGTCAGTGTGCTGCCAGCAGCGTAACTAGACGTCAGTATAGGCCCCCACGCAGGCTGGTCACTAGCGGGTAATTTTATTTTACCGACGGCATGGGTGGGTTTTGCCCTTGCCTTTGTTTGGGCCCCAATGTTGCGTTGTCTGATCTGTCGCACTAGTTACGCCCTATTGTATAACCTAATGGAGGAAGAAAGCAATGAATGTTGACTCTGTTGACTCTCGAATCGACTCAGCCTTCTGGCTTGTAATCAGAGCAGAGGCCATCTTTACGTCTGGCCCAAGTGGCCACCAGGAAATTGGTATAAATGAGCTTGTGGAGATGCAACTGAAGAGGTTTGGGAACACTAAAGAGCCTGGCATGGCGTTTCAAAACAATTGACAGCATTTCATCTTCAGGGTGCACTTCAGGCTGACGCGCAAGCTATGGAACCTCGTATATATCCAGATTTCTATACTTTTTGAGTATTTCATTTATTTATTAATGCCCTATTTTGACGTACAAGAGGGTCGTGCAAAAGTATTGAAAAAGCAGACCTCGTGAAAGTGGGGTTTATAAATATTTTAACCGATGGAATGTATTAACATTGGATCCATTCAAACACAGGTTATTCTTTTCATTACATTTCCCGTTTTGGACATACAAGGTCTCCACTCAACCGCGACGTGAGATAAGGCCAGGTCCTTGAGACCAGAGAAGAGCAACAGGCTTTCAGTCAAACCATTAGTTGGGCCCTCTGGCTTCCAATATAAACGAATCCGCTAGAAATCTGGGTGTCCTCTTCGACAACCGCATGAACCTAGAATCCCATGTTAAGAAGGTCACCCAGTCCTGTTTCTTTCACCTTCGTAACATCTCAAAAATCAAACCAGTTCTCACTCCCCAAGAAAAAAATCATCCATGCTTTCATCTCCTCCCGCCTCGACTATTGTAACGGACTCTACACCACCCTCAGCTCCTCCTCAATCCATAAACTTCAACTAGTACAGAATACAGCTGCCAGGATTCTCACAAACACACCCTGCAGATCTCACATTACTCCCGTGCTTGCTGCACTCCATTGGTTGCCCGTCAAATCTAGGATCAATTTCAAAATTGCGCCACCTGGTGGTCACCAGTTTAGGCTCTGAGTGCCAATTCTCCCATTATAAAAAAAGAGAGGGCGTTTTTTTTCGTTTTGTTTTATTTTTTTATTACGTCTTGTCGTCTTTGGCACTCATTGCAAAGACGTCTCGGTTACGGGATTACGTCCCTGGCACTTAACCCATTCTGACCTGAGATCAGATTCATACGAGGTTTCCACTGGACACACACTGGTCTGATTAAACAACATATAAGGCATTACACGGACTGGCTCCACTTTACTCTTTCTCTGAACTACTGCATGCAAAGCCAAACACACGTTCTCTCAGGTCCTCCGAAAATGACCTTCTGTCTATTAAAAATAAAATAGACTCAAAACAAAGGGTGGCCTTGCATTTGAAGTGGTTGCCCTCACTTTGTGGAATGCCCTGCCCCATGAGCTGAAGAATGCAGAGTCTGTCGACTGTATTAAGAACTTGTTAATAAAAACGTATTTATTTCATCAGCACTTTATTTTGTTGCAATAAGCTCTCAAGCTGTGCTGAAATGGGCATGACACTTGATGACAGCACACCTAGACGTTAATAGAAGATTGGAGAACGGATTAATCAGTGGCGTGCACATAATTTAGAGGGGCAGGTGCTCAAGTGAAAAAAGGGCACCTTGTGCAGCACATTTTGGGGCGGGAACCCATTTTGGTGCTTTAGCTATTGAAAAATAGCAGATCTACAAGCTCATAGCGCTACGAGCTTGTAGGTCTGCTATTTTTTTTTTTTATCGAAGAACCACTGACATAGAAACATAGCTTTAGATTGTGGGGGCCTAAATAATATAGTAGATAGAAGCGTTTTTTATCAAGATTTGATCAATGTCACCATGGACCACACTACAAATTAAGAAAGAAAAATAAAACGTTTTTTTCTTTTCTTTTTTTTTTAAGAGCAAAATTGCCAAAAGGGCAGGGGGTGCTCTAGCACCCCCTAGTGTCTATCTGTGCACGCCACTGGGATTAATCAAAACTCTAAATGCTCATTATGTTACCATTCTCGTCTATTCACTGTGTCTCAGAGGAGATCTGTGAACAGTTCAGAAACCTGCCTACCAGTGACATCATCTACATATGGGGAATCCAAGCCAATAGAAATGGCAGGATTTCTATTCCTGCACAGTTAGCATGCTATAATGGAAGCCATCATTCTTGTGTTAATAAAAAATGGAAATACATTTTTTGAAATATTGTTTGCTAAAATAAATCTGCCCAACGATGATGTCACTGGAAAGTGGGTTTCTTAAGTTGTCCACAGCCCTCCTCTGAGACACAGACTGAGTAGAATAAAAGGTACTATTTTATTAGTGAGAGGACCAATTATATGAAGATAGATTGAAAATGGGTGGAATTGTCCTTTAAGTTAATTTTGATTAAATTAGGGTTAGGTTTACATGAATCAATTTGTCTACACTACTCCACTACACAACATCAGTAAAAAGTACTTCTTACACCACTGTCGCTCCAAAATGTTCAAGCACAAACAAAGAGTTGGTCATGAAACTGGGTCACGAGTCACGACCCTCGTGTTCCCACGGGGGGAACTGAAATCAGTGTAACTACTTCAACCCTATTCTATACTTCAGAAGTCGAAGAATTTAATAATCTTAAACATTTTATGTAACAAAAGATGTGTGTCTGCAGCCATTGGGGGGTATTCAACATGAAAATGTTTGAGAACCACTGTCTTGTTTGGTTCATATATTGAAATGCTGCTGCATCTAAGGCTGGGATCATCCCTGATTGCGGAGTGTGTGTGTGTGTGTGTGTGTGTGTGTGTGTGTGTGTGTGTGTGTGTGTGTGTGTGTGTGTGTGTGACTGTGAATGATGGCTGCATCAAAGCAAGTGTGGGTGAAATATAAGAAGCAGTGCCGTTTTGATTGCATCTGATTGTTTGATATTCCAGACCGGTGCAAAATGCCCAGAACTACAGTCAGATCCTCAGTGTTAACCCATTTTTGAACGGGCACCCATTTTGGTGTCAGCATCATGTTATGCTTTAGCTATTGAAAAATAGCAGATCTACAAGCTCATATCGCGCCACCGAGTGGCGCGCTACGAGCTTGTAGGTCTGCTATTTTTTGAAAAATCGAAGAACGACTGACATTTTTTTTAATCTGATCTCAGGTCAGAATGGGTTCATCAGACCAGTGTGTGTCCGGCGGAAACCTCGTATGAATCTGATCTCAGGTCAGAATGGGTTAAGGCCATTTCATGCTTGGAGCGATCAACACGCGTCAAATGACACATCGCAGATCGCACTATGCGGCTGATGTCACTTTCATTGTGCACGTATTAATGCTGTAAAGTGCACAGAGACCCCTTGGGGTGATTTTGTACTATAAATAAACTGAACTGAACTGAACTGGGTCATTAATATTGATATTATATTCACACACAGTCACACACTGACGGCTAAAGGAAGCCATGCAAGGGACCAACCTATTCATCAGGATCGGTTAGGGGTTCAGCGTCTTGCTCAAGGACACTTTGACACTGGGAGCCGAGGATCGAACCGGGAACCTTGCATTTCCTAAGTGAAGAAAATGTAAAAAATAAAATGCAAATGTTATATTGTCGCAATGTTATATTTTTGTCACAATATCGATATTGAGTTAATATCACAAGTAAGACGCGCAAACGCGGGAAGCGAACGCAGCTCGTGTGTGTGTGTGTGTGTGTGTGTGTGTGTGTGTGCGTGTGTGTGTGCTACAGCTGCGCCCTGTGTGTGTGTGTGTGTGTGTGTGTGTGTGTGTGCTACAGCTGCGCCCTCTGGTGGCGGGCGGGTGGTGTAACAGCGGGACAGACACACAGACATTCAGCCCTTGCTGTCATATTAAGTGGCTCACTGCGTTCGCAATGAAGGTCACCATAAGGACCCCAGCCCTTAATTATGGTGCGGGGTGTAAGTTAATGTGACAGAGAGTTTTTATTTTCTTAGCGAGAAGGACTTGTAATTGAAAGTGTACACCGTTCGTTGATTTTAGGTCACTTCATATAAGAACTGTGTTTGAAAAATAAACCGACCACCTTTCTGTCTGGAGTGGCTGTGCGTCGTTAATGATGTCCATTCATATTTGATACAGACAGTTTCTGGAGAAAATGGAATTAATGTGGCCGCAAAAGCCTTGAAACTACATATGAAGGCAATGTCGCTGCTAATATACGTCACGCCCAGCTGTCAACACATTGCGTTCCTGAGATTCCTCGTTGACGTAAGCTCAGCTGGCGGTGACTCGACTCGTACTAACCACGAAACATTAAATATCAATAAAATAAAAATAAAAATAAACGTAATTAACATTCAGTTTCTGTTGTGCGACGGGCAGATGCAGCCACCCGCCTACCCGGAGATGTAGTCTCTGGGTTGTTTGACTAATTTCTAACGCTTATTTTGTTACTCTTTGGGTATATTTGTACATTTCCACCTTCAGTCGATGCTTCATATCCATATGAGTGAAAAGGCCGGGGTGATCGGTTTATTTTTCAAACACAGTTCTTATATGAGGCGATCTAAAATCCCCCTATGGAGATTACTGTTATAATCGGATCGTGTACTTGTACGTGAATACACATATGTATTGTGTACTGCCTGAACTGTAGCATACTTCATAGTCTCTCATCTCAGACAGCAAAGTTAGCGGTTGTTATGTCTTAAGTGTTGTTGTCACGTCATTAGGATCCAGCTCTATATATTCCCTGTGTGTGTGTAATAAACTTTGTGAAGCCCTCTACTGACAGTGACGTCAGGACTTCGGTGCTCTATGGTGGAATAATTACACTATTTGAAGGGCACTCTTTCAAGGCCCCTGCGTAGTTAATGGCCACCTCCACCTTACAGGATACCACGTCAATGCTCTCCCCTTTATTAACCCCATAACTCTGGCCATCCTGCCAGACCACCCTATTTAAAATGACCCTTACATGCACGCGGGTCGATGTGAACACATTGCCACAAGTATCGTCTAAGGAAACGTTAAAACATCCCAAATGACGAAAGGCACCGTTTATGGGTCTAATCTAATGACTGTTGTGTTTTGTGAGATAAAATCTAGTTTTTCCCTGAAAAGTACTAATTTCGATGAGCTTGGTGGTCAGTTTTGTATTGTAGTCTGATTGGCGTGGTGTGTGTGTGTGCGCACATGCGCGCATGCGTGCATGTTTGTATACAGTACACACCAGCATGTGAGTGCACGCACATTAGCACAAATGCATTCTTAATTAAGCCAGAGTTAGGCTATACTTGGTTACGCACCAATGGTGTGTAACCAAGTTTAATAGTATATATGTTTCATAGTAGCCTAGTATAATAGTAAGTATAATAGTGCAGTATGTCGTGCACCGAAAATAGAAGATCTAAAAGCTGTGACACCGTATGTGTAATATACTAGATCTGCTACTTTCAGTGCACCATACCGGTGCGCAACTAGTATAAATTAGCCTTATGATGAGGCATGCTTTGGCACGCAACTCATCGGTGATGACGAGTGCACCGATAAATTCCCTCCTCACTGGAACCAGTCAAACTGCATGGCGTCACTTACTGGCTGTGAGATCAGATCAACATGCACTGAACGTTCCTGTCTACGTATACGGCCACAGAATTGATCTGGCTCATTCCTGTGGGTGTTGGTGCGTCGCTGCGTTGTCGTTGTTGTTGTGGAGTCTCATAACGATCGAGCCGATCCTCCCCCGGGGGCTAACATGTCAGGCCAGCAACAAATTGCTGTGGAGATGAATGCGCTCCATTAAGCCATTTTGGACTGAGGTCGATTAAAAAAGAAAAAAAAGGCTTTTAAATACTAACATTTTTCTGAAAAACCCATGTTTCTATATGTCAGTGGTGCTCAACCTTTTTCATGTCAAGGACCCCCAAAATTATCTCGATTAAGCCACGGACCCCCATATGAAAATATGTAGTTCCAGGGACCCCTCAAAAGCCAATATATGTTTTTAAATGTTCGCTCTGAAATATATATTCAAAGACATATTTTCACGACTTTTCAAAAATAGCAGACCTACAAGTTCATAGCGCGGCACTCGGTGCCGCGCTATGAGCTTGTAGATCTGCTATTTTTCAATAGCTAAAGCATAACATAATGTTTTAAAACACCAAAAGGGGTTCCCGCCTAATATGGTTTAACTCACTGTTTCTCACCGTCTGGTCCGGCGGTCACGTCAAGGGTCCAAATGGATGCTTAGTTACAGGCCTGTAACTGTAAGGTTTTTTCCTTTGGGACCCCAATTATACACTGTATAGAAATAAGTCGTAGTGTTAATTTAACTCTGTGGGTACAAATGGAAGGAATAAATTAAAACTTTAACTATGGACATACTAAAAAAGTGTGCTTGTACATTTTGAGATAGATCATGTGTACCAATTTGATGTGGTGAGGTTTGGACAAAATTGGTAGTAGCAAAAATTGTGTTTTGCAAAGAAAATGCACAATGGTGGAAATGAGCAGGGCTTATTTGGAGAGTTCCGTGATGATCCAAGGAATCCAAGGTTGACAGAGATTAGACGAAAACATGCACGCACGCGCACACACACACACACACGCACACACACACACACACACACACACACACACACACACACACACACACACACACACACACACACACACACACACACACACACACACACACACACACACACACACACACACACACACACACACACACACACACACACACACACACACAGGTGAAAACATTGGTTTCTGCTCGACCACAATGATTTTCTGGGGGGGCATGTACTGTATGAAGTTTTGCCTTGATTTTATTTTTTTCTTTACATTTTTATCCCACAATTTTGTAACCATGTGTAGAGAGTGAGACCATGTAACCCTGGGGGGGGGGGGGGGGGGGGGGTTTCTCCGGTTGGACGTAGCGCGTGGAGGGAACACGTTATTCCAACCAGTTCCTTTCCCCTCCATCAGGTGCCCTGACTGGCCAGGGGGAGGCAGTTTAGAGACCAGTTCCTTTGCCTCCATCAGGCGCCCTGACTGGCCAGGGGGAGGCAGTTTAGAGACCAGGATTACTGCACGTTTCTTTGTGATAGTTGTGCCTTGAATTTCACCTGCCCTTTTTCGTGCATGAAAAGTTTGAAAACCACTACTGTGCAGCTATGATCTTTAAAGTGTTTCCACACTAGAGATAACAATCAACATTCTCTTTATTGTTAACATGTTCTGTAATGCCAAACTGAATAAATGTTTCTTTAATGGTTACCAGTGGTTACGGGGAAAACAACCTCAACATAACATGAGAAAACGTACACAAGAGGGGCTGTATAAATGGCATCTTGCTCTCTGATAGAACAAGGAAAAAATGTCTGTTCAAATGATTGTGACAGAAGTGGGAAAACAATCATCGGAGGGTTATTGTTTGTTGTCAATATGGTGGCTTGTCACTTGAAACCCCTCTCCGGAAAATATTCCAAGAAATGACTCCATTTGACCTCCGCCACAAACCACAATGATGCCATTTCGGTACACGCTCCATTTGACATAAAACTTTATGATTATATATAGGACTAGATTACGTCTTTATAAGGCGCCACATTAATTTACAGGGGGTGTATGGGGCTGCTGTTCCCCGCAACGCCTGAGTTACGAGGAAAAATATCAATAACATCACCTCACAATAACATCTATATTTTCCTTCAGGTTTTCATTTAACTTGGCCTTTAAGTTTGGCACTTTTAATAAAGAAATCCTACAAGCAAGTGAGCCCAGCAGTAAAACTTAACAACAAACACAATGAGATTATTGAGCTTTTCTGATGAATCGCACCGGGACTCACCATGCTTTAATAAAAGTAAGTTTATGATGGATGTGCCCCCTTGTTCAAGAGCTCACAATGTGCCACGATGCTGTGAGCTTGTAGATATTTTCAGTACTTTCAGTATTTTAATAATAATAAGAATAAGAATATTAAAGTAAAAGTAACAAATACATAAAAAATCTGCTTATTGATCATTCTAATGTATTAATTGAAAAAGTAATCCATTAAAATAACTACTAACCAAATAATCGATAGTTGCAATATTCCTAGTTGTTAGAGTTGTAAATGAATGCCCCACCCAGATTTATATAGGTCTCCCTTTTATGGCCAATATATGAGTTCTTTGTAAGGCATGCCCAAATATGGAGTATATGCAGCCAGCTTGTGGAGTTCTGTGTCAGGCATGCCCAAATATGGAGTGTTGTGAGGTCAGAACAGGCCAGCTCCATATATGGACGGTGGGCAGGCCAGGGCCCGGTCCAGATCCCGGGCAGAGGCCTTTTTGGGGCGGTTCTGGACAACCGTGGGTCCGACCGACTCGACACCACTGTGGTGTGGAACGTGTGTGTCGAATTTGAAGTCGGTGGGGCTAACGGTTCTCGAGTTACGTGGATACACACACACACACACACACACACACACACACACACACACACACACACACACACACACACACACACACACACACACACACACACACACACACACACACACACACACACACACACACACACACACACAGAGACTTGGTGCATTTATAGATAGATAAGAGGCACCCTGACATCTGAAGTTGTTTGCAGATAAGGCTCCAGACTTCCCAAAACAAACTAGTCTGGCTACTACTTGGCCTCACTCCCAGAACCCACCTCACCCCTGCCCACTTTGACAGGCTGTATTGGCTTAGGGTTAGTCTCGCGTCACCAGACTGTTGCCTCCGCGATTTCCAAACGCTTCATCATACAGTCTGGGCCAACGGAAGAGCTGTCATGATATACTATAAACGCTTCATCATACAGTCTGTCTGGGCCAACGGAAGAGCTGTCATGATATACTATAAACGCTTCATCATACAGTCTGGGCCAACGGAAGAGCTGTCATGATATACTATAAACGCTTCATCATACAGTCTGGGCCAACGGAAGAGCTGTCATGATATACTATAAACGCTTCATCATACAGTCTGGGCCAACGGAAGAGCTGTCATGATATACTATAATAAACGCTTCATCATACAGTCTGTCTGGGCCAACGGAAGAGCTGTCATGATATACTATAAACGCTTCATCATACAGTCTGGGCCAACGGAAGAGCTGTCATGATATACTATAAACGCTTCATCATACAGTCTGGGCCAACGGAAGAGCTGTCATGATATACTATAAACACTTCATCATACAGTCTGGGCCAACGGAAGAGCTGTCATGATATACTATAAACACTTCATCATACAGTCTGGGCCAACGGAAGAGCTGTCATGATATACTATAAACGCTTCATCATACAGTCTGGGCCAACGGAAGAGCTGTCATGATATACTATAAACGCTTCATCATACAGTCTGGGCCAACGGAAGAGCTGTCATGATATACTATAAACGCTTCATCATACAGTCTGGGCCAACGGAAGAGCTGTCATGATATACTATAAACGCTTCATCATACAGTCTGAGCCAACGGAAGAGCTGTCATGATATACTATAAACGCTTCATCATACAGTCTGAGCCAACAGAAGAGCTGTCATGATATACTATAAACGCTTCACCATACAGTCTGAGCCAACAGAAGAGCTGTCATGATATACTATAAACGCTTCATCATACAGTCTGGGCCAACGGAAGAGCTGTCATGATATACTATAAACGCTTCACCATACAGTCTGGGCCAACGGAAGAGCTGTCATGATATACTATAAACGCTTCACCATACAGTCTGGGCCAACGGAAGAGCTGTCATGATATACTATAAACGCTTCATCATACAGTCTGGACCAACGGAAGAGCTGTCATGATATACTATAAACGCTTCATCATACAGTCTGGACCAACGGAAGAGCTGTCATGATATACTATAAACGCTTCATCATACAGTCTGGACCAACGGAAGAGCTGTCATGATATACTATAAACGCTTCATCATACAGTCTGGGCCAACGGAAGAGCTGTCATGATATACTATAAACGCTTCATCATACAGTCTGTCTGGGCCAACGGAAGAGCTGTCATGATATACTATAAACGCTTCATCATACAGTCTGGACCAACGGAAGAGCTGTCATGATATACTATAAACGCTTCATCATACAGTCTGGGCCAACGGAAGAGCTGTCATGATATACTATAAACGCTTCATCATACAGTCTGGACCAACGGAAGAGCTGTCATGATATACTATAAACGCTTCATCATACAGTCTGGGCCAACGGAAGAGCTGTCATGATATACTATAAACGCTTCATCATACAGTCTGGGCCAACGGAAGAGCTGTCATGATATACTATAAACGCTTCATCATACAGTCTGGGCCAACGGAAGAGCTGTCATGATATACTATAAACGCTTCATCATACAGTCTGGGCCAACGGAAGAGCTGTCATGATATACTATAAACGCTTCATCATACAGTCTGAGCCAACGGAAGAGCTGTCATGATATACTATAAACGCTTCATCATACAGTCTGAGCCAACAGAAGAGCTGTCATGATATACTATAAACGCTTCACCATACAGTCTGAGCCAACAGAAGAGCTGTCATGATATACTATAAACGCTTCATCATACAGTCTGGGCCAACGGAAGAGCTGTCATGATATACTATAAACGCTTCATCATACAGTCTGGGCCAACGGAAGAGCTGTCATGATATACTATAAACGCTTCACCATACAGTCTGGGCCAACGGAAGAGCTGTCATGATATACTATAAACGCTTCATCATACAGTCTGTCTGGGCCAACGGAAGAGCTGTCATGATATACTATAAACGCTTCATCATACAGTCTGGGGCCAACGGAAGAGCTGTCATGATATACTATAAACGCTTCATCATACAGTCTGGGCCAACGGAAGAGCTGTCATGATATACTATAAACGCTTCATCATACAGTCTGGGCCAACGGAAGAGCTGTCATGATATACTATAAACGCTTCATCGTACAGTCTGGGCCAACGGAAGAGCTGTCATGATATACTATAAACGCTTCATCATACAGTCTGGGCCAACGGAAGAGCTGTCATGATATACTATAAACGCTTCATCATACAGTCTGGGCCAACAGAAGAGCTGTCATGATATACTATAAACGCTTCATCATACAGTCTGGGCCAACGGAGGAGCTGTCATGATATACTATAAACGCTTCATCATACAGTCTGGGCCAACGGAAGAGCTGTCATGATATACTATAAACGCTTCATCGTACAGTCTGGGCCAACGGAAGAGCTGTCATGATATACTATAAACGCTTCATCGTACAGTCTGGGCCAACGGAAGAGCTGTCATGATATACTATAAACGCTTCATCGTACAGTCTGGGCCAACGGAAGAGCTGTCATGATATACTATAAAGCGGAAGTGGAGCCTCCTCGCTTCCACTTCCGTTTCGTCTTTACAGCCGCGCACATTTATCCTAATATAAATAGAAAACATCTAAGCATATATAGCTTGTTGCTTAGCAGGAAAGGAAATTAAATAAAAAATAAACTGGCCCCTGTAAATTAAGTCTGCGTTCCGCCCCCCCCCCACCCCATTCTCCCCATACTGTACACGTTTTTCCCTATTTTACTTTATTTATATGATGATTTCCTGTTTTTTGTCTTTAAATGTTCTGATGAATTGAAAAAGGTGGACCGTGTTGTAAACAAGTTTAGTGCTTTATCATGGTTCATCCACAAAGTAACAGTTTTTGTATTGACTTTATGTGCTTTCGTTTGAAATGTAGCCTATACCCATTCTGCATACTGTGAAATATAAAATGTCAATCAATCAATCAATCAAAGAAACACTCCAGCGCTTTATGGACAATTCTAGTTGAATATGTTTAAAAGATGACAGTTTTTCATAACACAGTTGTACCTAGCCCCTCTCGGAACCCTCCATAAAGCTTTTCTGAAATGTGGATGTCACTTTATGTATAGGGTCCCTGTCATCTATATTTTCGTATGGGAATGTTGGAACGCGGACATAAATATGCTCGGTAACATCGTATCTGCGGCGTTTGACGGCTTTTTTTTGTTTGAGTTATTCTGAATTCGTGAACTATAAGTACCTATACATACCGCTGCGAATTCTCTTGTGTCGCAGAAGCCGTTAAGTATTTTGTTTGTTTGACCGATTTGGTCGCTTTGATTCTTCTTGTTTATTTACCGTTTATTGTACCGCCTCCCGGTGTGCGGTTGGCTTGTGCCGGCTGTTCCTGCCTCTGATCTGCTCTGTCATAGCTATAGCGCCACTAGCTAGCCAGATAGGCGGTACAATGAGGTGTCAATAAACAAGGAAGGAAGAGAATAATCAAAGCGACCAAATCGGTCAAACAAAGATTAAAAATACTTAACGGCTTCCGCGCCACAGGAGATATTCACAGCGGTATTTATAGATACTTAAAGTTCACAGATTCAGAAGCCCTCACACGAAAAGAAAGTCCTCAAAGAGCGCAGAAGGACTTATTCTAAGGTGTTTACGTGTATTTATGTGTGCGTACCCGGTGGCAGGGTGGAGGTGGAGCAGGACCCAATGCGATCTGGGTCGTCAAAAATGTCAGAAACTTCAGTAGCATTGGGTTCTGCTTGTAGGGCTAAGTTGTACCCATCTATAGCCTATGAGGGAAATGAGCATTTCCTGACCAGTGATGATGTTGATGCTGTCAGGGTAATGACCTTGCCAAACCTTAGCTTTTTGCTGAACTGATTCTGCATTCTCAGTAGTGGACATTTACAAGCACATGTAAATGTTATATTATGCATGTCTACTATTTAAAGTACTTTAGGTTTACTGGCTCTAATACCTAGAAAAGAGAGAGAGTGTGTGTGTGTGTGTGTGTGTGTGTGTGTGTGTGTGTGTGTGTGTGTGTGTGTGTGTGTGTGTGTGTGTGTGTGTGTGTGTGTGTGTGTGTGTGTGTGTGTGTGTGTGTGTGTGTGTGTGCGTGTGCGTGTGCGTGCGTAAGTGAGTGAGGGGGGCACTTACTCGCGCACGAGGGCTCTGTTGATGACCAAGGCAGTCACCTCGGAGAGCCGTGGGGACATGATTGGTGATTGGTCACCCTTTGCGTGGAAACGTGGGAGATGATGTTTGTCACCCAATGTCACCCCGTCAAGTTGGAGCCCTTTTAACTGTGGCAGAGAGCCGTTACCTGCTCACAGTTTGTGCTTGTTGTTGTGAGTGAGGGAATAATCTCTCGATCGGTGCGGGTCGAGAACTTGCTTAATTGGAGCAGCAAAGCTTCCGAAGTTTCCGTGCCTCTCTATTCTTCCCTCTTTCTCTCCATCTTTCTCTCCAAGACGCGCAAAAGAACCTCAGAGAAGAGATGTCCATCCCCGCTGTGAGACAACTGTTCCTGTTCCATTTGGTCTGGTGTCTTGGATGTTGGCGCTGTGCGACAGCAGGTGAGAACAATTACGCGCAATTAAAGCAGAGAACGTGGCTTGATTAGGCTGTCAGCTCTTATTCTTTTGCAATTTAGTTTCATCTAGTAGTCTATACTATTGCCAAACATCGCAATTAAATCTTAGATGTGTTTATTGAGATGATGGCTAAATTAATTGATTTTTTAAATAGTATGAGTTCTTATTCAGCTTAGATTTTGCTACCTTGATTACAGTCCTATATCAGTGGTACAGTAGCCTTTATTAATTATCATGTGGTTCTTAAAAAAAATCATGTAAAGGGAAAGGAAAACTGTAAACTATTTGTCCGTGAGCCCCCATTTGAACATATTTTGTGCTAGGGACAAAAGAAGAAGAAGAAGTTTTAAAAATGTTCATTCATTCATTTTTCAAAATTAAATTATGTATACTGTAACTGCCATTTCTGTATAGTATATAAAAAAGTATAAAATAGGTTTAAAGTGGTTTAAACAGATTTTTGATGCTATATATATATTAACTACTGAAAATTAGCTGGGGACCCCCTGGAACCGCCTCAATGACCCCTGGGGGTCCTCAGACCTCACTTTGAGAACCTAGGACTGGCCTATATTACCAAATCAATGATCAATGACGAGCATTTAATCCCTCTTTCAGAGTCCTATGGCAATCAATTCAGACAATGGGAAGATGGGCTTACTTTAACAAAGGTAATATGTTTGAATTAATCCATGATATGAATCATTCTATGGACGCATGCTTATTTTTAATATATTATTGTTGATATATTTTCACATCACTATGATCATATTCTAGTCAGCAAAAGTGGAATTGCTTCCTGTTCTTTATGCATTTACAATTCTGTGCTAAAGAGATATTCATTCAAAACTGTTCCATGCTGCTTTTTCACTTTTTAATCCTAGAAGAAAAGGGTCCCGCACGCTGTCTTTCACTTATAGAGTAGTAGTTTTACTAGATGACAACGTTTCCGTCTAAACGACCTTCATCAGGTATCTCTACATTAAAGATGCCTCGAGGGTGGGTGGACCGTCGGTGGACACTGGACATCACAAACATAATAATCCGGACAAGTCCCCCCGTTGCTCCAATTCTCACCAAACCTGCTGTTCAGGGGGTTCAGGGTTCTGCCTCGAGAATACAGCCACACCAGGGGCCACTGTTCAGGGGGTTCAGGGAGGGGTCTGCCACGAGAATACAGCCACACCAGGGGCCACTGTTCAGGGGTCTGCCACGAGAATACAGCCACACCAGGGGCCACTGTTCAGGGGTCTGCCACGAGAATACAGCCACACCAGGGGCCACTGTTCAGGGGGTTCAGGGTTCTGCCACGAGAATACAGCCACACCAGGGGCCACTGTTCAGGGGTCTGCCACGAGAATACAGCCACACCAGGGGCCACTGTTCAGGGGTCTGCCACGAGAATACAGCCACACCAGGGGCCACTGTTCAGGGGGTTCAATCAGGGGTCTGCCACGAGAATACAGCCACACCAGGGGCCACTGTTCAGGGGGTTCAGGGGGTCTGCCACGAGAATACAGCCTCACCAGGGGCCACTGTTCAGGGGGTTCAGGGGTCTGCCACGAGAATACAGCCCACACCAGGGGCCACTGTTCAGGGGGTTCAGGGGGTCTGCCACGAGAATACAGCCACACCAGGGGCCACTGTTCAGGGGTCTGCCACGAGAATACAGCCTCACCAGGGGCCACTGTTCAGGGGTCTGCCACGAGAACACAGCCACACCAGGGGCCACTGTTCAGGGGGTTCAGGGGGTCTGCCACGAGAATACAGCCACACCAGGGGCCACTGTTCAGGGGTCTGCCACGAGAATACAGCCACACCAGGGGCCACTGTTCAGGGGTCTGCCACGAGAATACAGCCACACCAGGGGCCACTGTTCAGGGGTCTGCCACGAGAATACAGCCACACCAGGGGCCACTGTTCAGGGGTCTGCCACGAGAATACAGCCACACCAGGGGCCACTGTTCAGGGGTCTGCCACGAGAATACAGCCACACCAGGGGCCACTGTTCAGGGGTCTGCCACGAGAATACAGCCACACCAGGGGCCACGTGTGGCCTTCTACTGGAGCTCGAGTCTATACATCTTTGTAGTGCTTGAAAGGCATAGGGGGGGATTTTAACCCATTTAGACCTGAGGACGAATCTACAAATGCCTTCTAAATCCTGACAGTTTTCTGAAAACCCCATGTTTCTATGTCAGTGGTTCTCAAACATTTTCATGTCTGTCAAGGACCCCCAGAATATATGTAATTGGCCGCCGACCCCCATCTGGAAATATGTCGTTCCAGGGACCCCCCCAGAAGCAAAGCTTTGAGTTAAAAATGTTCGCTCTGAAAGAATATATATTCAAAGATTTGCAACACATTTTCACGATAAAAAAGAAATAGCAGATCTACAAGCTTGTAGATGCTATGTTATTTTTCTGTCTGTCTGTGTGTAATCCACGTAACTCGAGAATCATTCGCCCCACTGGCTTCAAATTCGACAGACGCGTGCCACACGTGCCACGGCAGGGGGTGCAGTGCACGGTGTGGAGACGGTTGGACCCACGGTTGTCCAGAACCGTCCCAAAAAAGGCCTCTGCCCGGGCTCTGGACAGGCCCCTGCCCACCCTGCTTTTGGGAGGTGTAGTTCCAGACTCTATATAGCTCTAGCTTGTAGAATAGTTGTCTTACGTCGCTATTGAACTGCATGCATGGGAGGCGAAACTGGAACCGGAAATTCATTCAATACATTGAAGTCAATGAAACACTATTTCTGACCGGTAGCATCCTTTTATCGGTTCATGAATATAAAAGAAGACATATCACAGGCTGTTTTCTAATCACTTGTTTTTTGATGCACACAGTACACTGTATATGTCATTTATTTGGGGCATCTATAAGCGGTGCCATTTTGGGTGCTCTGCAGTATTACGAGATTTCGTTGTCTGACTATCAATGATCAACATTCTCACGTTCAGAAAGCATGTGGAGAGTTTAGATACCTCAATACAGTGTACACATCGAAAGCAACACAGCAGAAAACTATTTGTGATATGTCTGATTCATTCATTAATAGTTTGATTAACTGTTGGCACCCCTAATTTCTAATAAAGTGTGTTTTTCTTCTCCAGGGGCCTGATGTTCAGGGTGATGATGTTGGGGACATTGAGCTGGCAGACCAGAATGAGGTCAGTTGTAACTTGATACTCAACCTTTTTTCGTTTTTTCAAAGACCCCCAGTTTACCCCCATTAATAAAATAAAAAAATCTCTTGGACTTGAAATCTACGGCGTAAAGTCATTGGGGTTAATCTAACACTGCGAGAGTGCAAATCAATTTGGTTCCATTTGAACACTGTCAAAGAGTTACAGACCCGTAAGGATCCATTTGGTCCCTCCGAGAACCCCTCAAGGACCCCTGGGGTTTCCCGGACCACACGTTGAGAACCAGTGTAACAGAACAGACCTGTAGAAGTTCTTGAAACAGGGTTTTCTCAAATGGGGGTATGTCTACCCCTAGGGGTATGCGGTGGTACTACAGGCAATATCGACGTGCGAGAGAAAGTGGAAGATGGAAGCATTTATTTATTCATATTATATTTATATATTATATTTATTCATTTATTTATTCATTCACATCTGTTTAAATTATGATGAAACATCGACAAACTTTGGGTGAAACTGATTATATGTAAAGTTTTAAAGGAAATTAAATCAATCCTTTCCACAATGTTAAATACATACTTAAATAATATGCAACTAATACAAATATCATCATTGAGGATCCAGAATAATACTTTCATTACTGTATGATTGTTTGTGTTCACAGGAGGAGGCTCAGAATGTATTCAAAAGAGTAAGTTAATTTACAATACCTCTGACTTTTAACTACTTTCAACTTTGGTGCCCCTATTTTGGCCATATGTCATTATAGGCAAAACATATCAAAAGAAAACAAAACTTCATGGGCAAAGATAATCAACTTCAAAATCTCAAAAAATAGGTCAAAATGACCTCTCAGTCATGCGAGTGTTAAGTGTCCTTACACCCTAACTGACCTGTATTGTCTCTCCTTTCAGTTCCTGTTTCATTACTCCAAAGCACACAAGGCTGTGGATGCAGTACACCAAGGCATGGTAAGCAAGCAGAGGCTCACACACACCATCCTACTATAAATGTATGTGTGTATCTGCAATCCACGTAACCCCAGAACCGTTCGTTCCACCAACTTCAAATTTGACACACACGTGACGTTCCACACCACCACAGGGAGTGCAGTGCCCGGCCTTGAGTCGGTGGGATACACCGTTGTCCAGTTAGTGGACCTAACGAGCCTAAAGGCCTATTCATAATAGTCCAGTTTTGTAGGTGACCACCTAAAACTACAACATGACGTCACGCTGCAGTGGTCACTGCTTACACAACACATTTCTCTGTTTTTACTAACCATCTAACCGGAAAATGGACTATGAATTGGCCCTTTTAGTCCCCTCGCCTGTAAAATGTCCAGCCTCTGCCTCAGCCAATTGATTGACATGGCAACCCCACACCTGCCATTTGATTCCACTTTTCACAGTCAGTTTGCACTAGTTCAGACACAGGCAGGCAGACAGACTCCATATACAGTATGGCCACAGACAGATAGTTAAAACGGGCGCTATGACAGAAGCAACTTTCTTTAGTTACTTACATTAATTTAAAAGGATTGAAGATATTAGTTCCTTCAGAATAAATTAATAATTGAGATGGGTGTGAGGTGAACATAAGCTCTCCACTCTCCTTTCCATATTTTACTGGTTATTTGAGGAACTGTTTAATTGTTTTGCGTTTTGTTCATGGTAGTAACATAGTAGCAGACATGATGAAACCATTCCAATGTACAGTGAATTAATTAACTATATGATTTTATCTAGTCCCATTCAGTGCATCCCCTGATGCGATTGTCCCCCAAACTGACCCAGAGGAGAAAGAAACAGCTGATACTCCTGGTAAAACATTTACAATATTTATAAAACCATAAAGATCCTTGCAGGCTGCTGCCGTTTTAGTTTTCCGGAAAAAACAGCGGAATAAAACGTTGCAAAGAAATCAGAAAAACGCAGCAACTAGTCTGCAGGGACCTTAACTGTTAAAGTTGCCTATATGTTTTGATATTAAACGCATATTAAACAGCCAGGCCGGACGCATGCATGCCACATAGACGATACGCTGCATTGGCCCCTGGCCGTACATGGTACATTAAACGTTTCTTCCATATTATCTAGGTCAGCTTGCTATAACTCCAATGCAAGAAATATGCCTGAGTTGTATACAGTAGTACCTGAGACTAATAACCACTACTCTCTATGTAAAATAAGGTGTTTTGGTATACGTATCCCTTCGATGCTATATCATCAGGAGTCAGGACTACATGCCTGTAAGTAACAAACCAAACCGTTACGTTTGGTTAGCTTGAGAACTCTGCAAGTTATTTTTATTGTGGAGATAGTTACATTATTGCTTCAATAGACATTCAAACAGAAAACGTGCATAAGAGGAGAGGCACTGCTTGATCTAGCTAATATGGCGGCCGTAATGTCTCTAACCCATTAAGACCTGAGACCTGACTCTACAAGTTTCTATATCAGTGGTTCTCAAACTATTTCATGTCAAGGACCACAAAAATTATACGTAATTGCCCACTGACCCCAATCTGAAAATATGTTGTTCCAAGGACCCCCCCCCCCAGATGCAAAGATATATGATACAACAATGTTCGCTGTGAAAGAGTATATATATTCAAAGATTTGTGCCACATTTTCACAATGTTTCAATAAAAAGCAGATCTCCAAGCTCATAGCACAGCACTCGGTGCCGTAGTGTTCAAATCCAACTCAAATGATGTTGCTTGTTGCTTTATACTTTTCCCACCGTTATCTTGTGCAATAGACCTTTTTCATGGCAGCCATGTTGTCATATAAATATAATAGCACCAAATGACACCAATGACACTAATTGTTCCATTCTATGTAGTGTATTTAGTGTGCCTTTCCAGTGAGACAACAAAAAGCACCCTCGACTCTGTTTGACCTGAATGGAACGCAACTTTAAAGGTAGGGCAACAGATAGCCTCAGGGACAACTTTAGATATTTCTCTACATTAAGTAGAGCACAATATCGGTTGCTTTTTTGAGGGGCCCTAGCCGATCCTATGCCCAACTTTTCGGGCTTGTGTAAACACAAACATTGAAGATAAACCTGAAGACGGAAAAGTGAGGACGCAAATTGTGTTTGGCCAGAATGAGATGATGTATGATGAAGAGTGCTCCTCACTTCACACGGGTGATTTTTTTAAATATAATTATCATTACTTCAAATTTCAAACTACTTTGCCTTTTTTTTTTACTATTTTGAAAAACATTTTTTAATAGTTAAAATACATCGACACGTTGTGAGTTTGCAGATTGGCTATTTTAACTACGGTATTAAAAAATAGTTTTCAAAATAGTAAAAAAAAAAAAAAAAAAAAGGCAAAGTAGTTTAGGGATAAGGGGTTTAGCATGGACAAGAATAGAGCCCTTAGTGCCCACTGCTCCCGATCCAAATGCACTGCATAAATTGCTGCTGTGAAAAAGGTTTATTAAACTGAACCCCCGCAACAAGTTGAAACTGGAATGTGTAAAATGTATAGTTATCGTTATGCCCAAATGTATATGTGAAATGTAAAATATCAGATCTATGATTATCTTTCTTGGTGTGGACGCCGGCCCTTGAAATGCCAAAAGAAAAATCGAGAAACCATGAAAAGATATCCGCTTAAGATACACTCACTCACAGTCTCACACTGACGAAACGTTTATTTTTCTCTTCCCATCTGGCTAGAAGATCCGCGATCTCCCGGAAGAGATGTTGTAGAGCCACCGAAGAGTCGCAACAGGAAGTCATCACCACCTTGGCATCGTGGCAGCAACATGCAGTATTTTACAACGTCTATGTTGTTCCCTCTCCATGGTAACAGACTGGCGTGTGCCTCTGATTGGTCCTCGCCTCTCTGAGTTCCTCTATATAGCCATTACCGGTTGCTTGTTGTAAACCAGATACCTGATGAAGGTTTGTTTAGACCAAAACGTTGTCATCTAATAAAACTACTGCTCTATAAGTGAAAGACGGTGTGCGGGACTTTTTTTTTCTCATGATGCGCATTCGGTTGCCGGCTCCGACGTACCTGTCCTTGTAGGAGTGCAAACAAGGCCTTTTCGTTACAAAACAACGTCTATTCAAACGGAACTTGACGCTTTTCGGAAAATAAATTATTGTAAAGGTAGACATGCACTGCCATGACTGTGTGTCCTCCTGTTTTCAACCCCAGCAGAATAACCACTTATATATAAATCCTATATACACTTCATTGATTCCCAGGGGTCTATACTCTTCTCACCTCTATATACAATACACACACCAATGCTTAGCCGAAAGCGGCCAATGTAGAAGCTAGCTCACATGCTGTGAGATTCTACTTCATCCATTTTCCCTGAATTGTAGCCCATTGTGTTATTATGACATGCCCAGGATAGGGATGTTAGCGTTCATGTGATTACAAATCTGAGACGCATTACTGTGCGAATTAACGGTTTACACAGTAATTTTACATTTCGTATCGTCACAAGACAAAGATGGACAGAAACTTTCAAAATACACTCAATGTCCAAAGAAAACCCAAGTCTTTTATAGAATAAATCTTGTAATAAATCAGACAAATGACAGAATCAGTAAAAAGCAGTTACCAAAAAACTGGCATAGATGATGATAGCAGGTCATTTCACTTGTATTTGAACGATTAGAAAATGTATACAGTGCATTCTGTGACAATTACTTTTAACCCATTCTGAACGGGAACCCATTTTGGTGTTGGCATCATGTCGTGCTTTAGCTATTTAAAAATAGCAGATCTACAAGCTCATATCGCGCCACCGAGTGGCGCGATACGAGCTTGTAGGTCTGCTATTTTTGAAAAAAATCGAAGAACGACTGACATTTTTAGAATCTGATCTCAGGTCAGAATGGGTTAATCAGACCAGTGTGTGTCCAGTGGAAAACCTCGTATGAATCTGATCTCAGGTCAGAATGGGTTAAGTAAAAATAAAGTATAAAGGATCCAGACAGAGTTGCCTCTGCTTCTATTCAGGAGGGGTGTTAAAACAAAGGATGAATATCAGATTAACAACGTATTAAATTAATTTGGCAATAACCATCCGTATGGCTGAACATGATGCATAGGGACGCACAATTAACGCACACGTATAATCACCGTTTCTCAATGTCCGGTCCGAGGAGGACCATGAGGGGACCAAATGGACCCTTATGGGTCTGTAACCAGATAAATAAAATTTAAAAAAAAGCTACAATCTAACAAGGATCCATGGCCTAATGCATATCAAGCTGGTGGTCCTTCAACTGAAAAAAGGTTGAGTAAGCGTATAATTATACACCATGTTAATAGTTTGCATAATTTGATTGAAGTGTGGTGCTGTTAGTTCATCATCATGATCATGGAACACATTATATTCTCCGTTTCTCAGTTTTTAAAACGGCTGCATGTAAAACCTATTGTTAACAAGATGGATGTGGATACTAGATATTTGACAAAAATAAAAATAAACCTGTCCCCAATCGTCCTCGACCGAAATCATAATGCCTGTGTAAGTTCCACATAGTGGTGACAGAGCCTTGTGACTGGGATGTGTGTGTGTGTGTGTGTGTATGTGTGTATGTGTACGTTCAGGGAAGGACGGGGCTCTTCTCTAATAGTCCTCGTCATCGGAGTTGTCGCTGTCTTTCCGCGTGGGGAGTGACTGTCTGATGGAGGTCATGAGTTTGTCTTCGATCTGCTTCTTGGGGTTCTCCTCCAGGTCGGTTTTCACGGCTCCGCTCTCTGATAACCTCCACTCCAACTCTGGATGTCACAGGAGCACGACAGACAGAGAGAGAGAGAAAGAGAGAAGCATGTAAGACCTCAGCATTAGGGCCGTCACAATGATGAACTCATGAGGCCTATATTCATACTCCACTAGGTGATAAGGTGATGTTGTGGGAAATACAAATCTATATAGTATATTGTTCCATGCTAGTCTGTCTGGTCGTGTCTGTGAGCAATGACACCTTGGCCTGAAAGCCTGTCTTAATCCAATCAACCCTTTGATCAAGCTGTATGTAAAAGACCATGTCACACCTATTGTATATTATGAGACCCTGCTGGGCCTGAATAGGCATCACTAGGTAGTCAGGAGGGGGCGACAGCGACAGCCAAGACAGTCAGGGCGTCTGTATTGTACCTTTGTGATGGTCATGTTTATCTGTGGACCTGCTCAGGAGGGCTAGTGGGATGGAGACCACGAGAGAGAGATGTACCGAGAGAGAATGTTGAGTGATACAGGCTAAGCCTGCTAGACTGAGTGATGTTGCTGTTCTTGCTGTTCTTCTGAATAAACTTCTAAGATATACATTCACCTTCCGGATGGACATATATTATTTCCATAACAGTGACCACCACGCAGTGGTTGGGAAAAGTACAACATGACGTCAAGCCGTGGCGGTGATAAGCGGCTCACCGCTCACCCAAACACCTTGTTTTTAACCAACCACCATTTTGGTGGTCACGGTGAGTGGCCGGATGGTAACGAACCACAAGGTTGCCAGTTCGAACCCGGGCTCCCCCAGAGTTAGTGTCGAAGTGTCCTTGAACACCGAATTGCTCCTGATGTGCAGGTTGGTGCCTTGCATGGTTTCCCCCGCCATCGGTGTATGAATGGGTGAATGTAATGCACAATCTATGTAAAGCGCCTTAGATAAAGGGCTAAAGGCGGTAACAAGACTACTCGCCCCGTTTCTGTTTTCCTCCCAGAATTTTCCCCAGTGAGGGGTGGGAGAGGCTGGACAGCAGACGGCTGGACTTTGAATTTCTCTAACTATAAACTTTCATGACAGCAGAACAAATAAGTACAAATATAATTTATGAAAAGCTACTACAGTGAAGTCTATTCACAGAAGTTGTTGTAGGATATGTGGGGATTATCTGACGAGGTACCATTTGAGGGGGCAAAACCTTACATATACTAAATAATACTAAATTGTTTATAGGTTCAATATAAGTCAAATAATATAGCCTTTCCACAAGAGTATCTTTTTATATTTTTCCAAAAAGAATACAAACAGCCAATAGCATATACAAAGTTATCCCCCTCACTGGGGAAAGTTCCGGGAGGAAAAACGGGCAAGCACCGGGGCGAGTAGTCCAGTATTCCTAAAGGCGCTATATAAATGCACCATTTACCATATATAAATGCACCATTCACCATATCAAAGTGGAGTATGAATAGGCCATTACTTGACGATTAATTGTCACACAAATCATTTTGATTAACGATTTAATTGTATATTTTAACACTGGAACATGTACATAAGAATTAATGTAAAAAGAATAATGGATAGATGACATTTGTGTTAATCCCATTAGTTTTAACTTTTTATACAGATGAATAGAAACAATACTAACCATTATGCAAAAGAATCAGGATTATCTCACTAATCACTTGACTATACTGTGACAGGCCTAGATACAAGGTAGGGGGGGGGGGTCTCATACATACCTTCAACTTTGAGGTTCATACCACCGAAGACGAGAGGGCCGATGAACTGAGCCTTCATCTCTCCCTGGAAGTAGACGAAGATGGTGGGCAGGTTGCGGTCGGGATAGTTGGGGATACAGGTGGTGGAGATGGACTTGACAAACTTGGTCTGGGGGAACTTCCTGGCCATCGTGCACAGGTGCTGGTTGATCAGCGTGCACAGAGGGATGCTGGGAGACCGCGGCGGAGAGAACAGAGAAGGAACCGGTTAGTACCAGCCCATTTCATTCTGCATCTGTGTCTTGTTGGTCAAGTAGTCTTGTTCGACCAATGAGAAGTTTAAAGTGAACACCAATGGTGGCAGAGGCTAACTACATTTATGCTAAAAGCTAGCGGTACACAGAAAGAATTAACGGGTATAAAAAGGGGCTTATCTAGTTGGATGTCTTACCCCTGCTTGTAGAGATGCAGCACCACCCAGATACCCTCACCGGCCTCGTTAACTTCTTTGATGTAGTCCTGGCCAGAGATCTCCCCCACCGACCCGAACACGTTCTTGATCTGCGTCGCTTTCCACTCCGCAAGGCGCTTCTGTCTGAGATGGCAAAATAAGACAATTAGAAATCCTAAAGTAACTACAAAATAATAATAATCAGACATGTCTGAAGTGAATGGTGCAACAGTGGCCCCTGTTGGTACCCTAAACATACATAGGGACTGACGGACATTGCTGGTTCTAGGAGTGGTTGCACCACTCAAAAAATACACATTTTAAAGAATGAAATGATCTGCCACGATCAATAAATCATTTAACATGAAAATACAAAAAAAAAATGCCTGAAGAGACACAGACAAATTCTGTGTTCGTTAATTAACAAGCTGTGAGAATCAGTCCCTCCCTGGATCTTATTGTCCGGGGCTAGTTTTAATCCGTTTTCTTAAGGCAGTTGACAGACACCTCCACTTTCAACAGAGGATACCTCTGTCTACAGTGACAAATTTCACACAAATACCATTTGTTATTGTAATTTCAAAACACTTTTTGGCAGAGAAACAAAGGAAAAACAAATGCGATACTTTCACCCATTCAGGACGGGAACCCCTTTTGGTGTTCTAAGCATTGTGTTATACTGTTATACTCTCTAGCGGAGGGTGGAGGAGAGGACAGCGGGCTTAGTGTCCCATTGGCCATATAAGGCTAGTGTCCCATTGGCTTAGAGGCCAGCTAATCATAAAGGTCTCGTCACTACGTCGCTACTAGACCACGTGACTAGACTAGAAAGTCTGATCATTGATCAGCTCTACAAGCTGATAACAAACATTGGCGAGTCTTTCTCCTCTTCACCTGTACATCTCAATGGCAGCATCGTCCTCATTAAAGCTGTACATCTCAATGGCAGCCTCGTCCTCAGTAAAGCCCTTTACCTGTACATCTCAATGGCAGCCTCGTCCTCAGTAAAGCCCTTTACCTGTACATCTCAATGGCAGCCTCGTCCTCAGTAAAACCCTTTACCTGTACATCTCAATGGAAGCCTCGTCCTCAGTAAAGCCCTTTACCTGTACATCTCAATGGAAGCCTCGTCCTCATTAAAGCTGTACATCACAATGGAAGCCTCGTCCTCAGTAAAACCCTTTACCTGTACATCTCAATGGCAGCCTCGTCCTCTTCTTCAAACTCGTCCTCGTTGTCATCTAGCTCATCCAGTGTCATGCTTTCATACGTTTTCACTGTGTCAATAACAAGGCAGGGAGAAGAGTCAATTAGACCATGACGCAGAATACATGTTGTATACTGTATACTAGTATGCAGTATATAAAGTGTATATATACACACACAGTCACACACACACACAATGATGTATATAACAGAATATACAGAATATATAATATAATATAATAACACTTTACAGCCGTGGTTCCTCAAAGTACAGGAACCACTACTCTAATGCACCCCCCCCCCCCCCGCTCACACCCCTAAACAAACAAAGAAACATCTGTCTTACCAACAGACTGCTGCTGTCGAGCCAGCTCCTCCTCTTCTTCAACATCTTTGGGAGTTTCTTTGGGAGGAAGAATGCCTTTCTTCCGCAGGATATCATTCCACTCGGTGTCTTCATTTGGGTCCTGTGTGTGGAGGAAATACAAAACAAGACATTAATAATATATATTTATCACTAAATCAAAGACAAAGCAACACATTTGATCTTTCTGTACAAACAGAGAAACAGAGCACAACACAAATTATCTCAAAAAGTGATGATTTGTCTGTAGCCAGGGATTCCATCTAGTGAGAGTGGTGTCCTAAATGGGATCAAATCCTGGTCAGGACATGAAACATACGCACCGGGATTACACAGCTTTATTTTTTGCCACACTAACATACAGTAGCCAGTAGCCACAGGCTAAACAGAAGAATACCATAGCAGTACTTAATAGTCAAATAATTTAAATAAATGACCCAAATTGTATACATTTCAAGCACAACTCAATACAAAAACTGTTAACCGTGGAGTCAACGACACCATAAAGCATTACACTTGTTTACAATAGGGTCCTCCATTTTCAATTCAACAGAGTCTGTAACCCTGAGCTAGAACAAATGGAACCAAATGGACCCAATAACGCTCAAAAGTTAAAGAGGACTGGGGACTTTAAAGTGTAGATTGAACCTTTCAGGTCCAAGAGATAAAACATCAATGATATCAAATGGAGGTGCCCGATAGCCTACTATAGATCAGTGGTTCCCAGGGGTCCTTCAGGGAGTTACAGGTGGTCCCCCAGCTATGATGGATAGTTAGGAACCAAATGGACCCATGGATCTGTAACATGAATCTGTAACGGGTCCATTTGGTTCCATTTGTACTGTACACTCAGAGTTACAATATAAATTGGGGGTCCCAGAGATATAAATGCCATTAAATGGGGGTCCGTAGCCTAATGTATCTTTTCAAATGGGAGGTCCGCAGGCTAATTACTAGTGTCAATTTGGGGGTCCTTGCTCTTGGCACGAAAAAGTTTGGGAACCACCACTGCTAGAGATACTACAAACGAAACGGATATATTAGACAGTCAGTCACAGATAAATTAGTTTTTAGCCACCCATAGCGGCTAGCATCATAGGACTTCTTTAGCCGAATGTAATGATAATGACACACACACAGTATAGACAAGCGTCGTGAAAGATGTGTTAAAATGAATGGAAAAGAATGTAACGAAAGATTACAAACCTGCATTGTGGCACAAACGGAGAGAGGCAGAGAGAGTGCTGTTGAATCTGTTCGTGTTCTGTGAAAATGAAAATCACACCGCTGTCCGCTGCTGTCCTCCTGTGTCGCTTCCAGTGTTGCCACATTGTGTGAGAGAAACAAGCAACCAGGGTCCATGAAAACTTACTCTATGGCTCTGATGAAAACAAGCCCCAAAGAAGCCTGGGTAGGCTATACTCTTGAGCTTGTAGATCTGCTATTTTCAAAACTATCATGGAAAAATGTGACAAAGTGTGGAATATTCTTTGAAACATTTTAACAACAACACAAATCTTGTTCTTCCTCCTGGCACAAAGACATTTGTAGGGTCCTTTCCTTACAAATACATTAATATGAAGGTCCTTAAGGTCCTCCCTTAATATGAAGGAATTACAGTACAATTCAAGCACAACTCAATACAAAGACTGTTAACTATGAGTGGACGACCCAATAAAGCATTACACTTGTTTACAAGAGGGTCCACCTTGTTCAATTCATCAAACCATTTAGAGACGTACAAATATACACAAAGCCAAAGAACAGAGTTTCGAATTGCAGCCGTCCGTAGGTGCCCTTTGATAGCGGATTTGAAGGAGTCAAGGGATCCGCATGTCTAAATGACTGTTGGTAGGGTGTTCCACATTTTGGTGGCATAGGAGAGAAAATAATCTAGTCCCTTGTTTGTGCCGAATCTGTCAAAGCCTGTCAAAGTGGGCAGGGGTGAGGTGGGTTCGGGGGGTGAGGCCTGACAAGTTTGTTTTGGGAAGTCTGGAGCCTTGTCTTAAGGGCCTTTGAGGTGCTGTGGTACCAAGAGCTGCATGCATAATCGAAGAAACCTTGTACGAGGGCTCCTGTGAGGAGATCCTGTAAAGGAATCTTGTTCTTTGGTGGACTTTTTTTTATTACATTGGTGGTCGCTTATAATAAGCGGACATGGCAACACGGGTTGCTTCCTCGCTTCACACGAGGAAACAGAAGGCGCGTCACCTTAAACGCTCCGGAAGAAATAATGACGCTGAAGGAATCCTAAAAATAAGTCATCAAGAAAACTGTGGCATGTTGAAACAATTATAAAACCCCAATGCATTTTGTATTTGTGTCACGCGACTCACGCGGTGATAAATGTCATTGTCTGGCAAGTTATTACTTTGAGTTTCAATGCTTCCCCGCAGTAACAAATCGTCATAAAAAAAGTAGTTAAAGGGAACCGTCAACGCCGAGGTGGTGGGGGGGGACAATAATATGGTTGCACCCACCCATACGGTATATCCGTTTGGTCTCCGATATGTCCATATATGGAGTGGGAGCGCAGCAGCTGCTGAGAGGCAGCAGCATGCCATTTGTGGCAGCGAGGCAACAACAGCTGTATACATAGATCTTACATGCGCGAAAACGCACGCGCGCGCACACTCCCACTATGAGTCCCACCCCCCACTCCCTTCCTGTGTGAGTTCTCTCTCCTGATTATTGGTATCCCTACCTCTCTGCCCCATATTATCACTTCAGTGTACTAAACTAAACTAAACACCCAGTCCGTCCGCGCGTGTGTGTGTTGTTGTGGTGTGGATCTCTCGGGAGTGTGTGTGTGTGTGTGTGTGTGTGTGTGTGTGTGTGTGTGTGTGTGTGTGTGTGTGTGTGTGTGTGTGTATTAGCACAGCTAATTCCTGGGCATACATATCACAGACACATTCACATGGTCACTCAACAACGAGTACATCCTCAAGAAGGCGCAGCAGAGACTGTACTTTCTGAGGCGCCTTAAAAAATAGTACAAAGTACAAAAGGACCGGTGAACTTTTATCGCTGTATAATTGAAAGTGTCTTAACTGCCTGTATCACAGTGTGGTACGGTAACACGACCGCTCAGGATTGCAAGAGGTTGCAGAGGACCATTAAAACAGCAGCTAAAATAATCGGCACTACAGAATTACCCAGTCTCCATAACATCTACACCACTCGCTGTATGAAAAAAGCCCATAACATCATGGAAGACACAAGCCACCCCGCAAATAACCTGTTCAAACTACTCCCCTCCAAAAAACGCTACCAGAGCATCAAATCTCGTACCACCCGTCTCAGTTTTTACCCCCAGGCAGTCAGGCTGCTGAACAGCTGACCTTGAACTGTATTGCACTTCACTTCACTTGCACTTTTCTTTTCCTGTTTTTGTCTTTTCTTGCACTATAGATGTTTGTTATGTCCTGTGTATGTAAGACTGAGAGTGCTCTGAGCAAAATAAATGTCATTGTATGTATACTCTGTATCTATACAAATGACAAATAAACCTGAACCTGAACCTGAACCTATGGGCTATAATATAGTTCCAAACATTGGAACTATCCCGTTTGAGATATAATGAGCACTTCCGCATTCCATTGTTACAATGGGAGTCAACGCTATAATATTGCCCCCCAGATCAGATCAGTGGTTCTCAACCAATGGTCCGGGGACGAACCAACGAACGAGAGGGCGATACACAAATGGACATGCTGCACATCATGGTACCAACATCAATAAATATTAAATACAGCATGGAATTGTGGACAAAATCTTATCCTACGACAACAAAATATTCTTTAGTCTTGGTTCTGCGAGGCCAAATGTCATCAAATGCCGACTGAATAACGGGCTTTAAACCCCCTGCTCTAATTCAGTGGTTCCCAAAGTGGTCATAGGGGTCCTTGAGCGATTTACAAGCCCACATTGACTCGCAATGTGGTGACGTAATGTACGCTTTCGATCAATATAGGTGTTTTCCAGGCCGTACAGTCGGTCTACAGTGGTTTTGACTACAGTAATACTGTTAAAAATAACGAAGAAGAAGAAAAATATCACAGTGGCACATTTGTAATAATAATAATAATACACAGGGGGGTCATGAGTTCAAATGTTTGTTTTGTGCATACAGTGCAAGTTACAGGCGAGTACCTATGTTCCCCAGGTTCTATGTTCCCACGGGCCACCATGCAAAAAAGGTTATTTGTTCCACAATTAGAATAAACCTAAACCTAAACCAGAAACCTAGTCATTTTAGACTAAAAGTATTTTAGCAACTTAGTCTTAGTGTTACTTTTAGTAGCAAATTCTGATTTAAGCTCAGTCTTTGAACAATCCATTGAACTTTAGGCCTGCCTAGGCTACTTACTTAAAGTATTAGCCGCAATTTGCAACTCTAGATTTTTTTACAATGGGTTGAATCTAGAGTTGCAACAAGCTCCATCCACTTCCTATTCATCATTTTTGGTTTGTGATCTGCTTGTCTTAAACGACGTCAAACTCACCAACATTGCAGCTGCAGTCCAAGCTTGAATTATCCTCTTTCAATCTGCCGAGCTTGTTTTTCATAAAAATCCCCCGTAGAGATGTTATGAGCTACTTTCTGTCAAGACATCCTCTGCAAGTGATTATTTTTCTAAGTGCTGGAGTTTGGAAGCACTCGTCGTACGTCACTGAACGGCCCTGCGTTCAACCTGTTTCGAATTTGCACATAATGCAGGAGGCAGCAGCGCGACCCATTAACAGAAACGAGTGCTTCCAAACTGCAACACTTAAAAAAATAATCATTTGCAGAGGATGTCTTGACAGAAAGTAGCTCATAACATCTCTACGGGGGATTTTTATGAAAAACAAGCTCGGCAGATTGAAAGAGGATAATTCAAGCTTGGACTGCAGCTGCAATGTTGGTGAGTTTAACGTCATTTAAGACAAGCAGATCACAAACCAAAAATGATGAATAGGAAGTGGATAGAACTTGTTGCAACTCTAGATTCAACCCATTGTAAAAAAATCTAGAGTTGCAAATTGCGGCTACATCCAGGAGCAGGAAGGTATCTGGTGGATGGTGAGGAGTGATGATGATGATGATGATGATGATGGGGCATCAATATCATTATATTTTGAGTTTCATTTTGATTATGCATGCTGTGTTTCATTTCTGTGTTGTTTGATGAGTGCCGTGTGCTATGATAGCGATGGACAATGAACATTATGCCACAGTATTGTTTACCTGTCGGGTGCTCTAACCAAGGCGTGTGCAGCCTATGACACAGACTGAGTCAAGACATTCATTCGCCAGTGAAAACACCACGCCCAAATAAAAGGTCCACCAGTCCACCTAGATCTCTGTTTAATATATCGATATGATGAAACTATATAAACTATGCATATACCATGAAGTGCTATGACTACTAGCTCTGGTCCATAGCTCTAATCTCTAATGCGTTTCATTTAGAGCTATGTTACTCTAAACTTCCCCGCTCGCATGAATGCAGACCAGCCTCTACTCTTTGGCGTAAATAAAAAGAACGTTTTTGCTACACATCAAAACAAAGGCGAGTTGTGTCATTAGAAAGCCTACTTTGGTAATTGGTTCTAGTTCTAGTGAACAGAAATAATAAATAAATAGACTTGGTAACCTAACTGTAGGGAGTGCAAACACATTAAAGAACCTGGGAGTTATCATCTATGAAAAGGCAACAGAATGAGCAGAAAATAAAAATGAACCATGTAAATACAACAAATTGAGCAGAGCACTGCAGGGAGTCGAACCCCATTCCGGTAAACCAGAAGTACCACAACCAGTGCCTTGGTTTTTGTTTTGTTTTACGAGGTCCATTCGTTGAAATGTAAATTTTGCATTTCAACAGTAAAGTAATTTCACAATTGACATTGTAGGCAATAATTAATAACGGTATGGCACCAGGCCAAAGCCATGGGGAGAGAGTATGTTTTGCACTCTGAGTGTGTGTGTGTGTGTGTGTGTGTGTGTGTGTGTGTGTGTGTGTGTGTGTGTGTGTGTGTCAGTCAGTTTGTTAACAGCTAATCTCCAGCACCATTAACCCGGTCGATGCCAAATTTTGCACACACACTCCCTGGATGCCAACGATGAACCTCTGCCCCAAATTTTCCAGGACGGCCTTTATAGCTCCACACATTTTTGTATGCCCTCCGAGACTATAGCCTTTTGCTTTTCCGTGATTTTCACCTTTTTTCAAATCCTAAACAATGATGAAGAATCACGCACTATAGCGTGCCACTTAATGACCTTGACCAATATCAATGACCTTGAGCAGTATAAATGACCTTCAATAAGACTAGTAAATGACCTTGACCAGTATAAATGACCTTGACAAGTACAAATGAGCTTGACCAGTATAAATGACCTTCACCAGTATAAATTACCTTCATTAGACTAGTAAATTAACTTGACCAGTATAAATTACCTTGACCAGTATAAATGACCTTGACCAGTATAAATTACCTTGACCAGTATAAATGACCTTGACCAGTATGCGGTCCGTGACCATGGACTATAGCCTTTAGCTTTTCCGTGATTTTCACCTTTTTTCAAATCCTAAACAATGATGAAGAATCACGCACTATAGCGTGCCACTTAATGACCTTGACCAATATCAATGACCTTGAGCAGTATAAATGACCTTCAATAAGACTAGTAAATGACCTTGACCAGTATAAATGACCTTGACCAGTATAAATTACCTTGACCAGTATAAATGACCTTGACCAGTATGCGGTCCGTGACCATGGACTATAGCCTTTAGCTTTTCCGTGATTTTCACCTTTTTTCAAATCCTAAACAATGATGAAGAATCACGCACTATAGCGTGCCACTTAATGACCTTGACCAATATCAATGACCTTGAGCAGTATAAATGACCTTCAATAAGACTAGTAAATGACCTTGACCAGTATAAATGACCTTGACCAGTATAAATGACCTTGACCAGTATAAATGACCTTGACCAGTATAAATGACCTTGACCAGTATGCGGTCCGTGACCATGGACTATAGCCTTTCGCTTTTCCCTCAACAACAGGCGCTTCTATGTCCAGTTAAATGACCAGAAGAGTAAATGGAAAGCCCAAAAGAACGGCCTCCCACAAGGTAGCGTGCTCGCCCCCCTCCTTTTCAATATCTACACAAACGACCAGCCACTACCCACAGAATGCCAGCGTTTCATCTACGCTGACGACCTCTGCATTACGACCCAACAAGCAGACTTCCAGAAGATTGAGTCTGTCCTTGAAAGTGCCCTCAAAGAAATGTCAAGCTACTACAATACAACCACCTGAAACCCAACCCATCAAAAACCCAACTATGCAGCTTCCACCTGAGGAACCGAGACGCGAAAAAATAACTGAGCGTCACTTGGGATGGTCACAAACTCTCCAACTATACCCACCCCATGTAACTTGGAGTTACACTGGACAGGACACTCCTTCAAAAAACACCTGGAGAACACTGCACGCAGGCACGCAGGCAGCTGATGCCTGCCTGAGTGCACGCAGATGACCTGCTGCTGCTGTCCCCAACCAAGGAAGGACTACAGCAGCAACTTGATCTCCTACACGAATTCTCCCAGACATGGGCCCTGACAGTGAACCTAACTAAGACTAAAATCATGATATTTCAAAAAAGGCCCAGCCGCCAAAACCACCAATTTTTCCTAAACACAATCCCTCTAGAACAAACAAAAAACTATACCTACCTTGGCCTAAACATCAGCAGCACAGGGAACTACAACCAAGCTGTAAAGGACCTGAGAGACAAGGCAAGAAGGGCATTCTATGCCATCAAAAGAAACATCAAAATAGACATCCCAATTAAAACCTGGCTTAAAATACTGGACTCTGTGATAGAACCAATTTCCCTCTATGGTTGCGAGATCTGGGGACCATTAGCAAACCATGACCCTGAAAAATGGGATAAACACCAAACCGAGACCCTACACACAGAACTCTGCAAATCCATTCTCCGTACCCAGCGGAAAACACCAAATAATGCATGCAGGGCAGAATTAGGACGATACCCACTCATAATCAAAATAAAAAAGAGAGCACTTAAGTTCTACAACCACCTAAAAGAAAGTGACCTAGATGCACTCCATAACAAGGCACTCACACACAGTGAAACTCTAGAGAGATGCCCCCTCAGCCACCTGGCCCTGGAACTCCGGGCACAAACACAAACAGAGCCACGAGATAGAAAACCCATTGGACTAAACCAAATTATAAAACAGCAAAAGGAAAACTATCTGACACATTGGAAAGAAGCAACACAAAAGCAGAGTAAACTAGAATGCTATCTGGCCCTAAACAGAGAATACACAGTGGCAGAATACCTGAGCACCGTGACCGACCCAAAACAAAGAAAAATCTTAACTAGGTACAGACTCAGTGAGCACAGTCTCGCGATCGAGAAAGGCCGTCATAGGCAGACGTGTATCCCGAGAGAAGACAGACTATGCACCCACTGCACACAAAATGAAGTGGAAACCGAGCTACACTTCCTAACCATCTGTCCATTGTACCAAGACATCAGAGACACATACTTCCCACTGATTACAGCCACACACAGAGATTTTGAAAACATGACCAATGACAAAAAAATCCCATATCTGCTGGGCGAAGTACAACAATGTGCAAACACAGCAGCAAGATTTGTGAGTTGCTGTGATAGGAGAAGGATATCAAATGGAACACAACCACCCTAAAGACTAATCATTGTGTATATTCCTGCACTATACCTGCATCGAGTGACCTGGGTACATAGAATTTGATCTATTGAAGATTCTGATCCTCAAATGTACATCAATTTTGTATTGATTGTATTGCTGTATTGTTGTATTGTTCTTTCTGCTTTGGCAATGTAAACGTATGTTTTCTCATGCCAATAAAGCCCTTTGAATTGAATTGAATTGAATTGCATGCCTGCCTCCCTCATGTGGAAGCTGCATAGTTGAGTTTGTGTGTGTCTTTCTTTTTCTGTCTTTCTTTCTTAGGACGAAGATCAAGGTAGACGCCGTTGGAAGGCTCAACACAAGCCGATGCCCCTAGAGATACATCCCAAAGCTTCCCTCAGGGAGCCCAGCAAGCCAGCTAGCCAGCAAGCCCGCCCAGTCAGCCAACGCAGCCAGCTAGCTCCGCCAGTCAGCCAGTGTAGAAAGTCAGGCTTCCAAGCCAGCGCACATCAGCCCTTGCAGTCAACCATTGTAGCCATACCAGCCTTGCTCAGTCAGCTCAGCCAGGCCTCTCTCGAGGCCTGGCTCTCTGTCTGCCTGGCCCGGTCTGCCCCGCCCTGCCTTGCAGCAACAGAACCAGCCTTGCTGGCAAGCCAGCCAGCTCAGAATACGAGCTCAGCAAGCCAGCGCAGCTGGCAAGCACGCAGTTAGTCTAAACCAGTTTCAGACCGGCAGGCCAGGGCAGACAGACAGGAAGACCGAGGCGCCTAGGCAGGCAGACAGGCCAGGAAGGCAACAAAGTGCAGGCAGGGGGACTATCCGGCCTAAGGCTGCGCTGCAAGGGTTGGAGCCTGGCCAGCTCCTGCTGATCTCCGCTGAGTGGCTGTGGCTGCACAGTAAGGCTGCAGTAACCTAGTCTGGGCTTGTTGCTGCACTGGCTTGCTCAGCTCGCATTCTGAGCTGACTGGCTTGCCAGCAAGGCTGGTTCTGTTGCTGCAAGGCAGGGCAGGGCAGACCGGGCCAGGCAGACAGAGAGCCAGGCCTCGAGAGAGGCCTGGCTGAGCTGACTGAGCAAGGCTGGTATGGCTGCAATGGCTGACTGCAAGGGCTGATATGCTCTGGCTTGGCAGCCTGACTTTCTACACTGGCTGACTGGCGGAGCTGACTGGCTGCGTTGGCTGACTGGGCAGGCTTGCTGGCTAGCTGGGCTCCCTGAGGGAAGCTTTGGGATGGATCTCTAGGGGCATCGGCTTGTGTTGAGCCTTCCAATGGCGTCTACCTTGATCTCCGTCCTAAGAAAGAAAGACAGAAAAAGAAAGACAAACACAAACCCAACTATGCAGCTTCCACCTGAGGAACCGAGACGCGAAAAATAACTGAGCGTCACTTGGGATGGTCACAAACTCTCCAACCATACCCACCCCATGTATCTTGGAGTTACACTGGACAGGACACTCTTCTTCAAAAAAACACCTGGAGAACACAAAAGCCACGCTCAACACCCACAATAACATCCTGTGAAAACTAGGGAACTCCAAGTGGGGCGCAGACCCACAAACAATCCGTGCAACTGCCATGGCC
The DNA here is from genome assembly GCF_964188405.1 of Protomyctophum parallelum. Taxonomy (NCBI): domain Eukaryota; kingdom Metazoa; phylum Chordata; class Actinopteri; order Myctophiformes; family Myctophidae; genus Protomyctophum; species Protomyctophum parallelum. Next base: position 6,710,245 of record NC_139707.1, on the reverse strand, counting down.
CTGTCTTTCTCTACAGCAGAGTATGCCTGCTCAAGCTGGAGCCGATCACGTCACACCAAATTGGTCGACACAGCCCTAAATGACACCTGTCGCATCATCACGGGATGCGTCAAGACAACACCTGTCCTGTGCCTTTATGCGCTAGCCGGCACCTCCCCCCGCACATCAGACGACTGTGTATCGCTCAAGATGAATGGAGAACACAGTAGATAGACAGTGAAGTTGGGGATGAACGAAGCAAAGTCTGGAATGAAATGATATAGAACACCTCACACACACATAGTTTCCTTTCGTGGCTGTTTACATTCGAGGGTCGCCGGTCCTCTCGAACGGAACAGTTTAACGTCATGCCCAGGACGAAAAGATATAGAGAACACCAACATGACAAATAACAGCAGGAAGGCATGGGCCACAATCCACCGTCTTGGCAAAGACCACACCACCCATAATTCAGAATGGGGTTGGTAGGTTTAAGTATGTAGGACTAGTAGCATGCCAAAGTTTGTGCTATTGCCATAGAGAATACATTGGGCGTTTAAGTTAAATAACTCAGAAACTATAAAACATTTCAAAGTAAAACTTTCCAGCATGTGTCTCCACAGTAAGCTGAATAATAAAAAGTGTGAATGGAGTTTCTAGGTGCAAGTAATTTTTGACGTGCCAATGTATATATATTATATTATATTATACTTGGTAACCTAACTGTAGGGAGTGCAAACACAGTAAAGAACCTGGGGGTTATCATCTATGAAAAGGCAACAGAATGAGCAGAAAATAAAAATGAACCATGTAAATACAACAAATTGAGCAGAGCACTGCAGGGAGTCGAACCCCATTCCGGTAAACCAGAAGTACCACAACCAGTGCCTTGGTTTTTGTTTTGTTTTACGAGGTCCATTCGTTGAAATGTAAATTTTGCATTTCAACGGTAAAGTCATTTCACAATTGACATTGTAGGCAATAATTAATAACGGTATGGCACCAGGCCAAAGCCATGGGGAGAGAGTATGTTTTGCACTCTGAGTGTGTGTGTGTGTGTGTGTCCGTCAGTTTGTTAACAGCTAATCTCCAGCACCATTAACCCGGTCGATGCCAAATTTTGCACACACACTCCCTGGATGCCAACGATGAACCTCTGCCCCAAATTTTCCAGGACGGCCTGTATAGCTCCACACATTTTTGTATGCCCTCCAAGACTATAGCCTTTCGCTTTTCCGTGATTTTCACCTTTTTTCAAATCCTAAACAATGATGAAGAATCACGCACTATAGCGTGCCACTTAATGACCTTGACCAGTATAAATGACCTTGACCAGTATAAATGACCTTGACCAGTATAAATGACCTTGACCAGTATAAATGACCTTGACCAGTATAAATGACCTTGACCAGTATAAATGACCTTGACCAGTATGCGGTCCGTGACCATGGACTATAGCCTTTCGCTTTTCCGTGATTTTCACCTTTTTTCAAATCCTAAACAATGATGAAGAATCACGCACTATAGCGTGCCACTTAATGACCTTGACCAATATCAATGACCTTGAGCAGTATAAATGACCTTCAATAAGACTAGTAAATGACCTTGACAAGTATAAATGACCTTGACAAGTACAAATGACCTTGACCAGTATAAATGACCTTGTATAAATGACCGTGACCAGTATAAATGACTGTGACCAGTATAAATTACCTTCATTAGACTAGTAAATTACCTTGACCAGTATAAATGACCGTGACCAGTATAAATGACCTTGACAAGTACAAATGACCTTGACCAGTATAAATGACCTTCACCAGTATAAATGACCTTCACCAGTATAAATGACCTTGACCAGTATAAATGACTGTGACCAGTATAAATGACCTTCATTAGACTAGTAAATTACCTTGACCAGTATAAATTACCTTGACCAGTATAAATGACTGTGACCAGTATAAATTACCTTCATTAGACTAGTAAATTACCTTGACCAGTATAAATGACCTTCACCAGTATAAATGACCGTGACCAGTATAAATGACTGTGACCAGTATAAATTACCTTCATTAGACTAGTAAATGAACTTGACCAGTATAAATGACCTTGACCAGTATAAATGACCTTGACCAGTATAAATGACCTTGACCAGTATGCGGTCCGTGACCATGGACTATAGCCTTTCGCTTTTCCTTGATTTTCACCTTTAAAATAAAAATCCTCAACAATGATGAAGAATCGCGCTTCTATGTCCAGTTAAATGACCAGAAGAGTAAATGGAAAGCCCAAAAGAACGGCCTCCCACAAGGTAGCGTGCTCGCCCCCCTCCTTTTCAATATCTACACAAACGACCAGCCACTACCCACAGAATGCCAGCGTTTCATCTACGCTGACGACCTCTGCATTACGACCCAACAAGCAGACTTCCAGAAGATTGAGTCTGTCCTTGAAAGTGCCCTCAAAGAAATGTCAAGCTACCACAATACAACCACCTGAAACCCAACCCATCAAAAACCCAACTATGCAGCTTCCACCTGAGGAACCGAGACGCGAAAAAATAACTGAGCGTCACTTGGGATGGTCACAAACTCTCCAACTATACCCACCCCATGTAACTTGGAGTTACACTGGACAGGACACTCCTTCAAAAAACACCTGGAGAACACTGCACGCAGGCACGCAGGCAGCTGATGCCTGCCTGCGTGCGTGCCTGCCTCCCTCATGTGGAAGCTGCATAGTTGAATTTGTGTGTGTCTTTCTTTTTCTGTCTTTCTTTCTTAGGATGAAGATCAAGGTAGACGCCGTTGGAAGGCTCAACACAAGCCGATGCCCCTAGAGATCCATCCCAAAGCTTCCCTCAGGGAGTCCAGCAAGCCAGCTAGCCAGCAAGCCCGCCCAGTCAGCCAACACAGCCAGCTCCGCCAGTCAGCCAGTGTAGAAAGTCAGGCTGACAAGCCAGAGCATATCAGCCCTTGCAGTCCGCCATTGCAGCCATACCAGCCTTGCTCAGTCAGCTCAGCCAGGCCTCTCTCGAGGCCTGGCTCTCTGTCTGCCTGGCCCGGTCTGCCCTGCCCTGCCTTGCAGCAACAGAACCAGCCTTGCTAGCAAGCCAGCCAGCTCAGAATACGAGCTCAGCAAGCCAGCGCAGCTGGCAAGCACGCAGTTAGTCTTAACCAGTTTCAGACAGGCAGGCCAAGGCAGACAGACAGGAAGACCGAGGCGCCTAGGCAGGCAGACAGGCCAGGAAGGCAACAAAGTGCAGGCAGGGGGACTATCCGGCCTAAGGCTGCGCTGCAAGGGTTGGAGCCTGGCCAGCTCCTGCTGATCTCCGCTGAGTGGCTGTGGCTGCACAGTAAGGCTGCAGTAACCTAGTCTGGGCTTGTTGCTGCACTGGCTTGCTCAGCTCGCATTCTGAGCTGGCTGGCTTGCCAGAAAGGCTGGTTCTGTTGCTGCAAGGCAGGGCGGGGCAGACCGGGCCAGGCAGACAGAGAGCCAGGCCTCGAGAGAGGCCTGGCTGAGCTGACTGAGCAAGGCTGGCATGGCTGCAGTGGCTGACTGCAAGGGCTGATATGCTCTGGCTTGGCAGCCTGACTTTCTACACTGGCTGACTGGCGGAGCTGACTGGCTGCGTTGGCTGACTGGGCAGGCTTGCTGGCTAGCTGGCTTGCTGGGCTCCCTGAGGGAAGCTTTGGGATGGATCTCTAGGGGCATCGGCTTGTGTTGAGCCTTCCAACGGCGTCTACCTTGATCTCCGTCCTAAAAAAGAAAGACAGAAAAAGAAAGACAAACACAAACCCAACTATGCAGCTTCCACCTGAGGAACCGAGACGCGAAAAAATAACTGAGCGTCACTTGGGATGGTCACAAACTCTCCAACCATACCCACCCCATGTATCTTGGAGTTACACTGGACAGGACACTCTTCTTAAAAAAAAACACCTGGAGAACACAAAAGCCACGGTCAACACCCACAATAACATCCTGTGAAAACTAGTGAACTCCAAGTGGGGCGCAGACCAACAAACAATCCGTGCAACTGCCATGACCCTGTCTTTCTCTACAGCAGAGTATGCCTGCTCAAGCTGGAGCCGATCACGTCACACCAAATTGGTCAACACAGCCCTAAATGACACCTGTCGCATCTTCACGGGATGCGTCAAGACAACACCTGTCCCGTGCCTTTATGCGCTAGCCGGCACCTCCCCCCGCACATCAGACGACTGTGTATCGCTCAAGATGAATGGAGAACACAGTAGATAGACAGTGAAGTTGGGGATGAACGAAGCAAAGTCTGGAATGAAATGATATAGAACACCTCACACACACATAGTTTCCTTTCGTGGCTGTTTACATTCGAGGGTCGCCGGTCCTCTCGAACGGAACAGTTTAACGTCATGCCCAGGACGAAAAGATATAGAGAACACCAACATGACAAATAACAGCAGGAAGGCATGGGCCACAATCCACCGTCTTGGCAAAGACCACACCACCCATAATTCAGAATGGGGTTGGTAGGTTTAAGTATGTAGGACTAGTAGCATGCCAAAGTTTGTGCTATTGCCATAGAGAATACATTGGGCGTTTAAGTTAAATAACTCAGAAACTATAAAACATTTCAAAGTAAAACTTTCCAGCATGTGTCTCCACAGTAAGCTGAATAATAAAAAGTGTGAATGGAGTTTCTAGGTGCAAGTAATTTTTGACGTGCCAATGTATATATATTATATTATATTATATTATATTATATTATATTATACTTGGTAACCTAACTGTAGGGAGTGCAAACACAGTAAAGAACCTGGGGGTTAACATCTATGAAAAGGCAACAGAATGAGCAGAAAATAAAAATGAACCATGTAAATACAACAAATTGAGCAGAGCACTGCAGGGAGTCGAACCCCATTCCGGTAAACCAGAAGTACCACAACCAGTGCCTTGGTTTTTGTTTTGTTTTACGAGGTCCATTCGTTGAAATGTAAATTTTGCATTTCAACGGTAAAGTCATTTCACAATTGACATTGTAGGCAATAATTAATAACGGTATGGCACCAGGCCAAAGCCATGGGGAGAGAGTATGTTTTGCACTCTGAGTGTGTGTGTGTGTGTGTGTCCGTCAGTTTGTTAACAGCTAATCTCCAGCACCATTAACCCGGTCGATGCCAAATTTTGCACACACACTCCCTGGATGCCAACGATGAACCTCTGCCCCAAATTTTCCAGGACGGCCTGTATAGCTCCACACATTTTTGTATGCCCTCCAAGACTATAGCCTTTCGCTTTTCCGTGATTTTCACCTTTTTTCAAATCCTAAACAATGATGAAGAATCACGCACTATAGCGTGCCACTTAATGACCTTGACCAGTATAAATGACCTTGACCAGTATAAATGACCTTGACCAGTATAAATGACCTTGACCAGTATAAATGACCTTGACCAGTATAAATGACCTTGACCAGTATAAATGACCTTGACCAGTATAAATGACCTTGACCAGTATAAATGACCTTGACCAGTATAAATGACCTTGACCAGTATAAATGACCTTGACCAGTATAAATGACCTTGACCAGTATAAATGACCTTGACAAGTATAAATGACCTTGACCAGTATAAATGACCTTGACCAGTATAAATGACCTTGACCAGTATAAATGACCTTGACCAGTATAAATGACCTTGACCAGTATAAATGACCTTGACCAGTATGCGGTCCGTGACCATGGACTATAGCCTTTCGCTTTTCCTTGATTTTCACCTTTAAAATAAAAATCCTCAACAATGATGAAGAATCGCGCTTCTATGTCCAGTTAAATGACCAGAAGAGTAAATGGAAAGCCCAAAAGAACGGCCTCCCACAAGGTAGCGTGCTCGCCCCCCTCCTTTTCAATATCTACACAAACGACCAGCCACTACCCACAGAATGCCAGCGTTTCATCTACGCTGACGACCTCTGCATTACGACCCAACAAGCAGACTTCCAGAAGATTGAGTCTGTCCTTGAAAGTGCCCTCAAAGAAATGTCAAGCTACTACAATACAACCACCTGAAACCCAACCCATCAAAAACCCAACTATGCAGCTTCCACCTGAGGAACCGAGACGCGAAAAAATAACTGAGCATCACTTGGGATGGTCACAAACTCTCCAACTATACCCACCCCATGTAACTTGGAGTTACACTGGACAGGACACTCCTTCAAAAAACACCTGGAGAACACTGCACGCAGGCACGCAGGCAGCTGATGCCTGCCTGCGTGCGTGCCTGTCTTTGTGTGTGTCTTTCTTTTTCTGTCTTTCTTTCTTAGGACGAAGATCAAGGTAGACGCCATTGGAAGGCTCAACACAAGCCGATGCCCCTAGAGATCCATCCCAAAGCTTCCCTCAGGGAGTCCAGCAAGCCAGCTAGCCAGCAAGCCCGCCCAGTCAGCCAACGCAGCCAGCCAGCTCCGCCAGTCAGCCAGTGTAGAAAGTCAGGCTGACAAGCCAGAGCATATCAGCCCTTGCAGTCCGCCATTGCAGCCATACCAGCCTTGCTCAGTCAGCTCAGCCAGGCCTCTCTCGAGGCCTGGCTCTCTGTCTGCCTGGCCCGGTCTGCCCTGCCCTGCCTTGCAGCAACAGAACCAGCCTTGCTAGCAAGCCAGCCAGCTCAGAATACGAGCTCAGCAAGCCAGCGCAGCTGGCAAGCACGCAGTTAGTCTTAACCAGTTTCAGACAGGCAGGCCAAGGCAGACAGACAGGAAGACCGAGGCGCCTAGGCAGGCAGACAGGCCAGGAAGGCAACAAAGTGCAGGCAGGGGGACTATCCGGCCTAAGGCTGCGCTGCAAGGGTTGGAGCCTGGCCAGCTCCTGCTGATCTCCGCTGAGTGGCTGTGGCTGCACAGTAAGGCTGCAGTAACCTAGTCTGGGCTTGTTGCTGCACTGGCTTGCTCAGCTCGCATTCTGAGCTGGCTGGCTTGCCAGAAAGGCTGGTTCTGTTGCTGCAAGGCAGGGCGGGGCAGACCGGGCCAGGCAGACAGAGAGCCAGGCCTCGAGAGAGGCCTGGCTGAGCTGACTGAGCAAGGCTGGCATGGCTGCAGTGGCTGACTGCAAGGGCTGATATGCTCTGGCTTGGCAGCCTGACTTTCTACACTGGCTGACTGGCGGAGCTGACTGGCTGCGTTGGCTGACTGGGCAGGCTTGCTGGCTAGCTGGCTTGCTGGGCTCCCTGAGGGAAGCTTTGGGATGGATCTCTAGGGGCATCGGCTTGTGTTGAGCCTTCCAACGGCGTCTACCTTGATCTCCGTCCTAAAAAAGAAAGACAGAAAAAGAAAGACAAACACAAACCCAACTATGCAGCTTCCACCTGAGGAACCGAGACGCGAAAAAATAACTGAGCGTCACTTGGGATGGTCACAAACTCTCCAACCATACCCACCCCATGTATCTTGGAGTTACACTGGACAGGACACTCTTCTTCAAAAAAACACCTGGAGAACACAAAAGCCACGGTCAACACCCACAATAACATCCTGTGAAAACTAGTGAACTCCAAGTGGGGCGCAGACCCACAAACAATCCGTGCAACTACCATGGCCCTGTCTTTCTCTACAGCAGAGTATGCCTGCTCAAGCTGGAGCCGATCACGTCACACCAAATTGGCCGACACAGCCCTAAATGACACCTGTGGCATCATCACGGGATGCATCAAGACAACACCTGTCCCTGTCCCAACACCCGTTTACATTCGAGAGTCGCCGGTCCTCTCGAACGGAACAGTTTAACGTCATGCCCAGGACGAAAAGATATAGAGAACACCAACATGACAAATAACAGCAGGAAGGCATGGGCCACAATCCACCGTCTTGGCAAAGACCACACCACCCATAATTCACAACGGTCACAGCAAACTCTGTTGCATCACAACTGGTGTAGGCATTGGATGGAGCCCGCACACCACAGGTATAAGAAAGACGTTCTTTATTGAAATACTGACAACGTTTCGATCTTCATCAGCTCATGTGTACACAAAACACTTTTATACTAAGGGAGTGCCCCCATCAACCAATCAAAACACCACATGTTGGTGCCCCTCCCATCACTGCAGGTGTGACACGTCAACCCTGAGTGAGTAGGTGGGGACCCAGACATATTGATGTAAATGTAGTCTGTTCAGAAATGTTAGTGCCTCTCATAGAGCTTGTAGGTGATGCAGAGGAGGGAAATGGGTCGGTAGCTCTTCGGGGATAATGGGTCTTTGCCAGGTTTAGGGATTGCAACCACTTTGGCCTTTTTCCAGAAAGAAGGGATGGTTTTCTGTGCTATGCATGTGTTCAGCATCCCCACAAGCCAGGTCCTTGCGTTAGGTCCCAGGTGCTGTATCATTTCTGCCAGTAGGTCATCAATCCCTGCTGCTTTTCCGGGTTTCAACTTTCCCATTGCAGTTTCAAGTTCTTCTAGGTCGAAGGGTTTGGTTTGAGGGCTGGCTGATTGTGGTTGGTCTGATACCACTGTGCGATGGTATTCTATGTGGGTCGGTGGCGGTGTTGGTTATGACTGTTGGCCACCAGTTGTGACCAAGACCACCACCGACCCACAGGAGAATACCATCGCACAGTGGTATCAGACCAACCACAATCAGCCAGCCCTCAAACCAAACCCTTCGACCTAGAAGAACTTGAAACTGCAATGGGAAAGTTGAAACCCGGAAAAGCAGCAGGGATTGATGACCTACTGGCAGAAATGTTACAGCACCTGGGACCTAACGGAAAGACCTGGCTTTTGGGGATGCTGAACACATGCATAGCACAGAAAACCATCCCTTCTGTCTGGAAAAAAGCCAAAGTGGTTGCAATCCCTAAACCTGGCAAAGACCCATTATCCCCAAAGAGCTACCGACCCATTTCCCTCCTGTGCATCACCTTTTCAATATCTACACAAACGACCAGCCACTACCCAATGCCTAATGCCAGCGTTTCATCTACGCCGACGACCTCTGCATTACGACCCAACAAGCAGACTTCCAGAAGATTGAGTCTGTCCTTGAAAGTGCCCTCCAAGAAATGTCAAGCTACTACAATAAAACCACCTGAAACCCAACCCATCAAAAACCCAACTATGCAGCTTCCACCTGAGGAACCGAGACGCAAAAAAAGAACTGCGCATCACAAACTCTCAAACCATACCCACCCCATGTATCTTGGATTTACACTGGACACGACACTCTTCTTCAAAAAACACCTGGAGAACACAAAAGCCACGGTCAACAACCACAATAACATCCTGTGAAAACTAGTGAACTCCAAGTGGGGCGCAGACCCACAAACAATCCGTGCAACTACCATGGCCCTGTCTTTCTCTACAGCAGAGTATGCCTGCTCAAGCTGGAGCCGATCACGTCACACCAAATTGGCCGACACAGCCCTAAATGACACCTGTGGCATCATCACGGGATGCATCAAGACAACACCTGTCCCTGTCCCAACACCTGTTTACATTCGAGGGTCGCTGGTCCTCTCGAACGGAACAGTTTAACGTCATGCCCAGGACGAAAAGATATAGAGAACACCAACATGACAAATAACAGCAGGAAGGCATGGGCCACAATCCACCGTCTTGGCAAAGACCACACCACCCATAATTCACAACGGTCACAGCAAACTCTGTTGCATCACAACTGGTGTAGGCATTGGATGGAGCCCGCACACCACAGGTATAAGAAAGACGTTCTTTATTGAAATACTGGCAACGTTTCGATCTTCATCAGCTCATGTGTACACAAAACACTTTTATACTAAGGGAGTGCCCCCATCAACCAATCAAAACACCACATGTTGGTGCCCCTCCCATCACTGCAGGTGTGACACGTCAACCCTGAGTGAGTAGGTGGGGACCCAGACATATTGATGTAAATGTAGTCTGTTCAGAAATGTTAGTGCCTCTCATAGAGCTTGTAGGTGATGCAGAGGAGGGAAATGGGTCGGTAGCTCTTCGGGGATAATGGGTCTTTGCCAGGTTTAGGGATTGCAACCACTTTGGCCTTTTTCCAGAAAGAAGGGATGGTTTTCTGTGCTATGCATGTGTTCAGCATCCCCACAAGCCAGGTCTTTGCGTTAGGTCCCAGGTGCTGTATCATTTCTGCCAGTAGGTCATCAATCCCTGCTGCTTTTCCGGGTTTCAACTTTCCCATTGCAGTTTCAAGTTCTTCTAGGTCGAAGGGTTTGGTTTGAGGGCTGGCTGATTGTGGTTGGTCTGATACCACTGTGCGATGGTATTCTATGTGGGTCGGTGGCGGTGTTGGTTATGACTGTTGGCCACCAGTTGTGACCAAGACCACCACCGACCCACAGGAGAATACCATTGCACAGTGGTATCAGACCAACCACAATCAGCCAGCCCTCAAACCAAACCCTTCGACCTAGAAGAACTTGAAACTGCAATGGGAAAGTTGAAACCCGGAAAAGCAGCAGAGATTGATGACCTACTGGCAGAAATGTTACAGCACCTGGGACCTAACGGAAAGACCTGGCTTTTGGGGATGCTGAACACATGCATAGCACAGAAAACCATCCCTTCTGTCTGGAAAAAAGCCAAAGTGGTTGCAATCCCTAAACCTGGCAAAGACCCATTATCCCCAAAGAGCTACCGACCCATTTCCCTCCTGTGCATCACCTTTTCAATATCTACACAAACGACCAGCCACTACCCAATGCCTAATGCCAGCGTTTCATCTACGCCGACGACCTCTGCATTACGACCCAACAAGCAGACTTCCAGAAGATTGAGTCTGTCCTTGAAAGAGCCCTCCAAGAAATGTCAAGCTACTACAATAAAACCACCTGAAACCCAACCCATCAAAAACCCAACTATGCAGCTTCCACCTGAGGAACCGAGAATCCTGTGAAAACTAGTGAACTCCAAGTGGGGCGCAGACCCACAAACAATCCGTGCAACTACCATGGCCCTGTCTTTCTCTACAGCAGAGTATGCCTGCTCAAGCTGGAGCCGATCACGTCACACCAAATTGGTCGACACAGCCCTAAATGACACCTGTGGCATCATCACGGGATGCATCAAGACAACACCTGTCCCTGTCCCAACACCTGTTTACATTCGAGGGTCGCTGGTCCTCTCGAACGGAACAGTTTAACGTCATGCCCAGGACGAAAAGATATAGAGAACACCAACATGACAAACAGCAGGAAGGCATGGGCCACAATCCACCGTCTTGGCAAAGACCACACCACCCATAATTCACAACGGTCACAGCAAACTCTGTTGCATCACAACTGGTGTAGGCATTGGATGGAGCCCGCACACCACAGGTATAAGAAAGACGTTCTTTATTGAAATACTGACAACGTTTCGATCTATTTGATCTTCATCAGGTCATGTGTACACAAAACATACACTTTTATACTAAGGGAGTGCCCCCATTAACCAATCAAAACACCACATTTTGGTGCCGATCCCATCACTGCAGGTGTGACACGTCAACCCTGAGCGAGTAGGTGGGGACCCAGACATATTGATGTAAATATAGTCTAACATAACATCAGTAGCATTACTAAGTTATTGTGACAGTAATAATTGCTATAGTGTGTGTTCAGTAACAGTGTTAAGTGTTCAGTAACAGGAATATTCCTGTCTCTCCAGCTCTTTAATAAATAGAAAAGGGTTTAATCAGGAGTTGTAGTAGCCACAGGATAATCTAAGCGGTGGATATTGCTCTTGTCTTCATGTCTTTATGTATGTAAATTGTCTTGTTTGTGTTATGTCAAATGCGTGTATATGTGTTCTGCATACTTGGCTGCTGTGTTGCAAGATAAATTTAAGTGTGAACTGACAATAAAGTATGGGAGTGAATGGGAGTGAAAGGGAGGTACTGTTACTATGGGACTGATACTATGGGGGTGAATGGGACTGCATGGGAGTGAAAGGGAGGTACTGTTACTATGGGACTGATACTATGGGAGTGAATGGGAGTTACTGATACTATGGGAGTGAATGGGAGTGAAAGGGAGGTACTGTTACTATGGGACTGATACTATGGGAGTGCATGGGAGTGAATGGGAGGTATTGTTACTATGGGACTGATACTATGGGAGTGAATGGGAGGTACTGTTACTATGGGACTGATACGATGGGAGTGAATGGGACTGAATGGGAGTGAATGGGGTGTACTGTTACTATGTGACTGAATGGGAGTGAATAAAAGTGAATGGGAGTGAATGGGGGAGTGAATGAGGGGTACTGTTACTATGGGACTGTCACTCCCACTCACTCCCATTCAGAGTGAAAGGGAGTGAATGGGAGTGAATGGGACTGCATGGGAGTGAATGGGTGTGAAAGGGAGGTACTGTTACTATGGGACTGATACTATGGGAGTGAATGGGAGTTACTGATACTATGGGAGTGAATGGGAGGTACTGTTACTATGGGACTGATACTATGGGAGTGAATGGGAGGTATTGTTACTATGGGACTGATACTATGGGAGTGAATGGGACTGAATGGGGTGTACTGTTACTATGTGACTGAATGGGAGTGAATAAAAGTGAATGGGACTGAATTGGAGTGAATGGGAGGTACTGTTACTATGGGACTGTCACTCCCACTCACTCCCATTCAGAGTGAAAGGGAGTGAATGGGAGTGAGTGGGAGTGAATGGGAGTACTGTTACTATGGGACTGTTACTATGGGACTCCCATTCACTCCAAATTCACTCCCATTCACTCCCCTTCAGTGTCAAATGTCTTTGTGCTCTGATATTATTTTAAACACTCTGTGGCTGACCCTAAACCATGGTCTATTAAAAATAATCGGAATAAAACATTTTGCCTAAGTCACTTACTGCAGAAGTAATTTGGCCTAAATAACATTTATAATTGCCTAAGTTAAAATGGCATGTTCAGATATTGGCCTAAGTCATTTTATCCTTGCATGTTACATGATTGACATACACCTTTATGTCAATAGTCATATTTTTTGGAATTTAAATAATTAAGAAATATAATATATTCTACATTTGGCACAGTTTTTTGTGTTTCCTGAAAACCTTGAAAAGATTACTTAGGCAATTAGTTTAATAAGGTGACGATATTAAAAAAAAAACATCAGGTAGGTGACACATTTTCAGCCAATCAGGAGAAAGAGTAGCTATTTATGAGCTTAATGTTCCAGTTCTAATTTTGTCTGTTACATTACAATTCCACTTGTTTAATCTGTATCCTGACTGCGTTCCTGATTGGATAAAAATGCAGTTTCAGAAAATGCTTTTTCTGTTTAACAAAAAGCTGGAGAGACTGGGAGACCTCTGTTACTGAACAAACACTATAGCAATGATTACTGTCACACTATAGAGCTATTTAACACTGTTACTGAACACACACTCTATAGCAATGATTACTGTCACAATATTAACACTGTTACTGAACACACACTATAGCAATGATTACTGTCACACTATAGAGCTATTTAACACTGTTACTGAACACACACTATAGCAATGATTACTGTCACAATATATATTTAACACTGCTACTGAACACACACTATAGCAATGATTACTGTCACACTATAGAGCTATTTAACACTGTTACTGAACACACACTCTATAGCAATGATTACTGTCACAATACAGAGCAATTTAATTTAGGTAACCAAATGGACCCCAATAGTAGAGCTTTACACTCTCAATAGTTCAATTGTTAAGCATCTGCTTAATTTCCAAAAAAACTACACAATTAGAGAATGTAGAAGATTGCTACTTTTGATCCTTTGATTATATAATGCTGATTGTAGCATAGTGGTTAGTGACTGAGCTTTGTTAACATCACCACCATTTGAGGCCATCTAGTCTCTCAGACCCATTTGAGCCACTGACCACCATTGTGAGAGTCTATTAATGTGAAATGGTGATCCGTGGCTCTAACATGTTATCACTTTTGAAGTTACTTGTTATGTTTATAATGTAAATACTACTATTTAAAGCCGTTTTTCAGTAGTCGAGTGGGTACTGTCGACGGTTAGTAAACATTAAGGCCCGGGGTCTACTCTCCGTCTAGGACTGAGTGTGTTTTCAAAACAATTGTGTTTGTTTTGGTAAGAAGGAAAAACACTCGGTCATCGACGGGGACGTGAACTCCGGCACCGTTGTTTATAAAACGTCCGCTTTAACCATTAAGCTACTGGAACACTGTTGTACAGTCTTGTAGAAACATCATATATAAACATCATAACAAGTATAACTTCATAAGTGATAGACGTTTGAACACAAAAACAACAACAGCGTTAAGTATTAAATAACATACCTGCTCTCCGAAGACGACCCGATGGTGACGTGGAACTTCCAACACTGACCAAACTCACCTCCACGTGTCTCTTCCGTATTTGAGGGTGGCGTTCACTTCCTTCCGGTGTGATGCCACGCCCGCGAGATTTTACGCGATATTTTCTTGTAGTCATTGTAGTCCTCCTACATTACATCCGGGTCCCATCCGCTTCTCAAAATAGCTACATATGAACGCGTGAATCTTTTATTTTTACAATAACGTTATTTGTCAGAATAGACACTTCTATATATATAAAATAAATATGTCTATGCTCTGTACCTGAAGTATCAAAATATTGACTACAAAAAAAAGTTATATTCTATTAGAAATAAAGTATTTATTAACAGTTTGCAGAATTACAGTACTTTTTTTTAAAACATATGTTTATTCATTTTCTTTACAGTACAATGAAGTATTTTCAACAATTGACATATATATCCCCCTCCCCACCTCCCCATGGCAGCACACATACAAACAAAATCTTATCATAAAATGTTTTGACAATAATAAATACAGAACAAAAATAAATAAATAATGACAAAACGAAAAATAAAACGAAAATAAAACACATTACATACAGTTAAACAAACAAACAAATGCCCAATGTCCGTCACAGTTCCCTACCCCCACCCCACAGCTGACTTATAACCATTATACATCCAAAGCCTCTTCAATATCACCTCGCTTAATGAAGTCCAAGAACTTCTCCCATATAGAATACCGCAGGTTTCTTCCTAATTACATATGTTAGTTTCTCATGTGCCAAACTTGTTGTTAAGTTCCTCAGCCAAAGGGGCATTGACATTCTTCCAACATAGCGCAATTGAGCGTCTGGCCTGTAACAGGCAAAGGTCGGTCATTATTTTTTCATTACTATTTAGTGTACAATTTAATGGATAAATACTGAGTATACATAATTTAGGACAAAGAGGAACTGGACCTGACGTAATCTGAAAGACATAATGGACCACAGACCTCCAGAATGTTTTAATCTCCTCACATTCCCATAAGCAGTGGAACAGTGTACCTTTATATGTTCCCCACATTTATAACATAAATCAGGAATGTTTGGATCAAATTTATTTACTTTCTCAGGGGTTATGTAAATTCTCATTATCCAATTATACTGAATTAGTCTTAATCTAGTATTGATAGTTTGTGTTTGTGCCTTGGAACATATTAAACCCCAATCAATTTCAGAGATTTCCACTTGAAGGTCCTGTGTCCATTTTTGTCTTATTTTGAATTACAGTACATTTCATACATTTCCAAGCACAACTCAATACAAAAACTGTTAACTGTGGACGACATGAGCATTACACTTGTTTACGATAGGGTCCACCATATACGTACAAATATACAAAAACAGGAAATCATCATAAAAGTTAAAGAGGTAAAAAGGTAAAAAAATCACACCCGTGTGAAGTGAGGGGCGCTAAAATATTAAAGTCTATCTCATGTTGATTAGGTGACGTAATGGTGATGTAAAACAAACGGTGCCAACACAAACATTAGACGCCATTAACAATAAAGAGACAATATGACGTAAACAACACATCATGAGTCTTGATGTACATTTTCCCTTCATTGTCAATGCAAACAAACAAAACAAACAAACAAACTTTGAACTAAAGACAAACATCAAAAAACAAAGGGGTGGGTGGGGGATTCAGAATGTACGGGGTCCAGTTTCGAATTGCGATGTGGATGTGGTTGTGATCTTGAAGATTGGCTATTTTCAAATAGTGTATACATAAGGCTTAATTGGTTAATTTATTTTTGAGGGGCGCTCTCAGTCTGTTCATGAAAAATGATTGAATAAATATAAGTAAAAAATAAAGTACAGTATAGGCTACATAATATCTCATCTATATCTCTAAATGCATTAATGCACCACATCTCTGTACGTGTGAAGGTACGTAACTTGAGAACCGTTTCGCCCTACCGACTTAAACACCACCACAGGGAGTGCAGTGCCTGATCATGGCCTTGAGTCGGTGGGATACACTGTTGTCCAGAACCAGCACAAAAGCCTCTGCCCGGGCTCTGGACAGGGCCCAAAATAGCCAATTGATCACCCCTAGATCTCCATATATGGAGTCGGCCTGTTCTGACATCACAGTAATGATGTTCTGATAGACTCCATATTTGGGCATGCCTGACAAATAACTGCATATATCGGAATAAAAGAGCACCGCTCTAGTTGTACTAATTAGGAGCATTATAGAGGGCTGACGTCATAGATTGAAGACGACTGACGCCACAGGCTGGTCAAATGAAGAGGTGGTCGACTCATATCGCTCATTGCTCAGAAATGACCCCCAGCACTGATCAGGCCCTTGGCTTCGGACTGGTGTGCTTCAGTCTCCTACTGTTTACGTACTACTCCACCTGGGTCATTGTTCTGCCGTTCCTTGACAGTGGCCATGACCTGCACAGGTACTTCCTTCCCAGGGAGTACTCGGTCATCATCCCTGGTATCGCAGCGGTACTTGCTCTCTTCTGTGTCGGGGCCTTCACCGGAATCGTCATGTGGAGGAATCTAAATCTCAATAAGGTCGACTAGAATATCCACCAGGCTGTGGACTGAACTTCCTTGTTCCTTAAACAAGGCAGCCACAGTCGTTGGACATTGCATGTGGCGTACAGCCGTGTATTTCTCAAACTTTTGAATTTCAACGACTCCCAGTGTGACATGCATTAGGCCACCACCACAGACCCCGTATTTTATTATAATATTTTTTTTAAATCCCGGACTCTACTAATAACACCATCAGTGTCAATTTAACTCTGAGAGTGTACAAATCCACAATTTTGTGCGCATTGAGCACAACATTGTGTGCAGTTCGGGTGGCCACGTCTTAGACCGTTTGCGGATCATGCAGAAGTGCCGTTTACGCCTGTGCTTTGTGGCCTTCGACTATACTGGCGGCTGGCCATAAGTGGCCAATCACAGCGGTTCTTTCTGCGGTACAGGATCCATAATAACGCGTCACCCCGCCTTTATAAAACAATATACACGGACAGTGGACACACATTATTCACGGAGAAACGACAACAAAAAAAAGCGCGGTCAGTGGCCAAGATAAATCGCCGTCTGCCTTCGTTCAAAATGTACGGTTTGTGTGTGTGTGTGTCTCACTCAGATCGCACTGCCACGGTTTGCTGCAGTTATAAAGCTCCTATAGTTGGATCTCGGGACCGAGCTGACGGTCCGCCGACAGGCGAGCCACCGTCTGTCCCACTCCCAGCCCTGCCTGCCGGTGCCCCCCTGATGATCTTAGCCGAGTGTCCTGCTTGGGGTCTGGAGCGTTTACTTTGAAAAGAAAATAGTGTTCAAAGCAGGCCCGAGTCACCTGAATACCGCAGCTAGGAATAATGGTTCTATTTTGTGGGTTTTATTAACTGGGGGCCATGATTAAAGCCAACATTTAAAGTCCATAGACTGGGTCACTTTCAAAGGGAGTAGTTAACCAGTCTACTTCCGGTTGTCCCCATGCTCAATAGAATGTAGAACAGCCGCCATTGGACTGGCCCCATGAAGTGAACGGAGTTTGCGTAACTCTGTCTTACACTATGACAAAGAAAACATACATTTATGCTTATAATAATACTTAACCTGATAGTATTTACTATTTAGGGTATGTAGAAAAATCACACTTGTGTGAAGTGAGGGGCGCTCTTATCATACATCATCATCATGAATCATCTCATACTGGCCTGTTGCCTGTGATTAGTTAGCTGATTTGCTCATTTACATATGATGTACATTTTCCCTTCAATGTCAATGGCGTTTAATGTTTTGATGTCATATTTAGCGGAATTCTAACGTCATTTCTCCGTTCATCGTCACTGGCAAAACTTGAGACGGGTGGGACAGAATTTAGCGACCGAAATTCTCTTACCGTGGTCAATGGCAAAACTTGAGACGTGTGGGGACAAAAGCTGTTTATAGAAGGGCCCCTTAAAAAAAGTGAAAAGGTGAAAAAAGTGGAGAAAGAAAGTTCCAAACTCTTCAGTAAAGCATATTATACAAACTTTGAGATCATTGTGAGATTTGAACCAAGAATCTTCTGTTAACAGAGCACGTAGGCCTACTACTGTACTATGTTTCTTGTGACAACTAATAGGATTTAGATACAAACTTGCAAAGTGAAGATGATGTGATCTTCAACCAGATGGGACCGGTGTGTCTACTGTCTTTAGTAATTACATCCCCTATTGAACATCATTGACATCTTGTGGTCATTCTGTCTAACTTCACCCTAGATGGGCCCTTTTCACAGCTGCTATTTTGCCAGCTGAAGGTTAATTGTGGTTGTGTTTCATTGAGTGAAATGCTGTCTTTTCTGTGTGCCAGCAGGAAGACAACAGCAGGAGCTGTGCATGCTGGCATACATTAATACCTAAATGAAACACTCCTGCAAGCCGCAATTAATGTGATTACTTTCAGCTGTGTTTATTATTCAAAAAGCTCAGTCAGAATACTTTCCACAGGTATTTTATTAGTTACAAGACAACAACTGCATTTAGTTTGATTTTAAACTTGCACCACAGTTTGAGGTAAGAAAAAATAATCTTCACTTGTTCAACTGTTCAACTCATTAGATTAACCACTTGAAGTTTAGTGTTTCTCTTCTGGGACAAACGTTCTTGCAAATCTTGGGAGCTTGTAGAACTACTATTTTCAAAGACCTTTGGTGCCGATAAAAAATACTAACAGCCCTAGGTGACCATGGTCTAGAAGTTATGGAAAACGTGAACTCCTGAAATACAAGTATCATCACTGCATTGTAACTCTGTACGTAGTAGCCTACTCTTTAACGTAGTAAAAGTAAAAGTACAAGTGGTGGTACTCTATCTACCAAAAGTAGAAAGTACATTTCACAAGTTTTCAAATGTATTATAAGTCTTTAGGGGGGAAAAAAGCTGATCTAGGGCTGAAGTATGTGTTAATCTATATTTTGTAATAAATCTAGAGTGTATGTTTTAAAATAATTGTAATGGAGTAAAGGTACTGAAGTATTGGCCTCAAGATGTACACGAGTAGAAAGTGCTAATTAGGCGTCTGACCCATTGTGAGCTTGTAGCTCTGCCATTTTCAAATGGCTGAAGTGGTTAAGGTACAAGTTTGTCAAATTGTAGTGGACTAAAGAGTACAGTATTTGCTGCTGAGATGGCGTAGAAGTGAAAGTACTGAAAATTGGACATACTCAAGTACTTACTTGAGTAAATGTGCTTGGTTAGTTTACACCACTGCACTGGTCAACTACATATAAGTTCTAATCACTTAAACCTTATACTCAGTTGAACAGATTCCAAAGGGCTCTATACTAGACCCCCTCGTGTTTTTGCTAAATATTGTTGCTGAAAATAGCTGATCTACAAGCTCCCAAGTGCTGTTGTGTTGTGAGTTTGTAGGTTGGCTATTTTCACTGAATGTTAGCCCTGGAATGAGCAGTGTGGACACTAGACTACTATAGGTGTAAATGTATCTACAACTGAAATGGCTTAAGATTCATATCATAAACGCTTCGTCTTCTCTCTATCCAGATATGGCAACTGCCACGATTCTTCATTCGGACGAGCACATGCTCTGTACGATCTGCCTGGATGTGGTCACCGAGCCAGTCTCCACACCATGCGGACACAATATGTGCAAGGCGTGTATTCGACACTACCGCGACATCAAGGACATGTACCAGTGTCCTCTGTGTAATGCAGCGTCTGCTGAATCCAAACTAGCAGAAGTACCAGAGGTGATGGCAAAGGTTCAGAGTGCGATAAATGCACGATCACAGCGGATCAGTGACATAAAACGGTCCACCAAGAGGGCGGGGGTCTTCAGCGGGCAGGTGATCCGCTCCCGGCCGGGGCTGATTGAGGCGATTGAGGACCGGCGTAAAACGGCAGAGCAACAAGCGGAGGGCTTCATCAAAGAACTGAACGTGGAAATCGCCGAGCTCAACGAGAAACGTGACGAGTTGCGGCGTCTCTCTCACTCTGAAGACCACCATGGCCTTGTCCTGTTCCTGTTGAGCCTGGCCACTCTGCTAAACAAGGACCAGACTGACACCGTGGTCGACTTCAACCTGCCCGACACCACCTGCGTGAGAAGATGTGCAGTTCTTCTGTCCAAGGAAATCAATCTGAAGAGGCTGAAGGACAGTGCAGTGGACGTGACCCTTGACCCAGACACCGCACACTGTAACCTCATCGTGTCCCCGGATGGGAAAGCAGTGATGCTTGGGGCAACACCTCAGAATGTCCCCGATACCGACAAGAGGTTTAAACATCACGCAGTGTTGTCAAGGGAAGGGTTCACATCAGGGATGTTTTATTATGAGGTTCAGGTAAAGGGAAAGACTAGCTGGGCTGTAGGAGTGGCGAGAGTGTCCGTGAACCGGAAGAAGCCTGTCGGCATGTCTGTTGGGAAGGGATGCTGGGTCATGCTGCTTAACGCCGGCCTATATCGAGCATATGGCTCTGTGTCTTCCGCATGCAGTCTGTTCGTGAAGAACAAACCCCAGGCGGTCGGGGTCTTTGTAGACTACGACGTGGGACAGGTCTCTTTTTATGACGCCGACGCCAACTCTCACATCTACACGTTCTTTGGCCAGTGCTTTGGTGAGAGTCTGCATCCATACCTGTGCACTCAATCCGATGTCAAGCCTCTGACCATCACCCCTTCTCTGCGTCTCCCCAATTGACTCCAGTCAATGGCTCATCATGTTTCTCATTGAGCTCAAATGACACCAAAATGGACTGATATTGACCCGTTACACAATCGGGTGGCAAGAATGTGTATGGAATTAGAACTTTACAATGTGTGCCAGTTGCTGCTGTGTCAAAGATCGGTGAATTTTGTTTTGTGTTAATGTATAGGTGTTAAGTTATGATTTTCTTTTATCTCTCACTATTTTTGAGTATATTGTTTATACTTTGATAAGGCTTGCCATCTTAACTTATCGAGTTTTAAAAGTTCTTTAATATTTGTGAATGTTGTGCTTTAATAAAGCCTATATTTTAGAAGAAAACATGGATATGGTATTTTAGTGTGGTCATTGTGACACCTACCACTACCAGGAGAGGACATTTCATTTCCTTAACATCCTACAAGTAGCGTATTACTTTGTGTCTGTTGATTTCGACAAACTATGACGGAAAATGTTCGTCTATCGTTTTACACAGAGGTAAACGGAATGAAAACTAAGCCATGACTAAAACGAAGACTAAATATATTGACAATTTCAATTGTCAACAAATAAATTAGACGGAGTCATTTTACACTTGGTTGCATGCTGAAAATGGCAGATCTACAAGCTCACAACGCGTCGCAAGCTTTATATGTAGTCGACTAAAACTAGACTAACACTAAAGCTTTTCAGATGACTAAAACTAAATTAAGTTTCATTCCAAAGACTGACTAAAATCAGATCATTGCAGCAGTACTTCAGCTTGTGAATGTGACATCAATGATGAGTGACATCAACAGTGCGAAGCCAGTGCATGATGATGACATCATCAATGATGGTTATTGGTAAATAACGGTCCGGTTATTGGTCCCCAAATGCAAAGAAGACGATGAGCAGGTCATGCATTTAACACAGGAGCTAGAGCTCTATCCAGAGCACAGCGTCACTCAGCTGCTTTTCAAAGACGTGAGGAACGCCGCCGAGCTGAGACGGAGTGCCATGGAGGGTCACATCAAGTGTGCCCTGGTCAACCCCACCATGCTGGTGAATCCTCTCCAAGTGCTGCTAGCCGCGAACAAGGCCGTGCACTCACAGAAGACTGGCAAGATGAAGACCAGAGGTTTATATTCCGAGGTCATCTTCAACCTGTCTCCGGGTAACAACATATCGGAGGCCTTCAAGAGGTTCGGCGTCGGGGACGGCGGTGACTCCGTGCACGTGACCGTGGTTCACGGCGCCAAAGACGAGTCTTTGCGTGACGTTCTCTCGGAGATCGCGGCCAAGGTGGACGGACGACAGATCCCGGTGGAGCACGTGTCGACGCTAAGCGACCTCGGCGAGATCAGGAAG
Organism: Protomyctophum parallelum; assembly: GCF_964188405.1. Lineage (NCBI taxonomy): Eukaryota > Metazoa > Chordata > Actinopteri > Myctophiformes > Myctophidae > Protomyctophum > Protomyctophum parallelum. Next base: position 6,687,911 of record NC_139707.1, on the reverse strand, counting down.
TTGTACAAGGTCACGGCACAGGAGGAGAGGCGTGGGACTCTGTTGGATGCAATCATCTGCAGGATGGCTACCAAAGATGCTCTGTAGCGTCGCAAAACTATTCCCGGGGGCCACCACCTTTTAACCCATTCTGACCGGGCACCCATTTTGGTGTCAGCATCATGTTGTGCCTTAGCTATTTAAAAATAGCAGATCTACAAGCTCATATCGCGCCACCGAGTGGCGCGATACGAGCTTGTAGGTCTGCTATTTTTGAAAAATCGAAGAGCGACTGACATTTTTAGAATCTGATCTCAGGTCAGAATGGGTTCATCAGACCAGTGTGTGTCCGGTGGAAACCTCGTATGAATCTGATCTCAGGTCAGAATGGGTTAATACTACTCTATGGCCACCACCAGAGGACAAAGGGAGCCCTTTATGGGCCTGTAACTCCAGAGATTGTACAATAGGTTATCTTTGGGGCTCCAATAAAATCCAGATTGTGGAACATTCAAATTCATCAACAACAAAGAAAAAGTATCCGGGCAGCCACCGGGCACTGCACTCCCCTGTGGTGGTGTGGAACGCGTGTGGAGCGAACGGCTCGCAAGTTTCGTGCATTTACAGACGTACCAAGACGTGGTGCATTGCATTTATAGATCGATAGATAGATATAAATATTCTCCCTTCTCAATAAAGAAAACAAAGGAATAATATGTGCCCACTCTTGGTTTAAACAATAATGGAAAAATACAGACGGAGGGCAAAAAACTAAACAAAATAGATCATTGTCCTTAATGAAACATTAAACATACTGTAGATTAATCTCACCGATTTTAATGTTGGAGGGATGAAAACACCTCACTGATCCAAAGGTCAAACCTTATTGGACAGAAATTCAGTTACAGCAGTCAGTCTGTACATGTACTCAGCGAGGTAAATATAAAATATCAGGCCATTGTTTTTGAACACTTGGTGATTGGAAAGGAGGAGAAAAACAGGCACACAAAATCATGCTTCAGGAAAACTGTAGAACAAGTTTAAAGAACTCAACATTCAGCGATACGGTACAATACAAGAAAATATATAACCAGGTGTACATCTTCAGTGTATCACATTCAGAAACATGTTCTTTGAAGTCATTATAGGCACAACTGAAATATTTGGCAGTAAATTAAAAAGGAATGAACTTAACCCCTTTATCTTCTCCACCAAAACACATTTAACTGTACTTTTAAAATAGATGCCCTAAAGATCACTGTACTAAAAAAAAACCCCACTGTTGTACTGCTTCATCTCAATGAAAAAAAGAAAAAAAAGAAAGAAAAAAGATTGTTTCCGTTTTGTCAGAGCAACGATGCTTATTTTACCAACTTGTCTATAAATACTGCACTGTCTATGATACCGTCCTAAAGTCGGCTCTTCGGTGCTACTGAAAATTTCTGACGCACGAAACAGCTGTAAAATAGGAGTATGAATCGGCCCTTAGTCTCATCTCTCTCAGCATTAGATTTAGCAAAGACCCCGCCCCATATTTGCATACTGGGGCCTGGTTGGTTATAGTCTGGTTCCAGACGAATCTGGTTGGCTCGTCACCACTTCAGCCGTGAAGTCCTCCCACAATTGAGAGCCGCCAGACTTAATCTGCCTGCCTGGGGCAATATGCAATATGCATTGAAAAGGCTGATGAAGGCTGGCTAGGCGAGGCTACCACCAGCCACTGCACATATAAATTAGCATACTACAATGCTTCACTCGTTAAAATAAGTTCTTAATGTGGTTTTTGTCCCCATGTGTGAGTGACTGTTCTTTAGAAAGGGATCGGAGACCTCATGCTGTATATACATAGTAAAACGCTATCGCTTGCCTCGCGGCCAAGAACTGACTTTCAAGTTATAGTGCGTCGTTAGCTTGAACATTGGAATTTTGGCAGCAAGCGAAACCATCTTGTGACGGAGAATAAATTAAGTTTAAGAGTCGGTTAATACCACTCAGCTACGATAGAAGCCATTGTGCTAAATCAGTACGCTGGTGGTATAAAGTTTATGAACCTGTTGCTCACACGCTTTAACAGAAGCATACTGATTTTGCGTCATGGTTCAGCAGCCTATGTAGCCCTGCACCGTTAATCCAAGAAAATAAAATATCTATAACTCCCATAAACAATACATTTAATAAAGAGGAAAGGTTGTACAGGTCTGTTTGTGGTTCTGGGCAGAATCCTGGCCCACAAATCACAAGAGAGAGAGAGCGAGAGAGATAGAGTGAAGGGGGCTTTAACTATTGGTCAATTTGAACACGTATAATTCTTTCTTACGTCTAGGAAAGATTCTCTCACCTATACCATCCAATTCATACTTCAATCCCAATAGCTGGCCAAGAAATTAAGACCATATATTTCAGTATTGTGCAGCCCCATCTACAGTATATCGTTTCTGCTGGGTGGAAACTTCACAGGTTTTGAGCTTATAGACTTTAGCCATTTTTGAACGTAAAAAAAAACTGCTATTTTTTCAGGATTCAAATAAAACCTACGGTAACCTAACCTTTGGTGTGACGCTGTAGTATTATCAAGTTGGACAATTTATTTACGAAAAAAGACAATGTTAAAATGTGTAAATGAGAGGTTTCTGCCCGAAAGCAACGATTGTGTTTGAGATTGAGATCCATCTTTGCCGTTCATTATCACGCATGTTTTTTGAGTGTCAGCAGCTTCTGAGGCCATCTGGTTCATCATCATGTTGTCTTGGTATTTACACCAGTCTAACAGTGAGTGTCATGCCTGCACCTGTGAGGTCTAAAGCTTTTTTTTCTTTAGCTGCTAGCGCTTTTCCGCCACATATTTCTATGGTACAGAGTCAGACATGCTGGAGAGTGTTGCATTTATATGCCCTCTACATCCAGCAAAAGTCCGACCCCCAAATTGACACTAATTAGCCTGCGGACTCCCATTTGAAGAGAGATGCCAGGGACCCCCCATAAGAGAAGATTTATATGGTTCTAGCAGTGATTCTCAACCAGTTTAATTTCAAGGACCTACGGTTTGACCTGCATTAGGCTACGGGCTACCATTTAATGGCATTTCTATCATTGGATCCCCAATTTATATTGTACAATTCAATGTTAATTTAACTCTGAGAGTGTACTACAAATGGAACCAAATGGACCCGTTTAGTACACTCTCTGAGTTACAGACCCATAAGGGTCCATTTGGTTCCTGACTATCATTTAGCTGGGGACCCCCTGGAACTCCCTCAAGGACCCCTAGGGGTCCCCAGACCCCACTTTGGGAACCACTGGCTTATAGAACAGGGGAAGGCAACTATAAGTGTGTCCTCTGGTGGAAAAATGCAAATTCTAAACGATATGATCCTCGGTTACAAAATGGATGTTTTGGGTGAATTAAATTGCGGCACCCGTTACTTTGTGACTTTGAGCTATTAAATGACTGGATGGCGCCCTGAGCCACCACCAGATGGCGCTGTTGGCAGTAAAAAAGGTGTTAAAATGATGGCGCTGATCCATGAGGGTTATAATATCGGTATGATCTTTGGAGACATCTGCGATTCAACAGTGAACGAGTCCTAGATTGCCATTCTCACTCGCCCACACATCCAGGTGTAATCGACAGTTAAGCAAGTGGTCACACACACACACACACACACACACACACACACACACACACACACACACACACACACACACACACACACACACACACGATACCATCCATACCCTACCCGTGGTTTTCAACCCTTTTCATATCAAGGCCCATTATTTATTCGGCATTTGAGCCACGGAGCACCATTTGATGACATTTTGCCTCTCAGAGCCAATTTATATTTTGTTGTCGTTGGATAAGATTTTGTCCACAAACACCTCGATCCCCCCCCCCCTATATATTGCTTAAGATTTCTTAAATTTTGGTTAATTTCTTACGACAACAAGAGCATATATAAAGTATACAAAGTGTCAACTTGTATCGTTGATTGCTTCACTCCATACTCCATACGTAAAATAAATTGGCTGGGCCTTCACAGAGCCATAGAGTATAGACAGAGTTACGACATTGTGGGGGCAGAAAACAGCCCGGTCACATGGTTCATGTACTCACACGAGCCCATAGACTCCAATGCATTCCGGTGTCCCTATATTCGCCAATAGAAGTCTATGTAGAAGAGCCACCATTGGACTGGCCCCATGAAGTGAACGGAGTTGTCGTAACTCTGTCTTACTCTGTGGCTCTGGGCATACGTACAAGGTCTAGTAGTGTCAAGGAGGTTCAAGACTCATTACAGCCAGCCACGCAATCTAGTCACAATGTCTCTGATCAAGACATTGAAGCCCTGTTTAACGTACAGGAAGTCACTTTCAGTAAGATCGCCGGCTAAGCGGCTAAACGCTAAACACGTTGTCCCACACCGGCGGGACGGAGTGTACAGCACTTCCTGGTCTGCATCTGTATAGTCTGGCCAATCAAAACCGTAGCACAGCTACTGTATGACGGACGGCGGTTCGGTCAGGCATACGTCGCATCATATTTACTCAAACCATTACCGATCGATCGCAGATTTTCCCCAACTTCAAAAAAATAAAAAGTTAAACCGGGTATCGTTTCATCGCTGTAGGCATTTTGGGGCTCATCAGCTGGTCCGCCGTTGGAGCATCAGCAGCCCGGCGCGCTGCTGGTACTGCTTCTCCTTGGCCTCGGCGATCTTGGCCGGCAGCTCCATGAGCGCCTTCTCGAAGAAGTTCACCAGCGCCTGTTCCGTCAACAGAGAGGCCAGTATCTGAGCGTAGCTGACCGTCCAGCGGCTGTCCGCGCCACCGCGCTCGCTACCGGTGCTGCTGTGACAACGCTGGGCGCCGCCGTCCTCACCACCCTCTCCCTCGCCAGGACCGAACACCGGGTGCTCTTCTTCCGCGAGCCCCCCGACGGGAGTGGCGGCCGCAGCCGCCGCCGCCGCTTCCTGGCCGAGCCCCGCCGCCTCTTCCTGTCCGCCGCCGCTGACCTCCGACCCCGCGGAGGAGCGGCTGCGGTGGCCCGCCTCGCCGATCTGCAGCACCAGGCTGGTCACCGTGGCGATGGCCTGGAAGAGGTCGTTCTCCTCGGGGTCGCCATGGAACATGTTGCACAGCGTCTTGCAGAACTGGATGAACTCGTACTGTTGGGGGAGGGACACACACACACACACGTATCTTATTTACATTAACTCGTACTGATGTTTCTATATCAGTGGTTCTCAAACAATTTCATGTCAAGGACCCCAAAATATATATGCAATTGGCAACGGACGACCCCCATCTCAAAATACTGTATGTTGTTTCAGGGTCACCGCCAGAAGCAAACCATTTACCCCCGTCACGGTCGGGCGTAGACCTTGATTGTCCAATAGAGTTCCTTTTCAGGAAATGGAACAACATTTTTTCTGAAATCGTAAAAATAGCAGATCTACAATGCGTCGTGCAGATCACTACTTTTGTTTGACACTCTTTTTTTTTTTTTTTAAGATATTTTTTTGCGGCTTACGCCTTTATTGATTTTTTAAGGGATAGAAAGTAGGCTGACAGGAAACGGGAGAGAGATGGGGGGATGACATGCGGTAAAGGCCGTGTCGGGTCCGGGAGTCGAACCCGCGGCACACCGCGACTGGATCACCAGTCCGGTGCCCAGACCGTTACGCTACGGCCTGGGCCATTGTTTGACACTCTTGTATGACGAGGCAGGGCATCAATAGACTAAAAAACATAAACAGCCACGCTACACTGTACTATGAATGATGATGAGGCGTTATTAGTAATGTATGTACCCTACCTGGTTCATGAGCGGTAGTGGCTTCTCCGGGCCTTTCTGCTTCTCCTTGGCCAGGTCTCGTAACATCTGCTTCAGCTGTTGCTGGTAGTCCTTCACCTCCCCGACAACACCTACACAACACCTACATGTTAGTCCTTCACCTCCCCGACAACACCTACACAACACCTACATGTTAGTCCTTCACCTCCCCTACAACACCTACATGTTAGTCCTTCACCTCCCCTACAACACCTACACAACACCTACATGTTAGTCCTTCACCTCCCCTACAACACCTACACAACACCTACATGTTAGTCCTTCACCTCCCCTACAACACCTACACAACACCTACATGTTAGTCCTTCACCTCCCCTACAACACCTACACAACACCTACATGTTAGTCCTTCACCTCCCCTACAACACCTACACAACACCTACATGTTAGTCCTTCACCTCCCCTACAACACCTACACAACACCTACACAACACCTACATGTTAGTCCTTCACCTCCCCTACAACACCTACACAACACCTACATGTTAGTCCTTCACCTCCCCTACAACACCTACACAACACCTACATGTTAGTCCTTCACCTCCCCTACAACACCTACACAACACCTACATGTTAGTCCTTCACCTCCCCTACAACACCTACACAACACCTACACAACACCTACATGTTAGTCCTTCACCTCCCCGACAACACCTACACAACACCTACATGTTAGTCCTTCACCTCCCCGACAACACCTACACAACACCTACATGTTAGTCCTTCACCTCCCCTACAACACCTACACAACACCTACATGTTAGTCCTTCACCTCCCCTACAACACCTACACAACACCTACATGTTAGTCCTTCACCTCCCCTACAACACCTACACAACACCTACATGTTAGTCCTTCACCTCCCGATGTGCTAGTTGGTGCCTTGCATGGTTTCCGCTGCCATCGGTGTATGAATGTGTGTGTGAATGGGTGAATGTAATGCACAATCTCTGTAAAGCGCCTTGGATAAAGGCGCTATATAAATGCACCATTTACCATTTAACACCTACATGTTAGTCCTTCACCTCCCCCACAACACAACTAGTGATAGCCTACTACTTTCTACTGTCTAGTGGGGTGCTGGTGACAGGCTGACAGCTGGTGATAGCCTACTACTTACGGATTTGCAAAAAGCAGCGAATAAAAATGTACCAGTGTGCTGCAAACCACCTTTACTGTAAGTAAAAGTAGCAATACCATAAGGGAACATAGATCAGATTACATACCCTTGGGCAGGTCTACGTAGAGGGGTCTGGTGGTGGACAGTAGAGGGCTGTTCAGTGATGCAGGGTCCTCCTCAATTTCTGTCAGAGCTGCAAGGAAAAAAGACACACACGCACAGTACTCCCCACGTGATATATATGTATACAGTAGATGGCACGGTGAATGTGTATGATTTTCATTCACAGAATAGTGTCCGGATGGGGCGGGGAATGTATTTAACTCATTTAATGGAAGATTTATTTGGCCCCCTGTTCTTCTGTTGCCAAGGTCTTTTCAGTCAAGTCCTTGTTTTAAGGCGAACATTACCCCAGGAGAAAAATAAAATCATCATTGCCGAAGGGCTGGACGAAGGGGGGCTCAACTGAACAACGAATGGTTTAGCAGCCATGCCTTTTTTTACATAAGGTCACTGGTCAGAAGGCACGCATGCCGGCCTTGTGAGGTACCTCCTAGTGAGCATATACACTTCAGGCATAATCTGTTGTGTTTATATGATTTCTTTACAGTGTTGACGGATTAACCAGTGAGGAAGAATGTGAAGTGAAACGGGGTGTTGTACCTGGTGGTATGTGTAGACGATACAGCAGCCGTATCTTCAGGTTCAGGTCTTCACAGTAACAAGTGTCTGACACAAGAAAGAGAGAAACAAGAAATGATTGGGTGTCTCTAAAGTTACCCGCTTCCCGTTTACCCCTTTGGAAACTCCATTTTAACCATGTTAGATTAGTTGAAAACACCCGTCCTTGGTTCAGAAGACGTTTAATGCGTGATGAGACCTGTTTTTTTTCAGTTACATTATACATTTTTTGGGGGTAAAATAAAAATAAATAATAATAATAACCCACTAAATGGGTTAATAAAACAGAAAATGCAGTAGATATGATATGGGGGTTATAGCCTCGCAGTGGCCAGACGTGGATATGCCGATGGAAAAACAAAATTTCCTTCGGTGGTGTGATATTAGTATGGCCGTTATTGAAGAAACACTCTATAGCAAAGAAAATGTGACTACCTGTTTAACAGAATGTTGTGTGGCTTGGTGATATTTGATAATTGCGACCACAAGAGAGCATTAGTCTACCTGAAGCTATTTGTAAGCCACACAGTAAGAGACAGCTACACAGAATGTTGCAGCAGGTGGTAATAGAGCACCGAAGTCTGACGTCACTTTCAGTAGAGGGCACCAGTACACAGGTTCATGTATTTGTTTAGTTGCATTGAAATCCCCATCCTCATATAAGAACTGTGTTTGAAAAATAAACATGTCACCCCGGCCGTTTCACTCATATGGATATGAAGAATCAACTGACTGAGAGAAAACGCTAATGTTACTGCTGCTGAATTAGTTAGATTTCCGCTAGAAGCAGACTTCTAGCGGGACTTCGGTGCTCTATAAAACACAATTGAATAAACGCTAAAATTGAGTTTAGCCAACTAAAAGTAGACTAAAATGAAACCATTTCAGATGACTAAAATATGACTAAAACTAAATGGAATATTATTCAAAAGACTATGACTAACAACTTGAACCCCAGCCTCCTTGTGACGCGTTGTGAGCTTGTAGATTTTTGACTCAGGGTCTAAGTCAGTGGTTTTCCACCAGTGGTCCTTGAGGGGGTTCCAGGTGGTCCCCAGCTAAATGATGGAGTGTTTAGCCTAGTATTAGTCGACTAAATATCATAAGATTTTAGTCGACTAAATCCACAGTTGATTTAGTCGACTAAAATGTATTTTGGCGGGCCTTGATGCCGTCGTTGACTGTTCTTTTTTAGCGACGCGTTGTGAGCTTGTAGATCGTCTATTTTCAGCATGCAACCAATTGTAAAATGACTTATACTGGATCTCTTGTCCACTAGTCCCCTTCCTGACATTTTAGTCTAGTTTTTATTTGTTGACGAAATTGTCACTATATTTAGTCTTAGTTTTAGTCATCATAGCTTAGTTTTTATTTTGTTTCCGTCAGTGAAAAAAGGTAGTCGACGAACATTTTTTGTCACAGTTTTAAGGTCATTACACACTGGCGAATTGGCGACGCGATATATTCGTGCGAATAATTCGCATTTAAAAAAAAACAATTGAAGTCCATGCAAGCTTCCACATCAGTGGCGAATGTGCGAATGTGCGAAAATGCGACCGTTTTCGCTTTTATTTGTTCGCTCTGGTGTCGTATTTTGCAGAGATTCGCAGGCGAACTGCAACATGCAATATTTCGCATTTTCAGATCGCTTATTCGCATCGCGTCGCTAATTCGCCAGTGTGTAATGACCTTTACTCGACAAAAACAACACCGCCTACCCAGCCATCCAGCGAACTCCCTGAAGGTGACGAGGCTGTCCCTGTCCTGGTCCAGCAGCGTGAAGGCCCGGTTGGCCACCGTGTCCGTGTGGTGGCTCCCACACAGCCAGGGCGCCAGCAGCACGTACAGGCTCTTGAACTGGGCGCGGTCCACGCGGTACTGCTCCACGTAGGGCCGGCCCGGGTCGTGGTGCTGCAGGGCCTTGGTGGTGCTGCCGTCGCCCCAGTACAGGTTGATGAAATGCTCCGTCTGCAGGGGGAGACGGAGAGGGCTTTAAGAATAATAATAATAATCTTTATTGTCACAAAGGATATTCATCTTCACAGATCTGTTCAAAGGGTGCCGTGTCATTAGTCCGAAGGCTCATTGTTCCGAGATTACTAAACCCTATTCCCTAACCTTAAAGGGATAGTTCAGATTTGTTTTAACTTCAGATGTATGAAATACTTGCCATTAATATAGTGGTTGCAACTGTATTCATTGATTGCCCGAGTCTCGTGGTGGGAGTTCTGCTCTGGTTTTGGTGAAATATTAAGTAGTTCCGGTCATTCTGTGGGGGGCATAGGGGGCCACGCAATAAAAGTAAATGATTCCACAAAACTACCGGTAACGTAATTTGTATTGTTGATCTATTCCTAAAATGTTAGTGCAACTTTTGTTAATTTTTTACCCCTCTATCACACGGAAATATGTGATAGAGGGGTCAAAGTTGAACATTGTTTTTATTGTCATGATTTGTCACAACTCGAGTTGGCTTTGTCCACGGCGTAAACGTCTTTAAATAAATACGTTTTGAATCATCTATGGGGAAATTAATGGGGAATTATTTCCTGGGCCTGAAAGGGGGCGGGACTGCGACACTCTTATTATATCCAATAACTAGTGGTACAGGTT
>NC_139707.1:6572664-6672664 GCF_964188405.1 Protomyctophum parallelum | reverse complement strand
GGTCCACCTGGGCGCCTGGAAAAGACACAACATAATGAACACCTGACTGGTCCACCTGGACGCCTGGAAAAGACACAACGTAATGAACACAGACTGGTCCACCTGGACGCCTGGAAAAGACACAACGTAATGAACACCGACTGGTCCACCTGGGCGCCTGGAAAAGACACAACGTAATGAACACAGACTGGTCCACCTGGGGGCCTGGAAAAGACACAACGTAATGAACACCGACTGGTCCACCTGGGGGCCTGGAAAAGACACAACGTAATGAACACACGACTGGTCCACCTGGGCGCCTGGAAAAGACACAACGTAATGAACACCGACTGGTCCACCTGGGCGCCTGGAAAAGACACAACGTAATGAACACAGACTGGTCCACCTGGGGGCCTGGAAAAGACACAACGTAATGAACACCGACTGGTCCACCTGGGGGCCTGGAAAAGACACAACGTAATGAACACACGACTGGTCCACCTGGGCGCCTGGAAAAGACACAACGTAATGAACACCGACTGGTCCACCTGGGCGCCTGGAAAAGACACAACGTAATGAACACCTGACTGGTCCACCTGGGAGCCTGGAAAAGACACAACGGAATGTCGCGGGTGACTGAAAAAAACATACATAGGTGACACGGATATTGCTGTTCCTTGGAGTGGCCACTCAAAAATATATGAAGATACAAGGTTTCAGCCCAACAGCAATGATATGACATACAATAGAACAGTGGTTCCCAAACTTTTTCACGTGAAGTACCCCCAAATTGATACCAATGAGCCTGTGGACCCCCATTTGAAAAATATATGCCAGGGACCCCCCAAATTTTGACGGCTCTAGCAGTGATTCTCAACCTGTTTAATTTCAAGGACCCCCAGTTTGACATGCATTAGTCTACAGACCCCCATTTAATGGCATTTCTATCTCTGGGACCCCCAATTTATATTGTAAAATCAATGCTAATTTAACTCTGAGAGTGTACAAATGGAACCAAATGGACCTGTTAGGGTCCATTTGGTTCCTTTTGTATACTCTATGAGTTACAGACCCACAAGGGTCCAGTTGGTTCCAAACTATCATTTAGCATTGCACTGCATTGCAGTGTAATATCTGATTAACAGTCAAATAAAACCACGCACGCACGCACGCACGCACGCACGCACGCACGCCACTGCCATTTCACAGCTACAAGTACAAAAAAGGCACACGACCAAACATCCGCCTTCCAACAGACATTTAACCCATTCTGAACGGGCACCCATTTTGGTGTCGGCATCATGTTATGCTTTAGCTATTTAAAAATAGCAGATCTACAAGCTCATATCGCGCCACCGAGTGGCGCGATACGAGCTTGTAGGTCTGCTATTTTTTGAAAAATCGAAGAACGACTGACATTTTTTAGAATCTGATCTCAGGTCAGAATGGGTTCATCAGACCAGTGTGTGTCCGGCGGAAACCTCGTATGAATCTGATCTCAGGTCAGAATGGGTTCATCAGACCAGTGTGTGTCCGGCGGAAACCTCGTATGAATCTGATCCCAGGTCAGAATGGGTTAAAAGGAAGAGGACATTCATTGTCTCAAATGAGTGCCGTAAATAAACGGCTGCACAAAGCACAGGAAGTTAGCCGTGTGCTTCAGTGGTGGTGCTCCAAGAGCGTTTGTCGAGGCCGCCGCAATGCTTACATTTATACTAGAGCTGGGACTCGATAAAAAAATTAATCGAATTAATCAGAGGCTTTGCGATTAATTAATCTAGATTAATCGCATTTTAATCGCATATCAATATTCAACCCGAGAACAGCGAGAAACCTTATTTTTTATGTTTTTTGGTATCCCAGTGAATCAACGAATAGTGACTACAGGATACCACTCATTTTCAACATTTTACTGTCATTAATATACCTGTTGTGGAAATAATAATAAAAAGTCACCCCATTCTGTGTTGCCTAGAACTGGAGGTCTGAAAAAAGAATTGTAACAGTAACAAGTACATCTCAGTGACATCACAAAGCTGTACTTATTGTTACTGTTTTTTGTCAGACCTCCAGTTCTAGGCAACACAAAATGGGGTGACTTTCCAGTTTTCAGTACTATAGAAAAGCGCCCAGTGAGAAACGTTCCGCAGTGAAAAAAGGTGCGATTAATTTATCTGTAGTTAATTAATCGCAATTAGTCCCGACCAGATTATCTGAAAAAAAACAAAAACGATCAGTGGTGATCACTGGTGCTCAAACATGTTCATGTCAAGGACCCCCAGAATCATCTACATTTGGCCGCGGAACCCCATCTGAAAATATGTTGTTCCAGGGACCTCCCAGAAGCAAATATTTGAGTTTAAAAAAACATTCACTGGCTACCTCCCCCTGGCCAGCCGGGGCGCCTGATGGAGGGGAAAGGAACTGGTCGGAATAACGTGTTCCTTCCACGCGCTACTACGTCCGGCCGGGGAAACTCTCCCCTGTCAGGTGAAAAGAAGCAGCTTGGACTCCTCATGCATAGAAGGAAGCATGAGGTCAGTCCGCTGCCCCCCCCAGGTTGGCAGAGGAAGTGTAGCGCCCAGGATTACATTAGATAATTGACACTGGGTGAAAAAATGGGTTACAAAATTGTGGGATAAAACATTAAAAAAAAACGTTCACTGTGAAAAAAGATATATTGAAGATTTGCACACATTTTCCAAAATAGGAGATCTATGGAAAGTAAAGGGGTTCCTGTCCCTGCTGGCCCTCACCTATGACCCTGCGGTTGAAGTAGTCGGGCAGCATCCTCTCACACACAGCGACCAGCAGCCAGAAGGCCTCTTCCTCCTTAGCATAGAGCAGCAGCACGGATGCTAGGATGTTCATAGACTGTAGGGGGGAGAGAGAGACAGGGAATGAGAGAGAGACAGGCACTGATGCTAGGATGTTCATAGACTGTAGGGGAGATAGTCAGGAGTCCTTGGGGTCGTTTTTGAGATGGGGACAAGGTCTGTACATATAATATTGAGATACCTTGACATGAAAAGGTTGGAGCAACAGTCAGGATGAGTTAGAAAGAAGACTTTTTTTTATTTTTATAATTTTTATCCCATGATTTTGTAACCCATTTTCACCCCTGTGTCAATTATCTAATCTGATCCTGGGCGCTATACACACCCTCCGCCAACCTAGTCCCCATATATGGGGGACAAGGGGAGAGCAACGGACTTGAACTCATGCTTCCTTCATGCCTGAGTGTCCAAGTTGCTCCTTTACACCTGACAGGGGGGAGTTTCCCTGGCCGGACGTAGCGCGTGGAAGGAACACGCTATTCCAACCAGTTCCTTTCCCCTCCATCAGGCGCCAGGGGGAGGCAGTTTTTTAGACATTAGAAGTTAGAAGACATTTTGTCGAATCGGCTTCAGGTCCTTAACAGGTGAACAGATCCATCCCTGGCATACGGTACCTGGCAGTAGCCGATCTTGGGGTTGCGGTGGGCGTAGGCGGTGAGGACGCGCCGCAGGGCAGCGATGCCCGTGGGGTTCTGGAAGGCCGGGTGGTCCGGTAAGGAGCGGTGCAGGTCTCTCTCGATCTCCTCCGTGGCCAGGCTGCTGAGACCCATAGACTTCTGGACCAGGTCCGCGTAGTAGTCCCTGTGGGACGCCAGGTCCGAACACGAGTCTACAGGACGGGAGATTTGACAACGTGGGTTTAGTGGGCCTTAGTGATGCACCCAATATTCAACTTGGGTTTAGTGGGCATTAGTGATGGGTTTAGTGGGCATTAGTGATGCACCCAATATTCGGTTTGGGCCCGAATAGGCAGACAATATATCACAGAATAGTGTATGCAATTAATGCATTCAAAAAAGCTGAATAAATGTTTTATGGACCCATAATAGTGATTATTATTTAAATTAGGTTTTGCCATAACCATTCATTTTGCCATAAATCAGGTAGCTCTTTACGGCCATGACAGCAACGGTTTCCTATATTCGGTTTGGGCATGTTTAATCTAGAGCCAGACCCCCACGCCCCCCCCCCCCCCCCCCCCCCCCCCCCCACACCTCCCCCCCACACACACACACACACACACGTTGGCCAACGTTTGACAACATCGGCATCAGCTGTTATAGAGCTGATGAATTCTGATTCATGACCAATTTTAACTGATGTCTCCGACTTAGCTTAGGCGACTCACAAATGTTCAAAAATAGTCGGTCTCACAAACGCCATTTACAATATTTTTGCACGACACTATTGCACGATTAAAAAGGCTTAACGGCTTTAGTCGGTCAGGCTGATCGATTTAGTCGCTTATTTAAAAACTATTGGAATATCTCTTGTTACTTGGAATTTGTTGATAATTATTTGCTTCCTAATAGCAAAGAAAATAGTAGCAGCCCTCCCCCCTCCCAGAGCCTGCCCTCAGCTCACGTTCAGACATGGTGATGAGATCATAGTCTATTTTGTGAGCGCTCTGAAATCCTGTCACTCTGGTTTTTACATTACATCAACATTCCACTCCGCCGACATAGTGGTGCTAGGAAATGAGCTCATATGAGGCTGCCGAGTGAACTCACTTAGGCCTGACATCGAAATTAAAAAAGAATGCCTTCAAAATCCTGACAGTTTTCTGAAAAACCTTATGTTTCTGTATGAGTGGTGCTCAATATTTCATGTGTCAACTAAGGACTCCAAAAATTATATGTAATATGCCTCCGCCCCCCCCCTCTGAAAATATGTTGTTCCATGAGCCCCCCAGAAGCAAAGATTTGAGTTAAAATATCGTTGAATATATATATTCACTATGAGCTTGTAGATCTGCTATTTTTCAATAGCTAAAGCATAACAATGCTTTAAAACACCAAAAGGGGTTCCCACCCAGAATGGTTTAAAGGCCTTGCGAGCAACGCTGCAGTGTTTCAGCTATCCATCGGTGCCACGCTCAGGGACGGCTTGTGGGTACGCGAGGTTTAGTGGTCGTGACAGATTTAGACGGTGAGGAAGAACGAACTAAAGAGCAAAAAGTTAGAAAACAAATGAACACCTAATCCATGCTGGCCCCAGTTTGTTACTCAGGACACTGACGCAGGCTTGAATAGGTGACATGAGCTGCACAGGTGACTGTGCGTATGTCAAAACATCATATGCATAAGACAAGCGTGCCGGTTATGTGGTACATTAAAATGTGGTACATTAAAATGTCCTAAAATGTCCTCATCTTCTTTTATTATTGTACAAAAGCATTATCCAACCTATTCTGTTGTACTGTTCCGCATGTTTTTACAACATACTACCCATGCCTAACAGAAACAAACTTTTCAGTATTACCCGTATTGCTTCCAAGATTATCGGACTTCCCACACCAACACTTTCTGATATGAACAATAATGCCATCACACGGCTAGCACTCTCAATATCACGTGACACTGATCATCCCCTGTATCGCTTCTTCAACCTCATGCCATCAGGACAAAGATACAGAACCTTACCCTGGAAAAAGGTTAGTTTCAGTAGGAGTTTTGTCCCATCAGCCATCGCGGCATTAAACAAACTGCCCCGCCGATAGGAGGGTTTCTGTACACAGTGGGGAACTCATGTTTTTGTGTTTTTGTCTTAGTGTAATGTTTTTCTGTACTATGTGCTGCTTTTGTTGTTGGTGTTGAACAGACCTGTGAAGATGAATATCCTTCGGGACAATAAAGATTATTATTATTATTATTATCAGCTTTGTATGTGTTGTATGCGTTTACCCTGCCGCAGCAGGGTAAAACGTCTCAGCTTTTAGCTGGCTCCACATTATTGCTGATGTGTGAACACAAACGCAAACTAGTGTACACACACACACACACACACACACACACACACAATACACACACTCACCAGACAAGGTCATCCAGAGCTCCCCCCGTAGCGACTCGGGAATCCCCATGGAAACCAGCTTCTGGATCTTCTCCGTGCGGAACATGTGGACCCCTCGCCCAAACTCAGAGAAATGATCATCCCACAGTCTCTCCTTCACCTGGTCTAGGCTCTGTAGGACGGACGGACACACACACACACACACACACACACACACACACACACACACACACACACACACACACACGATTGATTGATGTATTTATTAACAGTTGCAGAATTACAGTACATTTCAAGCACAACTCAATACAAAAACTGTTAACTGCAGTGAGTGGACGACACCATAAAGCATTACACTTGTTTACAAGAGGGTCCACCTTGTTCAATTCATCACACACACACACACACACACACACACACCTTCCCAAACTGTGGTGCGTGCACCCCCTGTGCGCTCTCTAGGGGGTGCGCGACATGAAAAGGCTAATGGTGGTGCCATGGTTTCAATTTAAATATATGAACATATTATGGCAAGTATATGCAGAAAAAATGCCATATTCAGGTTCATATGTGCATATATGTGGATATACAGTATGCACATATGTGGATATAGGAAATATATTTCTCTATATAGCTTGTGCGACATATGCAGGCGACCAATTTATTTTATAATATGTCATATATATGTTGCACAAAAATATGTTCATATTTATGTGGAGCGTCAGTTAGGTCACGACGTAACAGGAGGCACGGCCTCCTAACCCTAACCCATATACGGGTCCATTTGGTTTCATTTTACGCTCTCAAGAGTTAAATTATTGTTAAACGTAGGCTACACAATTAGAAGAAAGGGAGATGAGAACGTTTAGGGTCTGAGAGGCTAAATGTTACTAAATGGTGGTCCGTGGCTCGAGTCAAATGCCCAAGAAATAATGGACCTTGACAAGAAAAAGGTTGAAAGCCACTGTACTACAGCATCACAACTACCGGTACTGTACTACAGCATCACAAAAGCATCAAAAGTAGCAGATCCAGAAGCTCGAACCGTTTTGAGTTTGTAGATCAGCTACTTCTGCAAAAAAAAACATGATATGAATCCTGAACAGTTTTGGTTTCCACCCAACAGGGATGACATTCACACACCCACACGAAAGCACACCTACCAAACAACACACTATAATCCTCAGTCTGTAATGGTCTCCGACTCTTAACCCATTCTGAACGGGCACCCATTTTGTTGTCAGCATCATGTTGTGCTTTAGCTATTTAAAAATAGCAGATCTACAAGCTCATATCGCGCCACCGAGTGGCGCGATACGAGCTTGTAGGTCTGCTATTTTTGAAAAATCGAAGAGCGACTGACATTTTTAGAATCTGATCTCAGGTCAGAATGGGTTAATCAGGACCAGTGTGTGTCCGGCGGAAACCTCGTATGAATGATCTCAGGTCAGAATGGGTTAAGGGTCCATTTGGCTACATGTTGTACGCTCTCTGGGTTAAAAGAACACTGAGGATTCTTAACCGCACACACGGCTGATATTCCAGTATTAGTGACTCACAAAGTGTCTTGTCAGCAGGTTGGAGATATCTGCAGTTGAAGGTCATGTCACTAAACACTGTGAGTGTACCCAGAGATCAATGGGGAGATAAATAATGGATGCCACACACACGCCCACCCCACCCGCCCCATGTCCCCACACACACACACACACACACACACACACACACACACACACCACCCGCCCCATGTCCACACACACACAGCACCCCCCCCCCCCCCCCGCCCTATGCCCATCCATCCACCTCCACCCAGTTTACCCCTTCAGTGCAGTCTAGGAAACATAACCGGGTACATCTACAAAGCGGACATTTATTATAAAACATTAGAAACACCTTGTTGGATTTGCCATTTGAACTAAGATTCTTGCAAAAAAAAGCTCAACAGAATCCAGCAGTGGTGGAAAAAGTACTCAATTGTTTTACTTAAGTAAAAGTACCAATACTGCAATTTAGAACTACTCCTTTACAAGTAAAAGTACGGAATTGAAAATGTACTTGAGTAAAAGTGCAAAAGTATCGGCATCAAAATGTACTTAAAGTACTAAAAGTAAAAGTACTCATATTGCAGAATGTCCCACTTCACAAGTTCAAAATGTGTACAAAGTCTATTGAAAATTACAAATTCTATTGCTCACAATGCGTCGCGTTGCGACGCATTGTGAGCTTGTAGATCGGCTATTTTCAAATGGCCAAAATGTATTGGGTTGAAGTGGTTAATTTATTTTAGTTTTCGGTAGCACTTTACAATAATGACCCGTTATAAAGCATTTATAAACGTTTATAAGCAGTTTGTAGACTATTAACAAATCATTATTAACCTGTTTGTTGACATTCGTAAATGATTATTAAAACCGTTATAACTATGGTTACAAATCATTTATAAGGTATTAGTAAGTAGTAAACTATTCATTAATAAGCCATTTATATACATCTGTAAATGATTATTAAATCATTTGTAATGACCCCATGATAAAGCATTTATAAACGTTTATAAGCAGTTTGTAGACTATTAACAAATCATTAACAACCTGCTTGTTTACATTTGTAAATGATTACTAAAACCTTTATAACAAATTTACAAATAATTTATAAAGTATTAGTAAGTATAGTAAAACTATTCATGAATAAGCCATGTATAATACATCTGTAAATGATTATTAAATCATTTGTAACTGATGTTATATAATATATACAAGCTATTTGTATATTTGGGAAATGTGTTTGTTCATGTTTAACATATACTTTGTAAAACATTCCTAAAATATCTATAAATCCTTAGTACATGTTATTAAGTGGAGGAGGACAGTCATACTCGGATACGAGTGACCGCCGATGATGATGAAAGTGACGACAGTTCATCATTTACAACTGTCTGTTAATGTTTGTTCATGTTTAACATATGCTTTGTAAAACATTCCTAAAACATATATAAATCCTTAGTACATGTTATTAAGGTCCCTATAGTAAAGTGACGACAGTTCATAATTTACAACCGTCTGTTAATGTTTGTTCATGTTTAACATATGCTTTGTAAAACATTCCTAAAACATATATAAATCCTTAGTACATGTTATTAAGGTCCCTATAGTAAAGTGACGACAGTTCATAATTTACAACTGTCTGTTAATGTTTGTTCATGTTTAACATATGCTTTGTAAAACATTCCTAAAACATATATAAATCCTTAGTACATGTTATTAAGGTCCCTATAGTAAAGTGACGACAGTTCATAATTTACAACTGTCTGTTAATGTTTGTTCATGTTTAACATATGCTTTGTAAAACATTCCTAAAACATATATAAATCCTTAGTACATGTTATTAAGGTCCCTATAGTAAAGTGACGACAGTTCATAATTTACAACTGTCTGTTAATGTTTGTTCATGTTTAACATATGCTTTGTAAAACATTCCTAAAACGTATATAAATCCTTAGTACATGTTATTAAGGTCCCTATAGTAAAGTGACGACAGTTCATAATTTACAACTGTCTGTTAATGTTTGTTCATGTTTAACATATGCTTTGTAAAACATTCCTAAAACGTATATAAATCCTTAGTACATGTTATTAAGGTCCCTATAGTAAAGTGATGACAGTTCATCATTTACAACTGTCTGTTAATGTTTGTTCATGTTTAACCCTACATCATTTTATGTTGAAGATGTTGTGTTGCTTTGTGGGTAATCCTCAGTACAGAGGAACTCCATACTGAGGGTAAGATGGTCTCCTGTTTGCTCAGGCACAAACAAATTAATTACAAACATCTAAGCTTCATATAAGTGGCCAGATATGCACTCATGTTTACATAGTGTTATTCAGTAACATTTGTTTTTGTATGACATGGTATCATATGACATTGTTTATTCAATTGTTTGAAAAACGGTTAGCATGTTAGCTAGCTGTTAGCACAGCTGTTAGCTGTGCTGTGTAGCCTGTGTTACATGTAGGGTGGCCAGACGTCCGGTTTCACGCCGGACAGTCCGGTTTTAGACCCACCTGTCCTCCTCCCACCTCAACCTCTGGCCGGACACATAATTGTCCGGTTTTTTGTGATATACAGTGCTTGTGTCATTTGCTGTCATTTACGTCGTCTGCCTGGGTATAAAAATCTCCGCAGCGCTGCTCAGCTCCGCCTCCGCAGGGAGCCGGCCACACTGTCTTAAAAAGAGAGAGGCTAGTGGAGACGTTCAGAGTGTTGCCATGTCCGCTTAATTATAAGCGACTTTAGGCTTGTTTTATATAGGCTACTAAGCCTAGTCAGGCTTCTTTTGGGCTTGTTTTCATAGACATGGTTGCTTGGTTCTCTTCCAAAACTGGGCAACACTGCCAGTGGGATGGTCGGTTTGTTTGTTGTGCTCTCACAATCACTTTAGTATAGTTAATGCAGAGATAAACAAACCAAATATGCCGAAATGAAAAACTACATTTAATGAGCAATGGAGCAAGGAACTCGACATCATAAAGACAGGGAGGCTGTGTGAACATATAGGCTACTGGCATCATTCTATGTCCCACACCGATGACCATAAAACTGTATAAAAAAACCCACAAGAAAGAGATTAAACATAAAACATATCTAAACATGAAATAAAATAAATTGATTCTAAAATGAATGGCCTTTGTGGTACCCTATAATTTAAAAAGGTTAATTTAATTAGCAAATATATGTTCTCTGTGGACATAATGCTGGAGATGATGGTGGTGAAAATCAGGTGCAATAGTAGTAGTAATAATATTAATATATGGGGGGGGGGGGGGGGGGGATCTGGGAGGGGGGGGGGGGGGGTCGGGGGAGCGAGCCCCGCAAAAGTGTCCTCCTTTCTGAGGTCTTGCAGGTGGCCACCCTAGTTACATGATAATTCACTGACACTCCATGTAAGTGAATTTTCAAAAACGAATGTTACTGAATAACACTATGTAAACATGAGTGCATATCTGGCCACTTATATGAAGCATAGATGTTTGTAATTAATTTGTTTGTGCCTGAGCAAACAGGAGACCATCTTACCCTCAGTATGGAGTTCCTCTGTACTGAGGATTACCCACAATGCAACACAACATCTTCAACATAAAATTATGTAGGGTTCATAATTTACAACTGTCTGTTAATGTTTGTTCATGTTTAACCCTACATAATTTTATGTTGAAGATGTTGTGTTGCATTGTGGGTAATCCTCAGTACAGAGGAACTCCATACTGAGGGTAAGATGGTCTCCTGTTTGCTCAGGCACAAACAAATTAATTACAAACATCTATGCTTCATATAAGTGGCCAGATATGCACTCATGTTTACATAGTGTTATTCAGTAACATTCGTTTTTGAGAATTCACTTACATGGAGTGTCAGTGAATTCTCATGTAACACAGGCTACACAGCACAGCTAACAGCTAGCTAACATGCTAACTGTTTTCCAAACAATTAAATAAACAATGTCATATGATACCATGTCATACAAAAACGAATGTTACTGAATAACACTATGTAAACATGAGTGCATATCTGGCCACTTATATGAAGCTTAGATGTTTGTAATTAATTTGTTTGTGCCTGAGCAAACAGGAGACCATCTTACCCTCAGTATGGAGTTCCTCTGTACTGAGGATTACCCACAATGCAACACAACATCTTCAACATAAAATGATGTAGGGTTAAACATGAACAAACACATTAACAGACAGTTGTAAATTATGAACTGTCGTCACTTTACTATAGGCACCTTAATAACATGTACTAAGGATTTATAGATATTTTAGGAATGTTTTACAAAGCATATATTAAACATGAACAAACATTAACAGACAGTTGTAAATTATGAACTGTCGTCACTTTACTATAGGGACCTTAATAACATGTACTAAGGATTTATATATGTTTTAGGAATGTTTTACAAAGCATATGTTAAACATGAACAAACATTAACAGACGGTTGTAAATTATGAACTGTCGTCACTTTACTATAGGGACCTTAATAACATGTACTAAGGATTTATATATGTTTTAGGAATGTTTTACAAAGCATATGTTAAACATGAACAAACATTAACAGACAGTTGTAAATGATGAACTGTCGTCACTTTCATCATCATCGGCGGTCACTCGTATCCGAGTATGACTGTCCTCCTACACTTAATAACATGTACTAAGGATTTATAGATATTTTAGGAATGTTTTACAAAGTATATGTTAAACATGAACAAACACATTTCCCAAATATACAAATAGCTTGTATATATTATATAACATCAGTTACAAATGATTTAATAATCATTTACAGATGTATTATACATGGCTTATTCATGAATAGTTTTACTACTTACTAATACTTTATAAATTATTTGTAAATTTGTTATAAAGGTTTTAGTAATCATTTACAAATGTAAACAAGCAGGTTGTTAATGATTTGTTAATAGTCTACAAACTGCTTATAAACGTTTATAAATGCTTTATCATGGGGTCATTACAAATGATTTAATAATCATTTACAGATGTATATAAATGGCTTATTAATGAATAGTTTACTACTTACTAATACCTTATAAATGATTTGTAAACATAGTTATAACGGTTTTAATAATCATTTACGAATGTCAACAAACAGGTTAATAATGATTTGTTAATAGTCTACAAACTGCTTATAAACGTTTATAAATGCTTTATAACGGGTCATTATTGTAAAGTGCTACCTAGTTTTCTAATCAAAATTAAAATCGCCAAAGTAACTAAAGTTTTCAAATAATTGTAGTGGAGTAAAAGTACAAATGTTGGCTCTGAGATGTAGTGGAGTAGAAGTAAAAGTACTGGAAATTGGAAATACTCAAGTAAAGCACAAATACCTCAAAATTGTACTTAAGTACAGTACTTAAGTAAAAGTACTTAGTTACTTTCCACCACTGGAATCCAGGTCTAGTCAGTCACGACGGGCATGTGCATGAAACGAACACCACCGCAACAATGTCCCGGGACCGCGACCACGTAAAGGTACGCTTGTCTTCTCCGCGCGTATACAGAAAAGAACCCTGCAGGTCTCATTGAAAATAGATTACTAGGTGCGTTAATGGCTGCCCTTCTGAAATGACCTTACGTCTAACAAAATGAACACTGCTCTACAGACTACTGATCAGCTCTATAAGCGGGTCTCTCACCTTGGCGTCATCGTTGTCGGCTCCAGTCTGGCTCTGGTGGAAGGCGGTCATCAGAGCTTCGCTGTTGACGGTGTTACGGAGAGCCTGCTCCTCCGCCTCGTCGTCGTCACAGAAGCTGGTGTCGTAGTAGAAGGTGTAGTACGGAGCAGGGGAGCTCTGAGGAGACAAACCAAGGATTCAGAACCAAGGAGAACCAAGGAGAACCAAGGAGCAGGGGAGCTCTGAGGAGAGAAACCAAGGATTCAGAACCAAGGAGAACCAAGGAGCAGGGGAGCTCTGAGGAGAGAAACCAAGGATTCAGAACCAAGGAGAACCAAGGAGAACCAAGGAGCAGGGGAGCTCTGAGGAGACAAACCAAGGATTCAAACAGTTCCCCCACCTAATATTGAACCAGTTCAGAGTGGAAATTCAACTGAAAATGAATTGGTTCAAAACCCTAAAAAGTCGGTTCGGAACAGGAACCAAAAGAAAGGCTGCCGGTTCCGTAAAAAGCACCAAAAGGTGAACATTTTAACTCATATCTTTGCTTCTGGGGGGGCTCCCTGGAACAACATATTTTCAGATGGCGGGGCGGAGGCATATTTCATATACTTTTTGGGGTCCTTGACATGAAATATTGAGTCAGGCCTAAATTAGCCTGACCCAAACAGAGACATTTCTCGTCTAGAGGGGCGGGTCGCGCCTCAGAAATGCGCGCACCCTGATTGGATCTCATCGATCTGTCCGTCACCCCCGGCCCCTCCTCTCCCCCCTAGTGCAGCGCTACGTCACATCATTTAGAGCGACGCCCACCCGGAAGGGTTGACTCCCACTTTTAGACTGGTTCAGCCCACGGATTTTTCCAGGCTTTCATCTTTCGCGCAGACGAAATGAAAGCCTGGGTATCGAGGCTAGGCCTAAATGGGTTAAACAATGTAGAGACAAGCCTACTTATTGTGAACTGGCCACTGACTTGTGCCTCACCTTCAAATGGAATTAGCTCATCTTTTTCAGTATTTCCCTGATAAAGATCCACAAGAATAATGTTGGTATAAAAATAAACTACACACACCTCACTGGAATTTACAATGAGGAAATGAAAGTTGAAATCACGAAGAGAGTGAAGTAGGCTATTGTTGAACATCTATGTAGTTGAAAATTGTTTATTTTCAGTGAATTTCTTAGTTACAACATATAGTTACTGTGTCCATTTGGGGACAACCACTCACTCCCACACAACACCAGCTGTGTCCTTTTTTCGTTCCAGGATCAGACATTTATTTCTTCTCCCAAACATGAATGCAAATTGTTTGACTAAAAACGGCACTAAAAATAAAAACAAGCCAAAAACAAATAAAGGGAATGAGATCAGATGTGCACACTGCACAAACGTAGCTTGTAGACAGACACACACACACAGGATGAGGCGAAAACATATGCTCATATTCTCTGCCTCCTGGCCTGTCGGAATCAGAGTTATAAAGGATAGAGTGTGGGGCTCGGAGTAGATCAATCGTCTGGTCACCTAGGCTGCCAAACCAGCTGGACGGCGTGCCGCAGGTTCGACTCCCGAGCCCGACGGCCTTTGCCGTGTCACTCCCCATCTCTCTCCCCCAATTCCTGTCTGTCTACTGTCACTATCAATACAATGCATAAAAATCCCCAAAACTAATCTTTAAAAAAATGGACACAGGGAGCGACAGCCCCACCCCCTCCTATTCATTTCAATGGAAGTTGCTCAGTGGCGTTTTGAAGCACCCGGGAGAACGCTCTACTTTCTGCATTTGCCAACCAACATCTTGTGCTAACAAGCGCTCAATGTTAAACCCCAGCTGGGCAGGGTTTCCTCGTGCTAAATGCAGTTCCAGCTTTTGACCAGTAGGCTCGGCGTCTTCAACGTTGGCCAGCCGCTCTGCATGGGGGCTTGGTCGGAACTCGGAATACAGTATATAATCTAATCAAATAGAAGCACCTGATAGCCCGGGGCAGATTAGATAGGACAAGGACAGTGGTTCTAGAAAGTGGGGTCGACTCCAGGGAACATCAAGGTTCCATCAAGGAACCAACCGTTACCAGGTCTGTAACTCTGGCCCATTTTACACCAAAATAACTTTGGTTCTAGAAATGGTTCCGTTCTAGATTCTTGGAACCTTGGTGCTTTCACGGAACAGGCGGCGGCCATTGTTTTTTATTTATTTTTGTTCCAGTTCTGAAGCAACTTTTAGAGTTCTGAACCAATTAATTGTCAGTGTAAACACTCTGAACTGGTAACTGGTAAGCGTGCGAAAAGAACGGAACCGGTTAAACCCCAGTGGCAAAAGGGCCTGAGAGCGCTCCAAATGGAACCGAGCTCTCGGTTCCATTTGCGCACTCTCAAAGAGTTATCGTGGGTGTCCTTTAAATGAAGATGATGGGTACACTATAGCGCAGTGGTATTCAATTGGCGGCCCGCGGGCCACATGCGGCCCGCCCCCTTGTGGCCCCTGGAATAATTAAAAAATAATAATAATAAAATTGGGAATAATAAGAGGGCTAATAAAAGTTACAGGTATGGTGTGTGCGATATTAATTGTGAGATTACCATAATGACGGTAATCATTAAAGGACCACTTTTCAACCTATCTTCATATAATAGGTCCTCAAAATCATGATAAAATGGGAACGTTTTTCTCTACTCGGTCTGTGTCACATAGGAGGGCTGTGGGCAGTTCAGAAACCCACCCAACAGTGACATCAATGGAGAATCCAAGCTAATAGAAACTGCAGGCTTTCTAGTGCTGAAAAGTTGCAATGCGAAAATGGAAGCCATCATTCTCACGATAATAAACCCTGTTGGTTCCATTTGTACACTCTCAGAGTTACAGACCCAAAAGGGTCCATTTGGTTCCAAACCTGGGGACCCCCTGGAACTGCCTCAAGGACTCTGGGAGTCCCCGGACCCCGAACCCCACTTTGGGAATCACTGCTCTATGTAATCTGATCTTTATAGTCTGATAAACTATTCTCACGTAAATACATCTTGTTTAAAAAACAATCTGCCTAACGATGATGTCACTGGTGGTCATGGACAGGTTTCTGAACTGCCCACAGCAGAGTGAGTGTGTGTGTGTGTCCGTCCAGCTGATGGCCGTTAATGTCAAAGCAATGCTGTTTATGCACAGTCAAATAGGTCTAGGCCTACATCTATTCTAAGGTAGCATATACCTGTATAGACATATTAACCTGCTCATTACTGTGTGGAAATATACTGTACATAAATCTTCGTGTTTGAGCACAAAAACATTTTGAGAACCCATAAATGTCCACGCTTCGCTCGCACACTGTGCGGCCCCCCACACACAATCATTCTACAGTTGTGGCCCCCGGCCTAATCTAATTGAATACCCCTGCTATAGCGCGTCTGTCCGTCCATACATACCAGTGCTCTCTTGCCGCGCGGCTTGCTGCGGAACATGGAGTGCTTCCACTGCAGCGTGCGCAGCCTGGCGTTCATGCTGTTCACCAGGTCGTCGCGGTCCTGCAGCTCGATCAGCTGGAAGGCCTTCTTGCTGCGCACGCTGACGATGACCGGGTTGGGCAGCAGGCTGGTGCTCTCCGCCTTCTCTATGGACAATACCTGGTGGTGGCAAAGGACGTAGATAGAAACAAGAATGACACGCGTATCATTAAAGATGGAGTGCCGTGAGTTTTGTATTTTTTTCCCAGTGTTTCATGCGTTTATGAGGCGACAGTACTTGATCATGTTTTAGGGTGGGTAAAAAATCACGGCACTCCATCTTTAACTGCCAGGTGAAACAAGTGCTGACTCCGTCTCCGTGCATCCGTTTCCCTTTTTCTTTCCTTTTGTTGCCACACTGCCACTACACAAGTGACTACTGGCCAATCACAGCGCGTCTTTTCTGGGAGTTGTTAGACCTGAATGTCTAGTAGGACTCTAGTACAGAGCCCTGGGGGATCCCAGTATTTTGGGCATGTTATTTAAACATTTCTAAAAGAAAAAAAAGAAAAGAAAAAGAAAAAAAAAAAGAAATACAATGTCACATTGAGCTTATAGATCCGTCATTTGTGCCGTTTTTGAAAGAGTTTAAGAGTCTAACAAAACCTGCTGTTTGTACACACAGTACAGTATTATAGTATAGTATTGTTTGTACACACAGTACAGTATTATATTATAGCCTTGTGCGTTCCTGCATAAATAAGAACAGTGCGTTTACCGTTTACTGATAGCTTGGTTTGTTCAGGTTAACAACATCCCATTTACCCAACAAGTGAGGCTTGTGTAAACTACTGTAGGAGATTAACGGACTCAGATTAATCAATGTAATCAATCAGTCTGTCGGCCTGGGAATATGCACCCCCCTTGTGACTCTTGTTATGTAAGATTTGAACAGTGACCTTATCTGAACGTCTGCCAAAGTGCAAACACTGTATATGTATGTGTGTGTGTGTGTGTGTGTGTGTGTGTGTGTGTGTGTGTGTGTGTGTGTGCGTGAGAGAGAGAGAAAATGCCAGCCATTAGGGCACGCTAAACTACATACCAGCTGATTCTTATATGATACCATGACAAACCAACAGTAGACAGCCATCAGGTCCTCCAGCTCTGCTCTAGATTGGATTAATTATCTTGTGGTTGCATAAAACAAAACACAACTCTGTGTAGAAATGAGTTTGCAAAAAGGTAACAAGCACATTTTGTGCAACCATGCAAGCTAACAGCAAAGGTTTCACATGATAAATGAACACCATGTCATGCATGCTAATAGTAAGAGAGAGAGAGAGAGAGAGAGAGAGAGAGAGAGAGAGAGCCCGCACACTAATCTAAAAGACAAATCTGGTCAAAGAAAGTGTTGACCAGATGAAGAGCCTTGTCTCCAAACGTCGCCAATAATAAACTTTTGGAGCAGATCAGTGGTTTCTCTTCTCTTTTTTTGATGTCACTTTTTAAACCAACACCTCCACTAAGTGATCTGCGCATTTTACTAGTTTATGCATGCTAATAGTTACAGTACATCACGTCACTGTTCTTGTGGACTTTAGCATCGTGTTCTCAACCGCTTACAGCTGCTCTATTTTATACAGTACTTCATCATACTGTATGTACTGTATGTAGGTGTCACTCAAACATAGCTGATCAACAAGCTCACAACGCATCGCACTGCGACACGTTGTGAGCTTGGAGATTAGCTGCTTCCGCCGCCAATAGATTTATTTTATTTGCCTTCAAATATTGAACGTGCAAAACTGGTTTCAGATAAGACATTTATTTCTAAATCAAAAGGGAGCGCCTTGGCCATGACCCCTTTTTAGAAAATGTTGTGGCCCACGTTTGGGTCCGGGCCCGCAGGTTGAGAAACCCTGCTGCAGCGTCTTTGCTATACACTTTAACCCTTTAACCCATTCTAACCTGAGATCAGATTCATACGAGGTTTACACTGGACACACACTGGTCTGATTAACCCCATTCTGACCTGAGATCAGATTCTAAAAATGTCAGTCGTTCTTCGATTTTTCAAAAATAGCAGACCTACAAGCTCGTATCGCGCCACTCGGTGGCGCGATATGAGCTTGTAGATCTGCTATTTTTCAATAGCTAAAGCATAACATGATGCCAACACCAAAATGGGTGCCCGGTCAGAATGGGTTAAGATCTGGGACAAGATTCTACTAAATGTCTTCTAAATCATGAAAAACCCAAGTTTCTATACAGTGGTTTTGAAACTATTTCATGTCAAGGACCCCCAAAAATGATATGTAATTGGCTGCCGACCCCCATCTGAAAAGATGTTGTTCCAGGGACCCCCCCCGGCCAGAAGCAAAGATATCGTTCACTGTGAAAGAATACATATTCAAAGATTTGCAGTTTTTGCACACATTTTCACAATTTAACAAAAATAGCAGATCTACAAGCTCTGCTATTTTTCAACAGCTAAAGTTTTAAATAATGGTTAAAGTGGTTCAAAGTTAAGGTGACACCCCTTCTGAATGGGTTAATCAGCGAGTGGAACAGTCAACACAGACTGTTTAACAGGAGCACCATGCAGCACACAAACCATTCAAGGGCGTCTCCATGTGTTCTAGCCTTAGTCAGGGTTTCTATTTGTTTTAAGAAAATTCACATGCGTGTGAAGTTGTGAACTGTGAAGTGAGGGGCGCCTGTTAATGTTTGTTTAAAGTGCTCTAAACCAGGGACTCCCAAACATTGGTGCGCGGCACCCCTCGTGAACGCTCTCTAGGGGGCGTGTGAAATGGTAATGGCAAAATCAAGACAAGACAACTCCACTTTGTCCAATGTCTACGCTTTGCTGTTGTCAGCTTGAGTTAAACCAAACTAAAATCCACACGTCAGAAGGTAGGGTGTAACATTAGTAACCAGCGCTAGAGCCTGCTCAGTGCTCAGCATTCAAAAAGCCAGACGTTGGAGGGGCTAGCAGCGCCTCCCAATAACAGAGGGCTAGGAAATAGTATTATCGATATTGTGATACATGAGACTAGATATCCTATGGGGTGATGTTGACGATATATCTATGATATATTGATATATTGCCATAGCTTTGCCTTTTTTTCGATAATGATATTGCGCATGTTCATACCTCGATAACGATACGATAATGGTATATTGTGCAGCCTTAGTGTGTGTGTGTGTGTGTGTGTCTGTGTGTGTGTGTGTGTGTAGTAGGGCATTAAGCAACTAGTCGACTAGTTTACTAGTAAATCCACTAGTGGACCTTGCTGGTACTAGTTGACTAGTTTTTTTATTTTTAATTTATCCCCCGATTGTGTAGGCCTCAAGATCAGGTAGATTATAGTTATAGTCACCAATGTACACAGTTTATAAATGTACAAATACATTTTACATAATAGGTGGTTAAACAACTAGTCGACTAGTAAACTAGGCAACTAGTCAACAAGTAAAAATGACTAGAAGTGAATGCCCTAGTGTGTAGTAGTAGTAGTAATGTACAGTACCTCTGACAGGGGGATGAGCAGCGTGCACTGGCCCTCCTCTGTGTGTGTGTGTGTGTGTGTGTGTGTGTGTGTGTGGTGTACCTCTGACAGGGGGATGAGCAGCGTGCACTGGCCCTCCTCTCTGTGTGTGTGTGTGTGTGTGTGTGTGTGGTGTACCTCTGACAGGGGGATGAGCAGCGTGCACTGGCCCTCCTCTCTCTGTGTGTGTGTGTGTGTGTGTGTGTGTGTGTGTGTGTGTGTGTGTGTGGTGTACCTCTGACAGGGGGATGAGCAGCGTGCACTGGCCCTCCTCTGTGTGTGTGTGTGTGTGTGTGTAGTGTACCTCTGACAGGGGGATGAGCAGCGTGCACTGGCCCTCCTCTCTGTGTGTGTGTGTGTGTGTGTGTGTGTGGTGTACCTCTGACAGGGGGATGAGCAGCGTGCACTGGCCCTCCTCTCTCTGTGTGTGTGTGTGTGTGTGTGTGTGTGTGTGTGTGTGTGTGTGTGGTGTACCTCTGACAGGGGGATGAGCAGCGTGCACTGGCCCTCCTCTGTGTGTGTGTGTGTGTGTGTGTGTGTGGTGTACCTCTGACAGGGGGATGAGCAGCGTGCACTGGCCCTCCTCTCTCTGTGTGTGTGTGTGTGTGTGTGTGTGTGTGTGTGTGTGTGTGGTGTACCTCTGACAGGGGGATGAGCAGCGTGCACTGGCCCTCCTCTCTGTGTGTGTGTGTGTGTGTGTGTGTGTGGTGTACCTCTGACAGGGGGATGAGCAGCGTGCACTGGCCCTCCTCTCTGTGTGTGTGTGTGTGTGTGTGTGTGTGGTGTACCTCTGACAGGGGGATGAGCAGCGTGCACTGGCCCTCCTCTCTGTGTGTGTGTGTGTAGTAGTAGTGGTGTACAGTACCTCTGACAGGGGGATGAGCAGAGTGCACTGGCCCTCCTCTCTGTGTGTGTGTGTAGTAGTAGTGGTGTACCTCTGACAGGGGGATGAGCAGCGTGCACTGGCCCTCCTCTCTGTGTGTGTGTGTAGTAGTAGTGGTGTACCTCTGACAGGGGGATGAGCAGCGTGCACTGGCCCTCCTCTCGGCTGGAGAAGCACAGGTACCCGTCGGTGGTGTAGAGGGTCCCGGCGCTGTGCCGGCGGTTGTGGGGCGTCCACACGGAGCAGGACGCCACCTCGTAGAGCTTCTCGCCGCGCGGCAGCCGGAACAGAGCCAGCACGTACTCCCTGAGCGCCTGCTCCTCCAGCACCCTGAACGCACCACACGCACGGGGACAATGGAGGTTATAGCAGCACGTACTCCCTGAGCGCCTGCTCCTCCAGCACCCTGAACCATTTACAATAGAGGCATTTAGCAGACGCTCTGGATCCAGAGCCACTTACATTAAGCAAGAACAAAAGCATGGCATACATCACATATATAAAAAGTAGTTATCGTGAATCATGTATAAACTAAGAACGCAACAGTGGAGTATCTATGTCAACTATACATACTATACTATATTATATATTATACAATATACATGTGTACTATAAAGTGCTATGACTACCGTAATTTCCGGACTATAAGGCGCACCTGAATATAAGCCGCACCAGCCAAATTTAGGGAAAATCCCAAATATGTACGTATACAAGCCGCACCGGACTATAAGCCGCAGGTGGCCCCCTAGTGGCCGTTTCGTTAGCAAAAACCCATAGATAAGCCGCACCGTTGTATAAGCCGGAAATTACGGTACATAAAATGCAATTCTAGTGCTGTCTAGGTAACGAGCTATAAGTCTGCCTAAAATACTATCTACTAAGTCTACATAAAGTGCTATCTAAGGGGCTAGGCTAGGGCAAGTGCTACGGGCCATGGTGGAGTCTGAAGAGGTGGGTTTTCAGACTACGGCGGAAGATTGGGAGTGAGGCTGCAGTTCTGACTGTGATGGTTCCATAGTTTTGGAGCCAGAAGGGAGAAGAGTTTGGGACGTGTGGAGCGTTGTCCCGGCGTTTTTAGTGAAGGTACCTCCAGCTTCCCGTTGCGTTGGCTGATCCGAGTGCGCGGGGGTAAACGCACCACACACACGTGAACAATGGAGCGGGTAAGAGGTTATAGCAGGCAGTCATACGCTAACAATTAACCTTAACTTAATTGTATGCCCTACTACTTCGTCACACTACAGTCTCACACAAAAATTGCTAAAATAGCTAAGTTATTTAAGTCAAAGTATAAACCCGCCTCTCCCTGGCCAGCCGGGGCGCCTGATGGAGGGGAAAGGACCTGGTTGGAATAACGTGTTCCTTCCACGCGCTACGTCCAACCGGGGAAACTCCCCCCCCCCCCCCCCTCAGGTGAAAAGAAGCGGCTTGGACTCCTCATGCATTGAAGCCAAGGCAGTCAGTCCGCTGCCCTCCCCAGGTTGGCAGAGGGAAGTGTAGAGCATTTCCTGAAAAGTAACGGTTTTGTGTGAAACAAAAGTAATCTCACAACAACTGAAAGGTTTTCTTAGGCCAAGATCCAATCTGTGATTGGGGAAATGGTGTAAAAGGACCCCCCCCCCCCCCATCTGAAAATATGTTGTTCCAGGGACCCTCCAGAAGCAAAGTTAAAAATGTTCGCTCTGAAACATTATATTCAAAGATTTGCATCACATTTCACGATTCTTCAAAGACAGTAGATCTACAAGCTCATAGCGCTTTGCGTGGCACTCAGTGCCGTGTTATGAGCTTGTAGATCTGCTATTTTTCAAAGTATAATTACTAAAGTATAACATAATCCGTAAAACACCAAAAAGGGGTTCCCTTCCTGAATGGGTTAACAATTAGCACAATATGTAAAAAATTATGACGTTTTGGTTTGTATCATTCTCATTCCATTCCTGCAATCCTGCATACAAACCAACCAAACACCAAGTCAATGCTAACCTGAAGCTGCCAGATGAGGGCGGTATTGGGTAACCATGTTCCCCAACACAGCACTCATCTGGGATCTCTCAGGGAGTTGAGCTGACACAAATCCGTTCCGTACCGAACCAATCAGCGTGAGCTAAGGGCGGGATATGTGCGAAACCGGATGTGAAGCTATATAGACACGTCAATATGATTGGTTGTGTTTGCACGCCCACACGGTGATAGACAGACGGTCCCATCCAATCATCTACCAAGTATCTTGAAAAAAAGGAACAGCCCCGTCATCGAATTTGCTTCCGCAATCCCAGATCCCAATAAGCTGTGAAACAAATTTGTGTAGCAAGCTTCTTGGATCTGGCAGCGTCAGGTTAAGTCAATGCAGCCAGCCTATGGAAACCAAATTACTTTAGAGAACTTTAATCCATGGGATGTGTGTGTGTGTGTGTGTGTGTGTGTGTGTGTGTGTGTGTGTGTCTGACCCGACCCAGATAGATACTTCGGTGGGAAGAATAAGCTGCTCTGGCTGGGGCGATTTCTTTAAGCAGAAACTAGCTGACATATGCTGTTCTATAGAGCCTAAAGGGAGCTCTGTTCACTCGCTACAGGGAGACTTCTATTCATACTGTACTCCAGTTTTGGGTGATACGGTGACCACCGCGGTGGTTGGGAAAACTACAACATGACGTCACGAAAACTACAACATGACGTCACGCCACGCCTGACAGCCATAAGACAGGACTTTACTCCCTGTGCCACTAGGTGGAAGCAGAGTGTAGGTACAGTAATGCCTTGCCAGGGCCATTTCCCTATATTTGAGCATTTTCATTTCCGCTTTCCCGGCTTAGGAGGCCGCCATTGTAAAGATTGGCTAATATTAGCAGTAGCTCACACCGTTTGCCTTTCGCCAGATCAAAACCACGGACAGCGCTCGTAGTTCCAGAGATACGAGGCATAGAAGATCCTACTTTGACTGGACCTCTATGGGGGCGGAGTGCAAAGATCCTGGTCCTGGGGGTGACGAAGGCGTTGCCTAGCAACCGGGACAATGTTAAAAGTAGATTTTCGGCTAAACCGTTGCGTATTTGGTGTAAAGCTTTAGGTACTTAGCAGACAATGTACCTATAGGGGAGGGTACGAATATCTTCGAACTTAGCAATAAAAGAGTTAACCCGGTCGATGCCAAATTTTGCACACACACTCCCTGGATGCCAACGATGAACCTCTGCCCCAAAAAAACGGCCTGTTATAGCGCCACCAGGAGGCCGCTTTGTGCAAAACAAGTTTTTGCACAGTACACCTACAGATTTTGTCCAAACAAAAGCAAATTGGTACACAGTCTCTCTAGATCCATTCAACGAAACCGGTCTTTCAGATTTCTCAGACTCCATCCTGATTGGTTAAGATTGGCTTCCAAAGTTCACAGGAGTGCTCAGTTTCAAACAAAATGCTGCAAATCAAAAATGAACACATCGCGTGATTTCCGTGAAATTGTGCACGCACATTCCCACTAGGCCGAGGAAGAAATGCCACATGAACAATTTCAACTCAGCCTCAAGGTGGCGCTATAACTGGCCGAAAAGTGTTTTTACCTCTAATTTACTTTTGTTGCCCTTTTATCCAACCACCACATGAATGCAAGCTGCAATGTCCTACATTCCTATCCTGGTGGAGACCTGTGCCCAGAAGGGCACTTTTTCTAGTTGCCTTTGTCTTGCTCTTTATCGACACTGGGCTAGACCCACCCACCCCCCCCCCCCCCCCCCCACACACACACACACACACGTTCCTATAGATTCCTCAGCATACATGTGAAGAGGAACACAGACATTTGGACATGTTGTGTGCCTCTAGGCATAGGTTATGATCAGTAATGCACAACTGACCTATTTCACTGACAGCCACAAGTGCCGTTTCTGCTTGGAACTTGAAGCTTATTGTGGTCGGGCCGAAACCTTGCATCTCCATATTTCATTTATTATTTTGGTAAATTAATGACATACATTGTCGAGGGTTGCGCAAACGTAGCAAGAATAGCTGATCTACAAGCTCACAACCTGATGCATTGTGAGCTTGTAGAACATTTTTGTGGTCTATGGGTTTATATATAGCTCTTCAAGCTCACAATATTTGTGAGCCCCCCCCTGGCTGTATTCATGGAGACAGTGAATTTCAGACAACCATTAAAAGCTCAGTGTTGAGAGATTGTTGAGAGAGAGACAGAGAGAGAGAGAGAGAGAGAGAGAGAGAGAGAGAGAGAGAGAGAGAGAGAGAGAGAGTCTCCACTCCAGAGACTATTCTGGTCAATCATAAATAGGCCAGGCAGCTGTTTACTTCCTGTTATGGGGTTGAGGTATTTATTTACATTAAGTTACTAAGAATGGCGGCGGGGGGGACGGACACAAATGGCTCCCGTCTTGTATAATAGTGTTTATACATGGAGGAGGTGGATTACTCAGATGTAGTAAGTAGGCTATAGGGCCGGGCTTTGTGAGCATGTGGTCGTTTGTACGTTTGGGTCTGCGTAGTGGATGCGTGGTGATGTGAGCTCATTG
Organism: Protomyctophum parallelum; assembly: GCF_964188405.1. Classification (NCBI taxonomy): domain Eukaryota; kingdom Metazoa; phylum Chordata; class Actinopteri; order Myctophiformes; family Myctophidae; genus Protomyctophum; species Protomyctophum parallelum. The sequence continues at coordinate 6,647,262 of NC_139707.1, read as the reverse complement.
GGCTACCGTCTACAGCGCGTGACACCGCCATAAGACGGAGCATACATTCATTGTGTAAGAAGTGCAGCAACGTTGGGCGCCCGCTGGCCAAGTGGTCCAGGCGCATGCCACATATTATCCCATTCTGACCTGAGATCAGATTCATACGAGGTTTCCACTGGACACACACTGGTCTGATTAACCCATTCTGACCTGAGATCAGATTCTAGAAATGTCAGTCGCTCTTCGATTTTTCAAAAATAGCAGACCTACAAGCTCGTATCGCGCCACTCGGTGGCGCGATATGAGCTTGTAGATCTGCTATTTTTCAATAGCTAAAGCATAACATGATGCCGACACCAAAATGGGTGCCCGGTCTAAAAGTGCGTCGCGTGTTCGAGTACCGTTCATGACGACATTTGCTGCGTGTCTCTCCGCTTCTCTCTCTCTCTCCCTCTTTTCTGTCTGTCTTCACTTGATACCATCAATAAAAAGGCAGAAAAGCCAGAAACAAATCTTTTAAAAAAACAAGAAAAGTGCAGCAACGTTGATACGTTTTATTTTGCTTTGGTTTCCTTTGTCTATGTAACAACTCATTTAAATATTAATAAGGTGGGCATAATAAGCTCCGGCTTAAACCTTTTCGACCAATTGCAACATGTTAACCTTTATTCTGTATATGCTATAACTGCTGTGATAAACCATGACTGGTTTATCACTAAACCCTCCCTCCCTGACTGACGAACTTAACACAACGACGGGAGAAAGATGAGTCAGGCTGTCTAATAAGCAGAGAGGTTACCTTTCACCTACAACAAGAATGCAACAAGGTGAATTTACAAGATAGAAATCCCCCCCCCCCCCCTCACACACTCACACACACACACACACACACACACACACACACACACACACACACACACACACAGGACACAACAGTGCCAACTTAAGTGGCTCTCAGCTGCTGTGAATCAGACTGTGATTTATAGCGTACAGACATTGTTACAGTCTGTGCACGTTTCCCCCCCCTCTGAATGCAAAGCAACATCTTTTCTCCTTTGCAATATTTTAATCTAGGTTTGCTTTTTTTAATGTCTTAAATGTAAAGCAGTGTGCTTCTGTATTGTAGTGTATGTGTTATTTTTTACATACATGCAATATGAAAAGATGAGTACAATGGACCAAACGGAAACAAGGCCCCTAAGTCTGTGTCATCCTCTGTTAGCACAACCTTTGACTGTACTGCCTGTACTGTTAACAATCATGCTAATAAAGTATTCAATCAATCAATTAATGCTGCATGCTTTGTGTGAATTATTATTATTATTATTATAAAAATGTCAATGGACTTTCCCACTCATTTAACCGTTTCCGTCTGTAGGACGTAGCCACACGTCCTAGGGAATCCAACCGACGCATGCATTGGACGTGTGTACACTACACGTCCTAGGGAATCCTCAATGATATCAGGCGAGGGGAGAATATTCTGAATCTTTTCCTTTTTTAATTTTTCCAGTCGGACACTCGGCCACCGTAGAGCGAAGCCTACAGTCATATTAGCTTACCGTTAGCCTACGGTCATATTAGCTTACCGTTAGCCTACGGTCATATTAGCTTACCGTTAGCCTACGGCCATATTAGCTTACCGTTAGCCTACGGTCATATTAGCTTACCGTTAGCCTACGGTCATATTAGCTTACCGTTAGCACGGCAGAAAGAATGCCTCGTCTCTCCTAACCCATTCTGACCGGGCACCCATTTTGGTGTTAGCATCATGTTATGCTTTAGCTATTGAAAAATAGCAGATCTACAAGCTCATAGCGCGCCACCGAGTGGCGCGATACGAGCTTGTAGGTCTGCTATTTTTGAAAAAAATCGAAGAACGACTGACATTTTTAGAAATCTGATCTCAGGTCAGAATGGGGTTAATCAGACCAGTGTGTGTCCAGTGGAAACCTTGTATGAATCTGATCTCAGGTCAGAATGGGCTAATCCAGGGCGCTCTCCGTGGTTTTGATCTGATGGATATACTAAGCGCTTCATTTCTGACTTCAACATGCCTCTCATTCATAATAGGAACGCTTTTTGGATCATGTATCGTATAAATGAATGAATGGGGGAAGGGGGGGGGGGGGGGGGGCATTCTATTTTGAAGGAATCTTGGCACTGATTGTGTTTTAAAAAAGAAAACCTCTCATAGTGTCAAATGGTTTCGGTCCACTAAGTTGATACTATGACATGTTGTGACCTGCCTCCTTTGGCGTCTGGTAGCCCATTTGACATGTTGTGACCTGCCTCCTTTGGCGTCTGGCAGCCCATTTGATTCAACTCCAATTCAATTCCCACACACACATTATGCATCGTTGTTGTCAGGCAGAACGCTCTTATCTCCTTGGGCTGTATTTTGCATGTCTTAAGTACCAGGTCTTATTCCCTAACTTGAGTAAACTAAAGACCTGGAGGCGTGGTCAATGCTCTTTGGCCACTCAGAAAAGCCAAATGGCATTGATCACGCCTCCAGGTCTTTAGTTTACTCAAGTTAGGGAATAAGACCTGGTACTTAAGACACGCAAAATACAGCCCCCAATCTCCTCTAGATTATTTGTTCCTGTGTATCAGTGGTTTTCAACAATAAAGCACAAACATGAACCTTTCATATCAAGGCCCATTCGTTATTCTGCATTTGAGCCACGGACCACCATGTGATGAGGTTTAGCCTCTGGTGGGATAAAATAGACCTTTTAAGTAAGTACCCTTACTAATAAGAGTGTACTGCAGCCTGGCTGGGCAGCGACTTGTAACCCAAGGTCATAGACCAACGCTGCTTTGATATAGCAAGTGGTAAGAGACAAGAACTTCAGAATTCTCCCATGACAGACGAGCCTTCTGTCCTGCTTTCTAGGGGCGCCCTGGACAAACTGATATGAGCGAATTTGATTCTTGATGTAACAGGTCGCATTTACTTTTACTCATATTCATATGCTGTTCTTATTCATTTCAGGGGAATTCCCCCCATGTAGTCAATAAATATATGCCAGTCTGAGGCTAATCGGTACCACCGAGTTCGGCCTTTATACAGTGGAATGATTTTTAATAGATGCAAGCTTTGGATGGTGGGTAATCTCTGTCTTTGTATTTGCCACCAGACGTTAGGATAAACAGAACACACACACACACAGTTATCACCTCTCAGACCCAAAACGTAGAATATGTTGTTATCGTTGGATAGAATTTGGTCCACATTTCCATGCCGTTTTGAATGCTGTATAAAATGAAACCAATTGGACCCATAAGCTAAGGGTCCATTTGGTTTCATCGTACGCTCTCAAGAGTTAAAAGTTCTATATGGCTCCATTTGGTTCCATCATTTAGCTGGGGACCACCTGGCTGGAACCCCATCAAGGACCACTGGTGGTCCCCGGACCACTGGTTGAAAACCACTGCCGTATATCAACGCCCTAATTGATCATACTGCAGTGTCACACAAAAGCATCAAACGTAGCAGATCCACAAGCCAGAAACGTTCCGAGCTACAGTATGTCCATCTCCTACTTCCTCTTCACGTGACCACCGCGCTCTCACTGTATACGGGGGCTGCCTGGAGCGCCACATTCACAGTCATATGAGCCCAGCGGCGCTTAAGACGCCCGCACGGCATGTGTTTGCAGGGCAATCAAGCACTCCCCTTCCCCAGTACAGCTACAGAGATGCGGAATCAGCTGATTGAAGGTGTGGGTTATCTGTGAAATTTACTAGGGCTGACCTCGATTAGTCGAATAGTCGACTAATCGATCGGAACGGGTCTCAGTCGACTGACCACCTCTTAGTCGGTGTTCATCAAAAAAAAAATTTTTGCCCCAAAAAATTGTATATAAAAATACAATATTTACAAAAATATACAAAAATATTGTATTATTCCACTAGGTCTGTGGGGGACATAAACACATTTGAACATTCTGACTGTTCAAATCTCCAATGTGCATGTGGAGTGTGTCTGCCTGTGTGGCAATGTGCCACTGCCTGTGACTTGAATCGCACAGTGCGCTGGCCTGATAGACTCCAGAATCTCAATCTCACCTGCTGTGCTCAATCTGGCTAATGACAAGCCTCTCAGTTGTTCAAAAAAAAGATTTAAACAGTCAGAATGTTCAAATGTGTTTATGTCCCCCACAGACCTAGTGGAATAATACAATATTTTTGTATATTTTTGTAAATATTGTATTTTTATATACAATTTTTTGGGGCAAACAATAATAATAATATATATATACCGTAATTTCCGGACTATAAGCCGCACCTGAATATAAGCCGCACCAGCCAAATTTAGGGAAAATCCCATATACAAGCCGCACCGGACTATAAGCCGCACCGGACTATAAGCCGCAGCTACGTTAGCTCAGAGCCTGAGATGGCTCTGCGTTAGCTGTAAAAATCCATAGATTAGCCGCACCGTTGTATAAGCCGCAGGGTTCAAATCATGGGTAAAAAGCCGCGGCTTATAGTCCGGAAATTACGGTATATATATATTTTTTTTTTTGCTCAGTCGACTATTAGTCGACTAACAGCAAATATATTCATCTATCAGTCGACTATGCAAATCCTTAGTCGGAGACAGCCCTAAAATTTACACAGGTCACGTGACGGTAACCAGCCAATCAGAATGAAGTATTGGGACTACCCGTTTTAGGAGTCATTCTCACTGTTGAAACAGAAATCACAGCAGAAACAGAAACCCATTTATGTACCCAATCTCATCTTCCAGTCTCTGCCTCTCTGCAGTTCCACGTGCTGCTATCCAAGTGGCCTATCCATTTAAACGCTGTGGTTTCCAGTAGGAAAGGGATGGGCAACTTTGACGATGGAGAGGGCCATTATATTTCCACACTCACTCCAGAGGGCCACATTGCATATTACTGTCGTAGCAAAGAATAGCGCCACACTGTGACACGCTGAGAGCTTGTAGATTGTCTATTTTTGCTATATTTGAATTGAAGTGCAGTTTTTGTTTATTTTGCCATTTTTGAATTGCCTACTTATTATACTTATGTTAACTTTATGAACTAATTACAAATACATTCGACATAAAAAAAGACAATAGCATTTTAATACTACTCATTAGCCTACTAATTTAGACCAAAGTAATTAAAGTGGGTCATGTTTGGAATTGTAACAGCTGAAATCAATAATATATCAATATTCTGATATTAACCCATGTTGGGCAGGAACACCTTTTGGTGTTAGCATTATGTTATGCTTTAGCTATTGAAAAATAGCAGATCTACAAGCTCATAGAGTAGCTACGAGCTTGTAGGTCTGCTATTTTAGAAAAATCAAAGAACGACTGACATAGAAACATAGCTTTTTCAGAAAACTGAATGGGTTAAGCATGTGGCCCCCGGGCCACCAGTTGCCCATGCACGAGGAGTCCAGTCCACAACCCTCCTTTCAGACCCGATAAAGATAGATATACAGATAGTAGATAAAGTACCATCTTACAGTGAGCATTAGTAAGTATACGGAACCAATTACATGAACATACGTTGAAGATGGTCCCAAAGTGCTCTTAACAATCGGCGTCATTGTTGTGGTCTAAACTGGGCACATCACGCAGTATGCACTCTTCCGATTCCACAAAACACTTAAAAAACCCGTTATTGTCTCATATAGAGAAGACAGGGTAATTGGCCGCAGCATTCTACCCACGTCGTCCCTTCATGTCCCGAGGGTGGCTGTCTGCTGACAACACTGTCTTTATGACCTCATCACGGTCACATGGTGTACGTTGTGTGTTTGAACAGTGCAGTAGACGTCCCAGAGCAGTAGCTTCTAAAACGAGACTCCGTGCAAACAACGCACCTCGCCACGTGTGCAATAATAATAACACGATCATTGTCATGTCAGCGACCCCACACCGCTCATGTGTGCCAGTAGACTTGGAGGTGTTGGAGTCACAAGTATTATGAAAAGCTCCGCACACTCAATCTGTGCAAACTCTTGCAGGCATCATTAGGCTAAAGGTTTTTTCTGGGGACCCCCTAGAACACCCCGAAGGACCCCTGGGGGTTCCCAGGCCCCACTTTGAGAACCACTGATGTGGTGCACGCAAAAAAAATCGCACATTTCCCTAAATTAAACCATTTGAACCCCATTTAATATTTTGGCATAAGACGCTGTACAAAAATAGCCTACAACCAAACGTTTGTCAGCTATTTTTATTTAAGAATTTCAGGAAATATAGGGACACCAGGTAGTGGTAAAAACAATATTATACAAATGGAAATGTACGTTCCCACTCACGTTTAAAATGTAACGTCTCATCGTCTAAAATGCTTTCAGGCCGCCATGTTCACACATCTTCTAGAACCACAATTTTAAGCTGTTGTGACTTGCCTCCAGTCCATTGGTGTCTGGTAGATGTTTTAGCTCAATTCCAAGAATGGAAAATTCTGACCAGTGTCTCAGTGAGGACAACTTTTGTATCAAAATAACAGTGCATTTTCAATGCTCACGTTAACCCATTCTGACCTGAGATCAGATTCATACGAGGTTTCCACTGGACACACACTGGTCTGATTAACCCATTCTGACCTGAGATCAGATTCTAGAAATGTCAGTCGCTCTTCGATTTTTCAAAAATAGCAGACCTACAAGCTCGTATCGCGCCACTCGGTGGCGCGATATGAGCTTGTAGATCTGCTATTTTTCAATAGCTAAAGCACAACATGATGCTGACACCAAAATGGGTGCCCGTTCAGAATGGGTTAAAAATGACCCCCAAAAAATGTATTCCCAATCTGGCCAGCCGGCAATCAAAGCAGTGCCGATACCTTGCCCACAATGTCTACCTCTCAGCTTTCCTACAGTCTAGCTCTATCTCAAGGGACAAAATGCTATTGCTAAGAGGAGTGGGCTGCACTCAGCAGCAATTTCTCATCTCACAAGGAGAAAAGCTAGGAAATGAATTGCAGCCCCAAAGTGTCCATATGGCGGAACTTCCATTCTATGCACTGTACTTCCATTCTATGCACTGTACTTCCATTCTATGCACTGAACTTCCATTCTATGCACTGAACTTCCATTCTATGCACTGAACTTCCATTCTATGCACTGTACTTCCATTCTATGCACTGAACTTCCATTCTATGCACTGTACTTCCATTCTATGCACTGTACTTCCATTCTATGCACTGAACTTCCATTCTATGCACTGTACTTCCATTCTATGCACTGTACTTCCATTCTATGCACTGAACTTCCATTCTATGCACTGTACTTCCATTCTATGCACTGTACTTCCATTCTATGCACTGTACTTCCATTCTATGCACTGTACTTCCATTCTATGCACTGTACTTCCATTCTATGCACTGAACTTCCATTCTATGCACTGAACTTCCATTCTATGCACTGAACTTCCATTCTATGCACTGTACTTCCATTCTATGCACTGAACTTCCATTCTATGCACTGTACTTCCATTCTATGCACTGTACTTCCATTCTATGCACTGTACTTCCATTCTATGCACTGTACTTCCATTCTATGCACTGTACTTCCATTCTATGCACTGTACTTCCATTCTATGCACTGTACCTCCATTCTATGCACTGTACTTCCATTCTATGCACTGAACTTCCATTCTATGCACTGAACTTCCATTCTATGCACTGTACTTCCATTCTATGCACTGTACTTCCATTCTATGCACTGAACTTCCATTCTATGCACTGAACTTCCATTCTATGCACTGTACTTCCATTCTATGCACTGTACTTCCATTCTATGCACTGTACTTCCATTCTATGCACTGTACTTCCATTCTATGCACTGTACTTTCCATTCTATGCACTGTACTTCCATTCTATGCACTGTACTTCCATTCTATGCACTGTACTTCCATTCTATGCACTGTACTTCCATTCTATGCACTGTACTTCCATTCTATGCACTGTACTTCCATTCTATGCACTGTACCTCCATTCTATGCACTGTACTTCCATTCTATGCACTGAACTTCCATTCTATGCACTGTACTTCCATTCTATGCACTGAACTTCCATTCTATGCACTGAACCTCCATTCTATGCACTGAACTTCCATTCTATGCACTGTACTTCCATTCTATGCACTGTACTTCCATTCTATGCACTGTACTTCCATTCTATGCACTGTACTTCCATTCTATGCACTGTACTTCCATTCTATGCACTGTACCTCCATTCTATGCACTGTACTTCCATTCTATGCACTGTACCTCCATTCTATGCACTGTACTTCCATTCTATGCACTGTACTTCCATTCTATGCACTGAACTTCCATTCTATGCACTGAACTTCCATTCTATGCACTGTACTTCCATTCTATGCACTGAACTTCCATTCTATGCACTGTACTTCCATTCTATGCACTGAACTTCCATTCTATGCACTGTACTTCCATTCTATGCACTGTACTTCCATTCTATGCACTGTACTTCCATTCTATGCACTGTACTTCCATTCTATGCACTGTACTTCCATTCTATGCACTGTACTTCCATTCTATGCACTGTACTTCCATTCTATGCACTGAACTTCCATTATATGCACTGTACTTCCATTCTATGCACTGTACTTCCATTCTATGCACTGAACTTCCATTCTATGCACTGTACTTCCATTCTATGCACTGTACTTCCATTCTATGCACTGTACTTCCATTCTATGCACTGTACTTCCATTCTATGCACTGTACTTCCATTCTATGCACTGTACTTCCATTCTATGCACTGTACTTCCATTCTATGCACTGTACTTCCATTCTATGCACTGTACTTCCATTCTATGCACTGTACTTCCATTCTATGCACTGTACTTCCATTCTATGCACTGAACTTCCATTCTATGCACTGAACTTCCATTCTATGCACTGAACTTCCATTCTATGCACTGAACTTCCATTCTATGCACTGTACTTCCATTCTATGCACTGTACTTCCATTCTATGCACTGTACTTCCATTCTATGCACTGAACTTCCATTCTATGCACTGAACTTCCATTCTATGCACTGTACTTCCATTCTATGCACTGTACTTCCATTCTATGCACTGTACTTCCATTCAGTGCACTGTACTTCCATTCTATGCACTGTACTTCCATTCTATGCACTGTACTTCCATTCTATGCACTGAACTTCCATTCTATGCACTGTACTTCCATTCTATGCACTGAACTTCCATTCTATGCACTGTACTTCCATTCTATGCACTGTACTTCCATTCTATGCACTGAACTTCCATTCTATGCACTGTACTTCCATTCTATGCACTGTACTTCCATTCTATGCACTGTACTTCCATTCTATGCACTGTACTTCCATTCTATGCACTGAACTTCCATTCTATGCACTGAACTTCCATTCTATGCACTGTACTTCCATTCTATGCACTGTACTTCCATTCTATGCACTGTACTTCCATTCTATGCACTGTACTTCCATTCTATGCACTGAACTTCCATTCTATGCACTGTACTTCCATTCTATGCACTGTACTTCCATTCTATGCACTGTACTTCCATTCTATGCACTGTACTTCCATTCTATGCACTGTACTTCCATTCTATGCACTGTACTTCCATTCTATGCACTGTACTTCCATTCTATGCACTGTACTTCCATTCTATGCACTGAACTTCCATTCTATGCACTGTACTTCCATTCTATGCACTGTACTTCCATTCTATGCACTGTACTTCCATTCTATGCACTGTACTTCCATTCTATGCACTGTACTTTCCATTCTATGCACTGAACTTCCATTCTATGCACTGTACTTCCATTCTATGCACTGTACTTCCATTCTATGCACTGTACTTCCATTCTATGCACTGAACTTCCATTCTATGCACTGTACTTCCATTCTATGCACTGTACTTCCATTCTATGCACTGTACTTCCATTCTATGCACTGAACTTCCATTCTATGCACTGAACTTCCATTCTATGCACTGTACTTCCATTCTATGCACTGTACTTCCATTCTATGCACTGAACTTCCATTCTATGCACTGAACTTCCATTCTATGCACTGTACTTCCATTCTATGCACTGTACTTCCATTCTATGCACTGTACTTCCATTCTATGCACTGTACTTCCATTCTATGCACTGTACTTCAATTCTATGCACTGAACTTCCATTCTATGCACTGAACTTCCATTCTATGCACTGAACTTCCATTCTATGCACTGTACTTCCATTCTATGCACTGTACTTCCATTCTATGCACTGTACTTCCATTCTATGCACTGTACTTCCATTCTATGCACTGTACTTCCATTCTATGCACTGAACTTCCATTCTATGCACTGTACTTCCATTCTATGCACTGTACTTCCATTCTATGCAATGTACTTCCATTCTATGCACTGTACTTCCATTCTATGCACTGTACTTCCATTCTATGCACTGTACTTCCATTCTATGCACTGTACTTTCCATTCTATGCACTGAACTTCCATTCTATGCACTGAACTTCCATTCTATGCACTGTACTTCCATTCTATGCACTGTACTTCCATTCTATGCACTGAACTTCCATTCTATGCACTGTACTTCCATTCTATGCACTGAACTTCCATTCTATGCACTGTACTTCCATTCTATGCACTGTACTTCCATTCTATGCACTGAACTTCCATTCTATGCACTGTACTTCCATTCTATCCACTGTACTTCCATTCTATGCACTGAACTTCCATTCTATGCACTGAACTTCCATTCTATGCACTGTACTTCCATTCTATGCACTGTACTTCCATTCTATGCACTGTACTTCCATTCTATGCACTGTACTTCCATTCTATGCACTGTACTTCCATTCTATGCACTGTACTTCCATTCTATGCACTGTACTTCCATTCTATGCACTGAACTTCCATTCTATGCACTGTACTTCATTCTATGCTCTGTACTTCCATTCTATGCACTGAACTTCCATTCTATGCACTGTACTTCCATTCTATGCACTGTACTTCCATTCTATGCACTGTACTTCCATTCTATGCACTGAACTTCCATTCTATGCACTGTACTTCCATTCTATGCACTGTACTTCCATTCTATGCACTGTACTTCCATTCTATGCACTGAACTTCCATTCTATGCACTGTACTTCCATTCTATGCACTGTACTTCCATTCTATGCACTGAACTTCCATTCTATGCACTGTACTTCCATTCTATGCACTGTACTTCCATTCTATGCACTGAACTTCCATTCTATGCACTGTACTTCCATTCTATGCACTGTACTTCCATTCTATGCACTGAACTTCCATTCTATGCACTGAACTTCCATTCTATGCACTGAACTTCCATTCTATGCACTGAACTTCCATTCTATGCACTGTACTTCCATTCTATGCACTGAACTTCCATTCTATGCACTGAACTTCCATTCTATGCACTGAACTTCCATTCTATGCACTGTACTTCCATTCTATGCACTGAACTTCCATTCTATGCACTGTACTTCCATTCTATGCACTGAACTTCCATTCTATGCACTGTACTTCCATTCTATGCACTGAACTTCCATTCTATGCACTGTACTTCCATTCTATGCACTGTACTTCCATTCTATGCACTGTACTTCCATTCTATGCACTGTACTTCCATTCTATGCACTGTACTTCCATTCTATGCACTGAACCTCCATTCTATGCACTGTACTTCCATTCTATGCACTGAACCTCCATTCTATGCACTGAACCTCCATTCTATGCACTGTACTTCCATTCTATGCACTGTACTTCCATTCTATGCACTGTACTTCCATTCTATGCACTGAACTTCCATTCTATGCACTGTACTTCCATTCTATGCACTGTACTTCCATTCTATGCACTGTACTTCCATTCTATGCACTGAACTTCCATTCTATGCACTGTACCTCCATTCTATGCACTGTACTTCCATTCTATGCACTGAACTTCCATTCTATGCACTGTACTTCCATTCTATGCACTGTACTTTCATTCTATGCACTGTACTTTCATTCTATGCACTGAACCTCCATTCTATGCACTGTACTTCCATTCTATGCACTGTACTTCCATTCTATGCACTGTACTTCCATTCTATGCACTGTACTTCCATTCTATGCACTGTACTTCCATTCTATGCACTGTACTTCCATTCTATGCACTGAACTTCCATTCTATGCACTGTACTTCCATTCTATGCACTGTACTTCCATTCTATGCACTGTACTTCCATTCTATGCACTGTACTTCCATTCTATGCACTGTACTTCCATTCTATGCACTGTACTTTCATTCTATGCACTGTACTTCCATTCTATGCACTGTACTTCCATTCTATGCACTGAACCTCCATTCTATGCACTGTACTTCCATTCTATGCACTGTACTTCCATTCTATGCACTGAACCTCCATTCTATGCACTGAACCTCCATTCTATGCACTGTACTTCCATTCTATGCACTGTACTTCCATTCTATGCACTGTACTTTCATTCTATGCACTGAACTTCCATTCTATGCACTGTACTTTCATTCTATGCACTGTACTTCCATTCTATGCACTGTACTTCCATTCTATGCACTGTACTTCCATTCTATGCACTGTACTTTCATTCTATGCACTGTACTTCCATTCTATGCACTGTACTTCCATTCTATGCACTGAACCTCCATTCTATGCACTGTACTTCCATTCTATGCACTGTACTTCCATTCTATGCACTGAACTTCCATTCTATGCACTGAACTTCCATTCTATGCACTGAACTTCCATTCTATGCACTGAACCTCCATTCTATGCACTGTACTTCCATTCTATGCACTGTACTTCCATTCTATGCACTGTACTTTCATTCTATGCACTGAACTTCCATTCTATGCACTGAACTTCCATTCTATGCACTGTACTTCCATTCTATGCACTGAACCTCCATTCTATGCACTGAACTTCCATTCTATGCACTGTACTTCCATTCTATGCACTGTACTTCCATTCTATGCACTGTACTTCCATTCTATGCACTGTACTTCCATTCTATGCACTGAACTTCCATTCTATGCACTGTACTTCCATTCTATGCACTGTACTTCCATTCTATGCACTGTACTTCCATTCTATGCACTGTACTTCCATTCTATGCACTGTACTTCCATTCTATGCACTGTACTTCCATTCTATGCACTGAACCTCCATTCTATGCACTGTACTTCCATTCTATGCACTGTACTTCCATTCTATGCACTGAACCTCCATTCTATGCACTGAACCTCCATTCTATGCACTGTACTTCCATTCTATGCACTGTACTTCCATTCTATGCACTGTACTTTCATTCTATGCACTGAACTTCCATTCTATGCACTGAACTTCCATTCTATGCACTGTACTTCCATTCTATGCACTGAACCTCCATTCTATGCACTGTACTTCCATTCTATGCACTGAACCTCCATTCTATGCACTGAACTTCCATTCTATGCACTGTACTTCCATTCTATGCACTGAACTTCCATTCTATGCACTGAACTTCCATTCTATGCACTGAACTTCCATTCTATGCACTGTACTTCCATTCTATGCACTGTACTTCCATTCTATGCACTGAACTTCCATTCTATGCACTGAACTTCCATTCTATGCACTGTACTTCCATTCTATGCACTGAACTTCCATTCTATGCACTGAACTTCCATTCTATGCACTGTACTTCCATTCTATGCACTGTACTTCCATTCTATGCACTGAACTTCCATTCTATGCACTGTACTTCCATTCTATGCACTGAACTTCCATTCTATGCACTGTACTTCCATTCTATGCACTGTACTTCCATTCTATGCACTGAACTTCCATTCTATGCACTGAACTTCCATTCTATGCACTGTACTTCCATTCTATGCACTGAACTTCCATTCTATGCACTGAACTTCCATTCTATGCACTGTACTTCCATTCTATGCACTGAACCTCCATTCTATGCACTGTACTTCCATTCTATGCACTGTACTTCCATTCTATGCACTGTACTTCCATTCTATGCACTGTACTTCCATTCTATGCACTGTACTTCCATTCTATGCACTGTACTTCCATTCTATGCACTGTACTTCCATTCTATGCACTGTACTTCCATTCTATGCACTGAACTTCCATTCTATGCACTGTACTTCCATTCTATGCACTGCACTTCTTTGTTTTTTTTACCAAACCAGTATTCATGCGTTGACACAGCATTCAAATAACTTCCTTTGTCTGCACTTCCTGTACTTCCGCTTAACCCATTCTGACCTGAGATCAGATTCATACGAGGTTTCCACTGGACACACACTGGTCTGATGAACCCATTCTGACCTGAGATCAGATTCTAAAAAATGTCAGTCGTTCTTCCGATTTTTCAAAAAATAGCAGACCTACAAGCTCATATCGCGCCACTCGGTGGCGCGATACGAGCTTGTAGATCTGCTATTTTTAAATAGCTAAAGCATAACACGATGCCAACACCAAAATGGGTGCCCGTTCAGAATGGGTTAAGACACTTTCACGTTCTCGTCTCTGGTACAAAACATTTTCGGGTATTTTCTATCTTTGTATTCATCTATTAAAAGTATTACTGTATATGAATGACTGACTATCTGTCGAGTATTGCGTTCTGCATCTCGACTACATTGAAAATGATGGCCTGCCCCATAACTGTACTCTGAGTACAAATAAAGGTTATGATGATGATGATGATGAATATGATGATAAGCATTTTACAAAATGTACTGTGGGTTCAGGTTGTTCAACGTTCTGGGAGCCGTTTGGGAGACGTATATATTTTTATATCTCGTAGCTAGCACAAATCTCAGTGCAGGAACCGAAGACGGGAAGTCTAAATCCGTGCTTCTCAACCAGTGGTCCGGGGACCACCAGTGGTCCTTGATGGGATTCGAGTTGGTAACCAAATGGACCCTTATTAGATCTCTTGAGTGATCAATTTATTGAGTGAGTATAAAATTTAATAAAAATCACACCCGTGTGAACTGAGTGGTGCAACCCCCCCCCCCCCCCGCCTCTCTCTCATTAGCAGGCAACAGTGCAGCACTATCTCTCTCTCCGTTTCTGGCACAACAGCGCCCCTACTGGTACTAGTCATACTGGTGCTCATTAACGTCACATAGGTGTACACATAGGTGAACACGGACATTGCTATTCCTTGGAGTGGTTGCACCACTCAAAAATTGGTTTTATTTTATGCTCTTAAGAGTAAAGTTATGGTTAAACATCTGCATTAATTAATTTACAATAAGTCTACATAAAATTACTAGATAAGTCTTGGTCTGAGAGGCTAATGGTGGTCGAATAAACAATAGACCTTGATATGAAAAGCTTTGAAAACCACTGGTCAAAATATTCATTTTTCAAGCTCCCAAGACAACATTGTCCTCTGAACAACATCTATTCATCAGAATCTACTATACTCGTGGGGACAAGTAATACGCACGAACGCGCACACACACACACACACACACACACACACACACACACACACACACACACACACACACACACACACACACACACACACACACACACACACACACAAACTCACCCACCCACACCCTGACCTCTTAGTAATGCAGGGAACCTGACCTCTTAGTAATGCACGGAACCTGACCTCTTAGTAATGCACAGAACCTGACCTCTTAGTAATGCACGGAACCTGACCTCTTAGTAATGCACAGAACCTGACCTCTTAGTAATGCAGGGAACCTGACCTCTTAGTAATGCACGGAACCTGACCTCTTAGTAATGCACGGAACCTGACCTTTTAGTAATGCACGGAACCTGACCTTTTAGTAATGCACAGAACCTGACCTTTTAGTAATGCATGGAACCTGACCTCTTAGTAATGCACGGAACCTGACCTCTTAGTAATGCACGGAACCTGACCTCTTAGTAATGCATGGAACCTGACCTCTTAGTAATGCACAGAACCTGACCTTTTAGTAATGCACGGAACCTGACCTTTTAGTAATGCACGGAACCTGACCTCTTAGTAATGCATGGAACCTGACCTCTCAGTAATGCACAGAACCTGACCTCTTAGTAATGCATGGAACCTGACCTCTTAGTAATGCATGGAACCTGACCTCTTAGTAATGCATGGAACCTGACCTCTTAGTAATGCACAGAACCTGACCTCTTAGTAATGCATGGAACCTGACCTCTTAGTAATGCATGGAACCTGACCTCTTAGTAATGCACAGGACCTGACCTCTTAGTAATGCACAGAACCTGACCTCTTAGTAATGCACAGAACCTGACCTCTCAGTAATGCGCGGAACCTGACCTCTTAGTAATGCACGGAACCTGACCTCTTAGTAATGCACGGAACCTGACCTCTCAGTAATGCACGGAACCTGACCTCTTCGTAATGCGGGCGGGTTGAACCTGACCTCTCAGTAATGCACGGAACCTGACCTCTTCGTAATGCGGGCGGGTTGAACCTGACCTCTTAGTAATGCGGGCGGGTTGAACCTGACCTCTTAGTAATGCGGGCGGGTTGCTGCAGGATATAGTCCAGCTCCAGCCCTTCGCTCTCCAGCAGCCTTCGGAGGGCGATGTCAGCCAGCTGACCTATGACCCCGAAGGCCTCGTCCAGGCTCAGGAACATGGAGAAGTCCCTCTGGCGCTGCCTGGTGCTGACGCGAACCACCTCCGTCATCAGGCCCGCCGACACGCGCTCCACGCGAGTCACCTCCGCCCAGGGGACCACGAACTTGACTGCAGAGAAGAGAACGTACTTGACATGTTTACATACAGTACATACATGCTGTACTTCAACTGGCATGCTGGCCAGAGCACATATTAACCACTTTCAACTCGACGTCGACATTTTGGGCATGTTGTGAACAAGCAAAACGGGCTCAACCAATGGGCTTGACTGTCCAGACATAATATAGCTCAATGATAAGGTCAGCTTTATGCAGCCTGTTGTGTTGAGTAGTTTTAAACCCATTCTGAACGGGAACCCATTTTGGTGTTAGCATCACGTTATGCTTTAGCTATTGAAAAATAGCAGATCTACAAGCTCATAGCGCGCCACCGAGTGGCGCGCTACGAGCTTGTAGGTCTGCCATTTTTGAAAAATCGAAGATCGAAAATCTGATCTCGGGTCAGAATGGGTTCATCAGACCAGTGTGTGTCCAGTGGAAACCTCGTATGAATCTGATCTCAGGTCAGAATGGCTTAACCTGAACCGGAAAACACATGTTTTCGTGCCCCTACATCGTGTGTCACTGTATACATTAGAGGTGCTCCGGTCAATCAGCCACCGATCGGTGATTCGCAATTTACCCAATCTGGAGAAACCGATCTATTATACAATTTAACCCATTTTGGGTGGGAACCCCTTTTGGTGTTTTAACCCATTCTGACCTGAGATCAGATTCATACGAGGTTTCCACTGGACACACACTGGTCTGATTAATCCCATTCTGACCTGAGATCAGATTCTAAAAAATGTCAGTCGTTCTTCGATTTTCAAAAAATAGCAGACCTACAAGCTCGTAGCGCGCCACTCGGTGGCGCGCTATGAGCTTGTAGATCTGCTATTTTTCAATAGCTAAAGCATAACATGATGCCAACACGAAATGGATGCCCGTTCAGAATGGGTTAACTAAGCATTATGTTATACTTTAGCTACTGAAAAATAGCAGATCTACAAGCTCATAGCGCGCCACTACGAGCTTGTAGGTCTGCTATTTTTGAAAGTCGTGAAAATGTGCCTGGAACTACATATTTTGAGATGGGGGGTCCATGGCACAATAGAGATAATTCTGGGGTCCTTGACATGAAAAAGGTTGAGCACCACTGACACATAGAAACATGGGTTTTTCAGAAAACTGTAAGGGTTTAGATTCAGAAGCCTTTTTTTTTATCGACCTCAGTCCAAAATGGGTATAAAGGTAAATCCGATATATAGTATACCGGTAATATCGTTTAGCATCTTTGTGACAGGGCTAAACATTCTCCATTCTCCCCTCCCCCCTCCCCCCTTCCCCCCACACACACAAACAGGAACAGTTTTGACGTGGGTTTCTGACATATAATAATTTTGGAAATATTCAAATGTTCCCCATGCACACAATCGCCATTGGCCGATCATGAAGAAAAACAAACGGTGATCGGTCCCAAAAAACCCGAACCTGTTCGGAGGACCTCTAGTACACATTGGTGGGGACCCATTCAGGACGGAAACCCCTTTTGGTGTTTTAAGGATTATGTTATACTTTAGCTATTGAAAAATAGCAGATCTACGAGCTTGTAGATCTTCTATTTGTGAAAAGTCGTGGAAAATGTGGTGCTTTCAGAGCGAACGTTTTGAACTAAAATACATATTTTTAGATGGGGGTCTGCGGCCAAATACAGATAATTCTGGGGGTCCTTGACATGAAAAAGGTTGAGCACCACTCACATAGAAACATAGGGTTTTTCAGAAAACTGTTCGGCTTCAGGTCTAAATGTGTTAAGGTGGACGGACCTTCTTTGCCCAGCAGGAAGGAGTAGAAGGCCATGTGGTTGATGCTGAGGTAGAGGAAACCCTGTCGAGGCACGCGTCCCTTCCAGCAGCAGCACGAGTAGTGGGTGACCAGCTTCTCCGACGGCGGGAGGCCAAAGTGACGCTCGAACTTCAGCAGCGCCTCCCGGAACTTCTCCGGGTCTTCCTCCTGGGCGGCCAGGCGGCCCCCGGTCTCCTCCGCTATCAGACCCTGGTGCAGAAGGAGAGGCCAAAAACTCGTTTGATATAAATGAAAATGCGCTAGTCCTAGCAAACCCGTCAGTTGGATTAGTTATGACGTTCCCACACGTCGTACGGTCTAAATGGGTTAACATTTTGAAGAGCTATATTCAAATAATAATCATTAATATAGACAGTTTGTGCAGTTAGTAAGTAACAGAAAATAAATGTTCAATGTTTTCACCATCTCTAGCAATGATTGCTATGGGAATACCGAGCTATCACGTATTCTATAACTATCCAATATCACTTAACACCACCTTTAACCAAATGAACCCTATCGTCTCTACTGTGGGGACGAACATTCTGCGGTGGGAAAAAGCCATTTTCGGCTATTCCCCGCGAAGATATTGGGTGTAGACGGAAGAAAAGGAGGTGTCTAAGTATTAGACCACCGACAGTAGAGGGTTTAACACATTTTTTACATAGGACGCCTAGGAAATTGTTTCCAGTTCATGGCTTTCAGAGTAAAAGCGCTCAGACAACTCCGGCACCCCAGAGCTCCTATTTTGAAGCACTTCCGGCACAGATAGTGTTTTAAGAGTGGTTAAACATACTTTGACTTTGCCTTTGACGAAGCTGGCGACATCCTCCTTGTTCTCGAACACGGACAGTGAGTGGAGCAGGTTGTGTAGCAGCCAATCCCAATGCTTGTTCACTTCCTGTATGGCAGCCCCTGAGGGACAAAAACAACAACAGAACTCTTACCATTGTTGACTCTGGGAAAGACTATATCGTTAAAACCGGGAAAAGCATCCGCTTTACATACAGGATACAGGATTTTTTTCTGAAAACTTTAGGTTAGGTTTTGGAAGATTTTTTTCTAAATCAGCCTCTGGTCTAAATGGATTAAGGGGTATTTCACTTTAAAACACAGACAGTTTTTAAATTGCTTGATTCAATAATTACATATATATTTGATATTCGGTTAATCAGAAATGTTCCACTCCTATTTGTAGGACGGAGCACTATAGTTTCAAGTGGTCAACGTGTTAAGTTGTTTTGTTTGATATGCTTTTTTTTTTTACCTTGTTCCAGTTTAATGATGGAGGCTTTATATCTCTGTCTGCATACGACTAACTTCCTCACTTTTCTGCTCCATTGCCTTCTGCCGTTACTGCTTTTGACCTTACTTACACAGGTTTTGTGCTTTTACTGTACTACACATCAATATTTAAAAGGGATATTTCCCATAACTTAAAACCTCATTTTAACCACGACAGATTCATTGAAAACCTTGGTGCTAGTGTGTTGTCTAGTACTGTCCTAATGTGTGAGGAAAAGTGAAATATCCCCTTTTAACCTCTTTCAAACTGGGTTCTCTAATGAATAATGATTCATGTTTTTTCAAAAAGACACTGTTGCAGCTCTACTGTACAAGCTCACAATGTTTGTTAACTGTCAACAGTTAAAATGGAGTTTGGCAGAGGGAGTGTAGAGATTACATTAGATAATTGACACTGGGTGAAAACATGGGTTTACAAAATTGTAGGAACTTGTGTCTGATCAAATCAATATAAAATGTCTAAATATTGAACCCGAGTTGCACACAAAAGTAGGTCAAATTACTCCAGAAGTGTTTTAACCCATTCTGACCCGAGATCAGATTCATACGAGGTTTCCACTGGACACACACTGACTGGTCTGATTAACCCATTCTGACCTGAGATCAGATTTAAAAAAATGTCAGTCGCTCTTCGATTTTTCAAAAAATAGCAGACCTACAAGCTCGTATCGCGCCATGAGCTTGTAGATATGAGCGATATGAGCTTGTAGATCTGCTATTTTTCAATAGCTAAAGCATAACATGATGCCAACACCAAAATGGGTGCCCGGTCAGAATGGGTTAAAGTGAAATATCCCTTTAACTAAATGCATGTGGGGGAAGAGGAACTACAGAATACGAAACAACAAAAGAAACCAGAACAGATGTTTTGTGTCCGCCTCGCTCGGAAGGCGTTATCCTCACCGCTAGCGATGACCCAGCTAAGCTGGGAGCCAGGGACCTGGAGGAGGATTCGGAAGGGTGTGACCCTGGCGTTGGAGTCCAGCACCGTGTCCAGAGCGCCCACCAGGAGACCTGAATGAATCAACACCACAACACAATGGTCAGCCTGCTGTTGTCACATCTTCTAAAGCAGTGGCTTTACTTTCAACCCTTTTCCTGTCAAGGTCCAGCCATTAATTATTCAGCATTTGAGCCACCAATAAGAATATTATATTGTCGTTGGAAGATTATGTCCACAATTTATCTATTGAAAAATAGCAGATCTACAAGCTCGTAGCGCGCCACCGAGTGGCGCGCTACGAGCTTGTAGATCTGCTATTTTTTTGAAAAATTGAAGAATGACTGACATAGAAACACAGCTTTTTCAGAAAACTGTCAGGATGTAGAAGACGTTTTAAGAATCTGATCTAAAGCATAACATAATAATGCTAACACCAAAAGGGGTTCCCGCCCCAAAATGGGATAACATAGGGCACTATGTAGCTTTTTGTTTTGTTAAGAGTAGCCAATTGTATGGGCGGTGTCTTTCCGGTTGTCATTGAATGTAAGGAATCCAAAAGTCTGTAATATGTATTGTTGTTGTTGTTGTACATCCCATGACCTCTTTTGTTTTTTTGTCTTTTGTTTTTTACTCATGCAGTTTTTTAATGTTGATGTTTCTGTTCTATTGTATGCCTTGTTTGTCTTTTGTGTCTGTCTTGCATATTCAAAAATTTAAAAAATAGAGTTAAAAAAAAAAAAAAGAGTAGCCAATTGTGTTTTACCCAATTAGGACCTGCCAATTGAAACTCATTGGCAGGTCCTAAATTGTTTCTTCTTCATACTTTACACAATTAAAATTTGATGTATGCTGTGTCTTTGCAGTTGCACAAGCTCAAGCCGTGTCTCACAAACGCAGAATGTGAAACTAACCGACTCGTTGAGTGCAGGGAGTCATCTTGACAAAATCAATAGTGTTCACGTGTACGTGTAGCCACAACACTGGAGTCTATTATTATCACATCAGCTCTCTGACAGAGCACAGAGAAGACAGACATTTCACAGCCTGATGTTAAGAGAGGCTAGGGGTTGAACTTCGCCTTCTTAGAACTGGGAGATCTGGTCCGAGCCATGTTTGAATTATAGGCTGATTTGATTTGCAAGATGCCTCCTCTCTTTTAATTAATTAAGAATCTAAAATTATCATAGTGGGTCGTGATTTGTCCGACAACAGTACAGTGTAGTTACTGTCCCGGGTCGCCCAGGGTTCTATACTAGGCCTCCTATACTAGCAAACCTTCAAAACAAAACAATTTGCTTGGAGGCAATTTTTGCCTCCCGGAATATGGATGCTAGAGTTAATATGGTTCGTAGTAAAGTAAGGCACTTCAGAATGACATGTAGCCCTGAACGATCAACAGTCAACACCACACGAGCAACAGCAGCAGGCCTATCAATCACTGTGTGCCTATCAATCACTGTGTGCCTATCAATCACTGTGTGCCTATCAATC
Organism: Protomyctophum parallelum; assembly: GCF_964188405.1. Taxonomy (NCBI): domain Eukaryota; kingdom Metazoa; phylum Chordata; class Actinopteri; order Myctophiformes; family Myctophidae; genus Protomyctophum; species Protomyctophum parallelum. Next base: position 6,624,972 of record NC_139707.1, on the reverse strand, counting down.
ACTGTGTACCTATCAGCGATTCCAACTGTCGACTGTCGATGATCCATCTCCAAGAAAATAGAGTCACTACCAGCTCTGTGGCTGTTACAAATACAATCCTAGTCTAGGGAATAATGCATTGTGACATGATTTTAAACATTAACAGAAAGACTTGACATATATTATGGCAAATCAATACATGTCACAATGAATGACAGAACCATTGTAGAGGACATCAGACAGGGCAGAAACAGAGAGAAGGGGAGGGGTGATTTTCTCTGACTAATCTAGTCGAGTCTCATTTAAAAACAGCAGTTAGTTAATGTGAAATTTGGGCATGACAAATAAAAGATACTCCAGCGACCAATTTAGCATAAATTGACTACAGAGAAGAGATGGTTTAATTAACCACCAAACAAACACTGCGAGGAATCTGCCCAAAGACATTGTGCTTTCTTGTTGGTGTGACCATCACCAAAATACAACATATATATATATATATATATATATTAGAGCTGGGACTCGATTAAAAAATAATAATCTAATTAATCAGAGGCTTTGCGATTAATTAATCTAGATTAATCGCATTTTAATCGCATATCAATATTCAACCCGAGAACAGCGAGAAACCTTTTTTTAATGTTTTTTGGTATCCCAGTGAATCAACGAATAGTGACTACAGGATACCACTCATTTTCAACATTTTACTGTCATTAATATACCTGTTGTGGAAATAATAATAAAAAGTCACCCCATTCTGTGTTGCCTAGAACTGGAGGTCTGAAAAAAAAAATGTAACAGTAACAAGTACATCTCAGTGACATCACAAAGCTGTACTTACTTCATATTGTTACTGTTTTTTGTCAGACCTCCAGTTCTAGGCAACACAAAATGGGGTGACTTTTTATTATTTCCAGTTTTCAGTACTATAGAAAAGCACCCAGTGAGAAACGTTCCGCGGTGAAAGAAAAGGTGCGATTAAATTATCTGTAGTTAATCGCGATTAATTTTTCTGTAGTTAATTAATCTAAATTAATCGCAATTAGTCCCGGCCCTAATATATATATATATATATAGCACAGATCATGATGTTCAGGAGAGTAGCCCCCGATATCTCAGTCATGGAACAAATGCAAACGGCCCAAACATGCACACAAAGACACAACGGGCACATGTATGCAAACCCACACCTCTGCAAGAAATACGAATCGCATTATAAACCTCCCTTCCCAGAGCCAGCTCTCATCATGCATTATAAACCTCCCTTCCCAGAGCCAGCTCTCATCATGCTTGCCTTTATGTCTTTCAGCCACCAAACTAATAAGCGTCACGCTTTTCCACTTGAGCAAAAGACTTGCAGCACAACTTAGTCGCAGCACACACTCAGCCCCGTTGTTCACGGTATCCTAAATACATGTCCTCAGTCTCCAGGCCATGTCCGGCCATCATGTCCATTACATTATGAAGAAGCCTGTAGAAAAACAGGCCATCTTTATTGACTTCCAGAGAGCTTTATCTGAGACGGCAGGCTGAAGCGGAAAGGTTCCCGGTTCTATCCCCGGCTCCCCACCGTCTCTGGAACGCTGTTGTGAAGTGTCCATGAGCAAGACACTGAACTCCTACGAGTCTTCTGTCTTGCGATAGTGAATGTGTAAAACAGACTGAAAGTCTAGTAGACACACCAGAGGCACTTATTTGTGCGACACAGACACTTTGGAACTACTGTTTATATCATGATGAGTATTTTTAGAAGTTAGAACATGAATTTATTTTTGTTTTAGAGTAGCTAATATGTTTTATACAGTCTCCAGTCTAGTTGTTATGCCAGCTGATTCCTCCACACACACACACACACACACACACACACACACACACACATTTCTGTGTTTCTGTGTTGTCAGGGAGAATGCAGAGCAGCTCCGTCCAGCTCCTCCCGCCCCACACACTCCCTGCTGACAGCTGCCTCCCCGGCGCGAAAGGGTACATGCATAGAGTTATATAAAATAGAGACGTCGCCGGATTTCTCCTCCCATCCACTTGCATCGAGTTGCTCACCCAGCGCATGAGGCGAGTTCAGTTCACCCCTTCTTCCGGGAATGGAACAGAGTGCATTCTGGGGCCAAACGCATGAACGAGTCAGTACAGTCAGTGTGAGTGCACTGCGAGCGAGTCATGGGCGAGCGCCGCCGTTGTTGTTGTTGTGTATTGGCTCGGCCGCCTCGGCACGTCCATGTGATTAACCCAAATGGCGCTTGAGCTCGACTCTCGGCCACCATGTCTTTTTCGCTTCAGTGTTTCCTCTCGGTGACGTCTCTATTAATATATACTCTAAGGGTACATGTCCATCTATGTGCAGTGATTAAATATCACCCTCCCCACCCGGCCGGCGGCTTTTCTGTTTTCTCCCCCAAGTTACGGGCCAGTCGTGTTCGTTCGTACAGACGCTCAACAAAGCTGGAGGATGCACCGCGATGGATTCGAACCCCGACAAGACTTCACGGTGGTGGGCAGGCACTTAAAATAGTTCTAACCCTGCCTAGACTCCACGGTGGTGGGCACTGGGCAGGTACTTTACCACTGTACCACGCGCCAATTTTTGTATCCGGGACGATGCTACACACTCTGAATCAAATCAACCTGTATGAAAAAAATATTCGCCGGCAATCATTTAACCTTCATCATCCTCTATCATTTTAGTCATCCCCCCCCCCCCTGCTATGTGTACTATGTAAACTCTGAAATTTATTTTCCAGCCATTCCGTTGAAAGAATAAATAAATAATAATAATATGGGGAGTGGGGAACCCCCAAAATAATATTGGTGACCCCCCCAAGGGTTCTCAACCTGGGCCCAAGGGGTCGCAACCCCCAGGTTGAGAACCCCTGCACACAGGTATAATCACAAACACACACACACACACACACACACACACACACACAGTTCTGACCCGCAGCCCGTTCCACACCACATGCGCCAACCCGACGACAACACAAAGCTCCCCGTCTCCCACCCTGCAAACCACTCCATCGCACAGAACCATTAACTATCCAGAATGGCAAGGCAGTCTTTAGAAATCATTGTGCTCACTAGCTTATACAGGGACATTGTTGGGGCTATCACTGTGGAGATGTTGACACTAAATCTGACCCCCCCCCCCCCCCCCCCCCCCCCCACATCAGACAACTAGAATGGCTTCACAACAGTCTGGAAGAAAAGTGCAAGATTGAAGAAATAATAAAGTGCAGCTAAAGGCTCCGTGCCTACTGTAAGGGTTCTGCACCAAATGGGACATTCTTGGCCGAAACTAAGGTAACCCCGCCGGTTCTTTTACGCCGAAGTTCATCCCCTCGATTTCCCTGGTTCACGGAAGTCATTTCTCTATGGAGAGTAACATGGGCTCGTCTTAAAATCGTCTCATATAAGCAGCATTGTGGTCCAAAAATTGTCAGGGAGGTGTCTCTGTATGGTTTACAACCGTTAGTGACTCATATGATACAGTCTGCTTCTAGCTAAAAATGTAACAGCAGCCGTAAAACAATAGCGTTTTCTCTCAGTCAGTAAATTCCATGAGTGTATGACATGACATGTTTATTTTTCAAACACCGTTCTTATATGAGGTGATCTAAAAAAAACCCTATGGGGATTAAGTACAGAATACTGTAGATGACTACAGTTATCTAGGCTCCTGCCTTGTTTGAAATGAGAAGAAGCAACTGGGGTTGCAAATTAGCCTTGGCTACAAACCTTATGTACAATCAATGCAACGGTTTCAACTTTCATGTTTTTACAACTTGATACATTGTTTTTTGTATTGTCCCCGTTAAAAATAAACAAGGAAGACAGGGTTGAGATGAAAGAGTATAGTCACAGATGTTTTCTTGTCCAACCCTGCCCGGAAATGTGTTATCATTGGTGTGATGGGAAAGGGAAAATATATGTGAAGATATGAACACATTTTCACGTATTTGCACTTATTTAAGCACTTCCATACATTTTAGTATTTGGTGGTCTAGCACTGTAAAGTTTACAGTTCTGCAATTCCCCGCTGTGTGTGTATTGTCCATGAACTATATAACTGTATTCCTTTGTTAATTGTTTAATGTCAGCTTATCACTCACTGCACTAGGACTTACTAAAGGAAAAGCTCCCTTTGAGTCTCATACTTGGCAATAGTGTTTTTGACTGTGATAACCGGTGGTGCATGAGGGAAGTGAAGCCCAACACACACCGGCTCCGTCCCGCGCCGCGCGTTGCCGCGCGGCGCCGACTGGAAAATAGAACTGGTTCTAACGGCGCGCCAGGCGACGCGGCGCGCCAGGCGACGCGGCGCGCCAGGCGACGCGGCGCGCCAGGCGACGCGGCGGTGTGCGATAGGTTTATTGAAAATAATAGAGGCGGCTGTTTTGACGCGCGGCGGTCGCAGACGGTGTGTGATGGGCTTCACTCAGATGTTTTACATACCAAAATGAAAGTAGCAATGCCACTACATAGAATATATTCTTGTAGTCATATGTTCTATGTAGTGCACTCCAAATATGACTTCAGTAAAAGTACCAAAGTATTGGCATCAATATATACTTTTACCACAATCACAATGAGAAACTAGTCTACTACACAAACAAAGTCAAATTAAAAATCTAACTTCAAGACACGGCCAATGTCACCTGGCTTTGACCTGTGAAACAGTAGTTGAAACTAGGGCTTGGCGAAACATCAAATCAATAATATCCCAATTATATTATATTATATAAATTATTCACACTTTTGCCTGGATTACGATTAACGAAGGACTGGAGTATAAAAAAGATATCTGGTGAAAATAGCAGATCTATTGGAACGTTTCGTTGATATGCATGCAAAAACAAACAACCAAAAAACAGCTTCTCGGTTTTGATTAACCTACATGAATAAGATTAAGTCGGTTCGAGCTTATGCATTTCGGTTTTGATATATATAATCTTTGGTAAATTGCCCAGCCCTGGTGGAAGCCATCATGACAAACATGCATACAGTACAATGCCGTCCCTGGACAGGAAGAGCTACTATTCTCTTTTACGAGATGAGGGAAGTCCCGGTGAAGGAAAGACTAAAACAGGATGGATTATCTTCTAGCCCAGTGGTTCTCAAAGACCCCTTTTCCACCGGTTGGTTCCCAGTGGGAACCGGTTCAGTTCTTTTTGGTTTTTAGGCCATGAGCCAGAGCTCCAAAATTGGTGGGCAAACTATACCCTGTATTAAATTGTTTATAGGATCAATACAAGTAAATTAATACATGATAACCCTTCCACAGTAGTAGCTTTTTCATATTTTTGATTATTTTGCATATTTTCCTACATAATGCCTCATTTGCATATTTAAAAATGTAAAATTTGTAATACAATAAATCATTGTCTTCGTGTAAGTACTCAATTGGGGAAGTTTAATGGTGATAACAATCTAATATAGGTATGGTTTTGCCCACTCAATTCATAATTAACGTTTCAATTTTGGAGCTCTGGCTCATGGACTAAAAACCAAAAAGAACTGAACCGGTTCCCATTGGGAACCAACCGGTGGAAAAGGGGCCAAAGTGGCGTCTGGGGGCACCCCCAGGAGTCCCCATAGGATAGGATAGGATAGGAGGTTCTGGGGAATCCCCAGCAAAAATGAGGAACAATTACATTTCACTATCACCAGCTGTAAGTTAGAGAAAAACATATAATACAGTAACTGTAGTTACTGTACACAGTTTTCACGCTCACCACTGTTATCTCCACACCTACAGTGATTGTGAATATAGTCAGCAACTCAGCATAGTCTACAGTCTACACTGTACAGTATTATAACGTTATCATCACGTGTAGGCTAATTCAACAAGTAAAACAACAATCAGTTCAAATGATGATCCATTAATAAGGATCTTGTATGCATACTGTAGGCAGAATAGGGCTATAGTGGTAGAGAGACAGACACAGATTTAATAGCATTTCTATGTCTGTAAAATCAATCAATGTTAATTTAACTCTGAGAGCGTACAAATGGATTTGGTTCCATTTGTACACTCTCAGAGTTACAGACCCATGAGGGTCCATTTGGTTCCAAACTATCATTTAGCTGGGGACCCCCTGGAACTCCCTCAAGGACCCCTGGGGGTCCCCGGACACCGGACCCCACTTTGGGCACCACTGCTTTATATGTGAAGCTACAAACCTTATTAATTATGTTCAGAGCAAAAAGCAAAACATTACCAGTTCATTTACAACAGCTATTTGAACCTAGTTCAGAAAGTGGGGATAGTAGGAGGAAATTTGATTTTAAACATAAAGTTGCACGGACCACTCAAAGACTGATGTGTCCTTCGGTAACAGGAATCCGAACGTGGAATTCTCTGGATGACAATTTAAAGGGTTGTACAAATATTTGCCAATTTAAAATAAATTACAAAAATCTAATATTTAGGCAATATGAAGCCGACGAATAGGTTAGCTATTATTTCTTGCACGTGTCATTGCTCAACTTCTTGCTTGTTTTGTCTTACTCTTTTGTTTTTTGTTGTTTTATTTTGTTTTTGTTTGTTTTGTTTGGATGTGTATGAGCCAATCATTAAAGTAAAAACTAACTTGAGTGAAAAGGGGGCAGGTATTTATAAGAATGTATTCTTCTTCCTGCTCCTTTTCGTCATGGGTGTATCAGATAGGTATGAAAAACAAATGAAGTATGTAAGACAAATGAATTGTTATCTATTATGATTTGTACTGTATTGTGATACTCCATGTGAGAAATAAAATGAAATTAAATGAAATGAAGTATGTCTGTCTGTAGAGTTATGGGGGTCCTTTGGCCTATGCACATTGTGTATGTACTGTAGGACAGTGGTTCCCAAACCACCAGGTGTCTTTGAGGGAGTTCCAGGGGGTCCCCAGCTAAATGATAGTTTGGAACCAAATGGACCCTTACAGGTCTGTAACTCTGAGAGTGTACAAATGGAGCGGGTCCATTTGGTTCCATGAGTTAAATTAACATTGATTTTACAATATAAATTGGGATCTCTGAGATAGGAATGCCATTAATGGGGGTCCGTAGCCTATTGCATAATAAACTGGGGGTCCTTGAAATGAAAATGGTTGAGACTTGAGATGAATCACTGCTAGAGCATCTTCTCTTATGGGGTCTTCCTGGGCTGACATATCTTTTCAAATGGGGGGGCACGGGGCTAATTAATTATAGTGTCAATTTGGGGGTCCTTGTCGTCATGAAAAAGTTTGGGAACCGTTGCCATATGGGAACAGATAGAACATGATGCAGGACAGCTAGGGGTTGAGGTGAGAAGGGAGGTGGTTTGTTTGTGTTAGTTGTATAGTAGCCTACCTGAGATCTTCCCCGCGGTGTCCCCATGTCCTCTTCTGCGCTGCAGAAGGAAGAACTCGTTGGACTTCTCCGTGAGCCACAGCTTCAGAGCGTTCTTCAGCAAAACTTCCTCCGGATTGAGCCACATATTACTTTATGAAACCATTTACACGCGCGCGCACACACACACACAGAGACCAGACGGGAGAGAGAGAGAGAGAGAGAGAGAGAGCGTGTGCGAGAGTCGAGAGGAAGAGAGAGAGAGAGAGAGACGACAGCAAGAAAGTAAAACAAATCTTCCTGTTGTTGTTGTCAGCAGCAGCAGCTCCAGAAGAACACGCCTTTATCTGGTCTAATAGTCAACAGGACGTCCATGCTCTTCCAGCAGCAGCGGTGTGTGCTGTGGTTCATACTTTCTGTTTCTACTGTCACTCCCGTCCGTCTGTCCGTCTGTCTGTCTGTCTCCTCCCCTCCCGTCCGTCTGTCCGTCTGTCTCCGTCCGTCCGTCCAGCGTCCAGAATCCAGATCCATAAGAAAGGCTAGATGACTCCCCCGCGCTGCTGGCCAATGGAGAGCGACGTCGTTACGTGGCGGCCATCTTACTGGGGTGCAGCATATGTCTATGGGGCATGCACTTTTTTGAAATAACCATAACTTGCTCAATTTTTTTTTAAACGATTTGGTTTGTTATAAACGTCAGAGACGTCCGCATACTTATATTATGCTTTTATATATGACGTTCATATAAAATAATACCATTTAGCATCCTGAATCATAGTTGATAACGTTTGTAATAAATCAAGCCGTTTTTAAATCCGTCAAGATTTGAGCGAGTGCCGAGTTATGAGTATTTCTGTTTGAGCTGCCATAAAACATACTGTACTGTGGCACCGAAGCAAGATGGCCACCGGGTGAACTACGTCAGAGACTCCGCCTTGAGGCCATCTAGCCTTTATATGTCTATGGTCCAGAACTCCAGATCGTCCACATTTGCTCATGCTTCTGTTCTCACCAACCAACCATGATGATAGAGGAGGAGCGCCATGTTTCCGCGTTTTTCCCAAGGAGTATGCTAGGAAGGAGAGGTCACAGTGCGACCTCTCACTTGAATGAATGAAATGAATGAAAAAACCCAGACTTCAATACATTTATCAGATTTCTTCTGGCTCCGCTTGACCCCCTTACTATCAAGCCCAGACTGCTTAGACCGTCTTCTGATTCTGAGTGACAAACAAGGGACTAAATTCAATGGACTAAATTAGTTTCGCTCCTATGCCACCAAAATGTGGAACGCCCTACCAACAGTCATTAAGACATGTGAATCCCTTGACTCCTTCAAAACCGCTCTCAAAGGGCACCTACGGATGGCTGCAATTCGAAACTGGCCTCTGTAAAATCTGAATCCCCCCCACCCCCCCCCCCTTTCCCCTCACTGTATATGTATCTTTTCCCTTTTTGCTTCCTATATGATGAATTCCTGTTCTGTTCTTTAGCTACATAGAAATGTCTATTTGTATGTCTCTAAATGTTTTGATGAATTGAACAATGTGGACCCTGTTGTAAACAAGTGTAATGCTTAATTGGGTCGTCCACTCACAGTTAACAGTCTTTGTATTGAATTTGTGCTTGAAATGTACTGTAAATTCTGCAAACTGTTAATAAATATTTCAATCAATCAATCAAAACATGATGACAATTTACATCTCCTTCTTCAATATACTCCTGAATGCAACGCGGACCATTGGCCCTTTAAATGCCCTTTCGCAGTATAAAATATTAAAGATACTATCAAATATTCTTAAACGTGCCATTTAAGATGCACAGACGGAAGTGTCAACGTCCTTAAAGAATTGAAACAAATTAAATGTATTTTGCGATTAAGGACTACGGAAGCCAACACTACACTGACTGCATTTCCCACAATGCCACGCAGCCGAACGAGAGAGGTCCCCGGTCGCATGCAGAGTACTGCGCGCGCGCCGGTGTGTAGCGCAGCACAAATAGCAGATCTGCAAGCTCTCGACGCGTCGCAGCGCCAGGCGTTATGAGCTTACAGATCTGCTATTTTCGCTGCGCGGACATTTATCAGAGCATAGTGTTGTGAACGGACCCGAACATTATTATACCTTTTTGACAGCTACGAAATTGACTTAAAATCGTCCCAAAACGCCTCAAGGTGGACACGTATCGGCTTTGTAAGTCTATTATGTACAATTTGAATTGATCGGTTATGACTTTTGTCATAACGATTTGGTTTGATTTCAGCCACAAAAATGACCGCCCTGGTTTTCTAAGAGTTAGCTAGCTATGCTATTGCTAACTTTATACGTTGTGCCTAAAAAAAATAAAAATATGAATGAATGGAGTTTTTTTACATGTGTTTCCAGTGTATGGAGGGCAGAATATCTATGTTGTTAACTTGTTTATTGTATATAGTTAGTTGATCTTTAGTTATTTTATTTATCAGTGTACATTACTTACACATACTACTTGAAATTCGTCCTCTGCACTTAAATGTGCTGTAAGTAGTACTATTATTATACAGTTGTATTGTGTGTGTGTGTGTGTGTGTTTTTAACAAAACAAAAAGTTAAACTCTATTCAGATAGTAATCATTGTTATAGAGCGTTTGTAAATTTGTTTGGGGGAAGTGCCTTTAATAGGATTAGCAAAGTGCTGGAAGAAGTACTACTTAACAAGTACTTTTTAATAAGTAAAATTACCAATACCACCACATTCACAATGTGTAAATAAATACAAACTTCCACTTGGGTAAAAGTACAAAAGCATTGATATGACAGTGTATTATGCAAAAAAAAGTACTCATTCATTAGTACTAGCAACAATCTGGGAACCCATCAGCAAAAAAAAAAAAAACCATCACCAAACTCACAGTGTCCTAGAGATTGGATGTCGGCCCATTGACTCTGCTTCAGCCCTCCTCTTCCGGTGGCGCTGCTTTGTTTTCATTCCTAATATAATAACAACTCTACATGTTGTGTTGCAGGAGTTGCAGACTGAGTCTCTCTCTCTCTCTCTCTCTCTCTCTCTCAGTGAGTGTCCACCCCCCCCTGCCCTTCCCACACTGAGATCTGCAGCGCACACACCAGACAGACGCTGTGATGACCACGTAGCCAGCGGTGGAGAGGCTGACGTCCGGAGGAAGTGACACACAGTTATGACTTCCAACCAAAGAAGTGTTGAATGATCACAGCGCCGCTCACCACCACCACCACCACCGTCGTCGTCGTCGTCGACGACATGACGCTCGCCCCCAAGGAGCTGTCCAACCTGCTGGGCATCATCTCGGAGGAGGCCTGCACCAACACCTTCGAGAGCCTGTCGTCGGCCTTCCACCACTACTTCGGCAAGGCGGAGCACTTCCGCGTGGGCTCGGTGCTGGTGATGCTGCTGCAGCAGCCCGACCTGCTGCCCAGCTCGCCGCAGCGCCTCACCGCCCTCTACCTGCTGTGGGAGATGTACCGCACGGAGCCGCTCGCCGCCAACCCCTTCGCCGCCGTGTTCGCCCACCTGCTCAACCCCTCGCCAGTCGGCGGGGATCTGGAGCACGAGAAGGTGCACTCTGGTGAGAGTCTGAGAAGAAAACGCCATGTAGAAGCATTAGGGGATGCACATGCAGATCGGACACACCGAAGGTCCGACATGCGGAAGTCACCCGTCGCTCCCCGACAATGCGTTGGTCCGACATGCGTTGTGCCGTGCTTGCGGTTAGGGTTAGGTTAGGGTTTTGGATAGGGTGTCTGTCTGTCTAATGACAGTCGGACCAATAGTATCTCGGTCCTCGGAACTAAAGCCTGTACCCGAAGCATAGACATAAAAAGGTAGACTAGACGCCTCCTTCGGCTCTGGGACGTGTGTGTCTCAAGGGGAGGCAACATGGAGGCAAGCTTTGCCCGAGATTCCTTGCGAAGCATAGCGGAAGCATGAGCGGGGAGGTTCGGTAGGCCAATCAGAGGCGCCACTCTTTCCCAGCGGCACTTGCTTTGGCAATGTAAACGTTTGTTTCCTCGTGCCAATAAAGCTCCCTTGGATTGAATCGATAAGTCCAGTTAAAAAGACACGCTGTGATTGGCCAGTAGTCATTTGAGTAGCAGCGTGCCTTATTTTATCTTTTATCCTTTTTGCCTGACCAGGACCTGGGTAAACAAATGTTGTTCTGTGCCACCCATTCTGACCGGGCACCCATTTTGGTGTCAGCATCATGTTATGCTTTAGCTATTTAAAAATAGCAGATCTACAAGCTCATATCGCGCCACCGAGTGGCGCGATACGAGCTTGTAGGTCTGCTATTTTTTGAAAAATCGAAGAACGACTGACATTTTTAGAATCTGATCTCAGGTCAGAATGGGTTCATCAGACCAGTGTGTGTCCGGCGGAAACCTCGTATGAATCTGATCTCAGGTCAGAATGGGTTAAAACTCCTTGAACCTTGAAAATCGGGATCGGCATCAGGCCAACCTCAATCTGGCGTCAGGCGGGCTCAACGTGTGTGTTCCCTTTGATGTGACTGACTGTGTGCTCCCTTCCAGGTTTCCTGCCACCCATCACCCAGCCAGAGAAGTTCTTCCTGTCCCAGCTGATGCTGGCCCCGCCCAGGGAGCTGTTCAAGAAGACCCCGCGGCAGGTGTCCTGCATGGACGTCAGTAACATGCCCCACAATATAGACATCAGTGGACTACAGCTAGCCTTAGCAGGTACTGTACATCAATAGACGGATCAGTGGACTACAGCTAGCCTTAGCAGGTACTGTACAATATGAATAGACATCAGTGGACTACAGCTAGCCTTAGCAGGTACTGTACAATATGAATAGACATCAGTGGACTACAGCTAGCCTTAGCAGGTACTGTACAATATGAATAGACATCAGTGGACTACAGCTAGCCTTAGCAGGTACTGTACATCAATAGACGGATCAGTGGACTACAGCTAGCCTTAGCAGGTACTGTACAATATGAATAGACATCAGTGGACTACAGCTAGCCTTAGCAGGTACTGTACAATATGAATAGACATCAATGGACTACAGCTAGCCTTAGCAGGTACTGTACAATATGAATAGACATCAATGGACTACAGCTAGCCTTAGCAGGTACTGTACGATATGAATAGACATCAATGGACTACAGCTAGCCTTAGCAGGTACTGTACAATATGAATAGACATCAGTGGACTACAGCTAGCCTTAGCAGGTACTGTACAATATGAATAGACATCAGTGGACTACAGCTAGCCTTAGCAGGTACTGTACATGAATAGACATCAGTGGACTACAGCTAGCCTTAGCAGGTACTGTACAATATGAATAGACATCAGTGGACTACAGCTAGCCTTAGCAGGTACTGTACAATATGAATAGACATCAATGGACTACAGCTAGCCTTAGCAGGTACTGTACGATATGAATAGACATCAATGGACTACAGCTAGCCTTAGCAGGTACTGTACAATATGAATAGACATCAATGGACTACAGCTAGCCTTAGCAGGTACTGTACATGAATAGACATCAGTGGACTACAGCTAGCCTTAGCAGGTACTGTACAATATGAATAGACATCAGTGGACTACAGCTAGCCTTAGCAGGTACTGTACAATATGAATAGACATCAATGGACTACAGCTAGCCTTAGCAGGTACTGTACATGAATAGACATCAGTGGACATGGAACTAAACATCGAAAGCTGTGGTTCTCAAACTTAAAACAATTCAAGGATCCCAAGTTTGGTATCAAAAGTCCTCACCCATAACTCGGAGAGTGCACAAAAGTTCCATTTGGTTCCATTTGTACACCCTCAGTCACCTGTAAGGGTCAATTTGAACCCTTTCAAATAACACAGACTTTGCTTTGGGGTTTTTTTAACACGCATGAACTTGTTTTCTTTGTTTTTTGTATACATGTGACACGAGCGTTATTGGATATTGTCACTACATTTGTGTCACACTGTATGAAGAAGTAGGCCATGGCATTACATTTGCAAACAAAAAAAAACACGTTAACAGGTGAAATATGGAGGTACACGGTTTCTAACCAACACTAATAATCCTATAATAATATTTAATAAATTATGTTAAACACTATACTGTTTCGCTAAATATTTAGCATAGTTCACACTGTCCAGGTTTGTAATCGTGTGTGTGTGTGTGTGTGTGTGTGTGTGTGTGTGTGTTGTGTGTTGTGTGTTGTGTGTTGTGTGTGTGTGTGTGTGTGTGTGTGTGTGTGTGTGTGTGTGCGTGTTGTGTGCGACTGTGCGTGTGCGTGCGTACGTACACACAGAGCGCCAGTCGGAGCTTCCCACACAGAGCAAGGCCAGTTTCCCCAGCATCCTGAACGACCCCGATCCTGATTCGTCCAACTCGGGCTTCGACAGCTCAGTGGCCAATCAGATCACAGAGTCTCTGGTGACGGGGCCGCGCCCTCCACTAGAAAGTAAGTAAAGCAAAGAGCATTGCTGTCAGCTTTTAACCACTTAGAACCTAGCAGCATCCCTATTGGCCAGCGGACCAAGCACAGTATTACATTTACTGAATATAGACGGAGAAAAGTGGTTAATTAACAAAAGAATGGTGGACAAAAGAATGTACACCGAGTGACGAGACGTGGTCGCAAAAATGGGTGGTCGTCGCTGTTGCCATTTCCCAGTTTCTTTTTCTATATCATGAACCTGATTAATCGCTAAAGTAATCGATAACATTAATCGCTAAGAAAAATACCGTATAGTGCCGAATATTATAAGACGACCCCCATTTTGATTATAAGACGATCCCCATTTTTCATTTGTGGGAAAAGAACATCGAATGTCAAATAGTCTAGTCCCCGATTATAATATGACCCCCTTTTCGTTTAGCATATTTCCATGGGGGAAATAAAACATCAGTCTTATATCCAGCACAATAGGGTAATGGATAGTTGCAGTTCTAATCTGTCTCCCTCCCCAGGCCACTTCCGTCCAGAGTTCATCCGGCCGCCCCCTCCCCTCCACGTGTGCGAGGATGAGCTGGCGTGGCTGAACCCCACGGAGCCGGACCACAGCGTCCAGTGGGACCGCTCCATGTGCGTGAAGAACAGCACCGGAGTGGAGATCAAACGCATCATGTCCAAGGCCTTCAAGAGCCCATTGTCTGCCCAGCAGCAGTCTCAGGTTAGTACAGGGAGGGAGGGATGGGTATGGGTGCCAGGTAGGGTGCACTGCAGCGCGACCTGTTGTGGCGAGCTTGTAGATATGCTATTTCCGGTGCAGTATTATAACCATATGCATCTCTCCTTTTGTTCCCCTCTACACCAATTGGATGCCTTTAGAAATCCAACCTGTTGTCTGCTTTTGACGGAATTCTCCGTCACTTAATGTACTTTATCGATATGAAACTGTTTAGCTGAAAATCAACTTTTAACACTGACCCGGTTGCTAGGCAATGCCTTCGTCACTCCCAGCTCAATTATATTATATATATATTAATTTATAATATATTCCCAAATCCACCCTAAACTGCGGTTACCCGCGGCAACCGCGGCTAAATCTGCCAGCCGCTGGTCTCTAGTCCGGAATGAACACATGTGTGTCCAGAATGTACAGTATATCGTTTGGATGTCGCACGGTTAGACTTTAAATAAAATAATAAATGTAACCCCTGCAGCTGCTGGGTGAGCTGGAGAAGGACCCTAAGCTGGTGTACCACATCGGCCTGTCGCCGGCCAAGCTGCCTGACCTGGTGGAGAACAACCCGCTGGTGGCCATCGAGATGCTGCTCAAACTGATGCAGAGCAGTCAGATCACAGAGTACTTCTCTGTGCTGGTCAACATGGACATGTCTCTGCACTCCATGGAGGTGGTCAACAGGTACAACTTAGGCCTTCAGCAGACGCTCTTAATCCAGAGTGGCAAGAACAAAAACATGGTAATACATCATATACAGTACATAAAAATAGTCGTCATGAATCACACGTAAGCTAAGAACCTAACAGTGGAATGTTTATGTCTACATAAAAATGCTATCTAAGTTACATAAGTTGAGCCTTTGCATACGCCTGTAAGGTCGTAGAGGCTAGGGCAAGTGCTACAGGCTAAGATGGAATCTGAGGTGGGTTTGAGGTGGGTGTATTTGTGTACAGTATGCTTTTCTGTATTTTGTTTTTTATGGGTCCCTCTTGTAAATGAGATGCTGCATCTCAAGGGGCTGTCTGAAATCTTTTCAGACTACGGCAGAAGATACGACACCATGGTGTGTTTGTCTGGTACCTGTTTTTTTTATTACATTTTTTATTGAATTTCTTACGTGTGTGTACGTGTGTGTGTGTACTTTTCAGGTTGACGACAGCTGTAGACCTCCCTCCAGAGTTCATTCACCTCTACATCTCCAACTGCATCTCCACATGTGAGCAGATCAAAGACAAGTACATGCAGGTGAGGAGAAGAACAGCAGGACCGCTTCATAAGTCTCAGACAACAAGGCAAAGTACCGTACATTTGAAAAGGTGAAATCAATTTAAATATTTTTCCTTTTCCTTGCAGAACCGCCTGGTGCGCCTGGTGTGCGTCTTCCTCCAGTCGCTGATCCGCAACAAGATCATCAACGTGCAGGACCTGTTCATCGAGGTGCAGGCCTTCTGCATCGAGTTCAGCCGCATCCGCGAGGCCGCCGGCCTCTTCCGCCTCCTCAAGACCCTGGACACGGGCGACAACCCCACGGAAGGGGCCAAGCCTGTCAAATAACTAAGCTCCACTACAGAGGGCGGGGAAGAGTGGGGCCCTATAGTTACCATTATGTTCATGCCCTCCCCCCCCCCTGAGAACGCCCACACAGTGGCACATACAGTACAGGCCCCCTCATCCACTCGCTGACTATTGGGTTTCCTCTATGCCGGTGGTTTTCAACCAGTGGTCCTTGGAGGGGGTTCCAGGTGGTCCCCGGCTAAATGGTGGAGAGTTGGTAACCAAATGGACCCTTTGTTAGATCTTTAGCTCTTGAGTGTTAAATGAAACCAAGAAGTCTAACACACAATTAGAGAGAGAATTGTTATTTCGATTCGGTCTGCCTGTTATCTCTCCTACGGTACCACATCAATACATCATGGAATTGTGGACACAATCGTATCCAACCACAACAAAATATTATTTTTAGTTTTGGGTCCGAGAGGCTAAATCTCGAGGCTCAAATGGCGAATAAATAATGGACCTTGATATGAAAAGGGTTGAGAACCACTAGCCTGGGTTCCAGGCTGATTCACTGTGTTCCGTGGATCTGAAGATGTCACTGCGCTACTCAGTCTAGACAGAGGCTGCTTGAGTCGCATTTCATAACGTCACCTGTTACGTAGCGCCGTTGTTGCTGATACGTCATCAGCCAGCACTACTCTGTCTGTCCATGCTTCAGACAGCACTACTCTGTCCATGCTTTTCACTGTTGAAAAGAATAGCGCCGTTGGAGACTCCAGAGTAAAAACCTACGGTAAAAAGTAAACGATTTAGTCCACTGTCAGATTCAGTAGTACAAAAACAAATGACGGCTGTGTGGGGTGAGTTCAGTGAATGATAAGGGGACGATGCATGGCAACAGCAGTAGCTGTGTGGGGGTGACTTTAGTGAATGATAAGAGGACGCACGTTGCAGGGCAACAGCAGTAGCTGCGCAGTGCGCATTGATACGACGTCAAACTGGTGTTTTCCCTCAACCCGCACCACAGACCAACCGGAAGCCACGGTTCCATTTCAACCTTTCATGATCCTCGCCTACCTTGGAGAATAGGAGACTGTCCAGACTGAGTAGCGCAGTGACATTTTCAGATCCGCGGAACGCAGCGAATCAAGCTGGAACCCAGGCTAGAAAACCACTGCTCTACGCCAGTTCTCCATGAGGGGTCAGAGAACCTGTAGGGGTCCTTGAAGGGGTTCCACAGCAACAAGTTAACCACGGCACTTAAGTCCTATGTAAAATAGCCCATATTTACCAGCTCACAACACATTGTGAGCTTGTAAATCGACTATTTTCACTGGTTTTGAATATTTCTGTCCAAAATGGGGACACCCAGGTTCAAAGTGGTTATATATTTCACTATAATTTTTACCAGCTGGAAGGCGAGAGAATGTACTGTATAAGAATGACTTTTCAGATTACAGGTCTCACCCTCTCCATCTACTGTACACTAACTAGACAGTTGTATTGAAGAATTATGTACTTAAACTAATCTAACATTACAACTGATATTTTATGGGGGGCCCTGGCAACAAAATCCTTTTCAAATGTGGGCTCCGTGGCCAAATGCATATTACCATGGGGGTTATTGACATGACAATGTTTGAGAATTACTGCTCTAAGCATCTTTGATATTGATTAAGGGCTTTATTCTCATGCAAGTAAAACAATGTTTTAGTTCAGATGCTTTTGGAGAGCTCAGTAGTTGGGGGGGGGGGGGGGGGGAACATTAGCCGAAGTGAGGCTCAATATTGTAAATATTTAGTAATCTACTGTAATAATCATCAGACTCAGATCTTACTGTTCTCTCCCAAGTCATTTGCAGCTCCATTCAAAACTTAACTATTTTTACTTATCCCTTATCTGGAAGAATAAAAGAAACTATGGACTTGATTTGAAAGTTTTTTTTTTTCCCTCTCCTTTTAGAGACTGATGCCTATGTTATTGTTACATTAAACAAAGACTTGAAAAGAAGTGTTTTTTCAGCTTGCTTGCTTGTGCTTCTATTGGTTTACCTCAATATACTTTAAACCACACAAGCCATTCTCAAACTGGGTGCCATCGTAAACCTCAAGGCACTGTTGTGTTCATAGTGAGAGCAATCTACAAGCCTACAACACGCCTTAATGCAACGTGTTGAGCTTGTAGAGCTGTAGATTGGCTATTGTCGTGAAAGCATTTGAATGTAAAGTTCTTGCCTATAATTTGCTCAAATAAGGGATGCCAGGTTGAAAGTGGTTACATTATCTTTAGTAGTTAGAATTAGTTAGATGGAAAATGAGTGCACAAAGTACAGTATGTCCTTTCACTGATATTTTTTGAACTCTTGGCTGTCACATTTATTTCGCCCTCTGTATAGGAGGAGCCCCTTCTATATTTAGCTATAATGTAGATTTCTGTCCTAACAAACATTAACCCATTCTGACCTGAGATCAGATTCATACGAGGTTTCCGCCGGACACACACTGGTCCTGATGAACCCATTCTGACCTGAGATCAGATTCTAAAAATGTCAGTCGTTCTTCGATTTTTTTCAAAAATAGCAGACCTACAAGCTCGTATCGCGCCACTCGGTGGCGCGATATGAGCTTGTAGATCTGCTATTTTTAAATAGCTAAAGCATAACATGATGCTGACACCAAAATGGGTGCCCGGTCAGAATGGGATAATGTAGATTTCTGTCCTAACAAACATTAAATGCCATTGACAATGAATGGAGAATTTACATCATATGTAGACGAACACAAACTGTTGAATTTCCTCAGGCAATACAAATGGCAGCCTCTGGTGGACAAACCCATTCAGAACTCCACTCCCCTTCCACCACCACAATTACACCCATCACCCACAGGTGTCTGCCAGCAGCACTTTGGGGTGGTCAGCAATTAAATGAACAACAAACAAACTTCAATAAAACATAAATGCTATTGACAATGAATAGAATTTACGTCATGCTGTGTCTGAGCAAATCGGTATTCTTGTCCTACACAAGATTAAATAACCATTAACGGAGCAATAGATGATAAGAGCGCCCCTCACTTCACACGGGTGTTTTCTTTTTCCTTTGTTTTTTGCTCCTCTGACGCAGGTAATAAATAATGGCCGTGGCTAGTGATTCAGGTGTTGGGAGGCTTGTGGTCAATGTGGTTCAGGTAATAATGGCCGTGGCTAGTGATTCAGGTGTTGGGAGGCTTGTGGTCAATGTGGTTCAGGTAATAATGGCCGTGGCTAGTGATTCAGGTGTTGGGAGGCTTGTGGTCAATGTGGTTCAGGTAATAATGGCCGTGGCTAGTGATTCAGGTGTTGGGAGGCTTGTGGTCAATGTGGTTCAGGTAATAATGGCCGTGGCTAGTGATTCAGGTGTTGGGAGGCTTGTGGTCAATGTGGTTCAGGTAATAATGGCCGTGGCTAGTGATTCAGGTGTTGGGAGGCTTGTGGTCAATGTGGTTCAGGTAATAATGGCCGTGGCTAGTGATTCAGGTGTTGGGAGGCTTGTGGTCAATGTGGTTCAGGTAATAATGGCCGTGGCCAGTGATTCAGGTGTTGGGAGGCTTGTGGTCAATGTGGTTCAGGTAATAATGGCCGTGGCTAGTGATTCAGGTAATAATGGCCGTGGCTGGTGATTCAGGTGTTGGGAGGCTTGTGGTCAATGTGGTTCAGGTAATAATGGCCGTGGCTAGTGATTCAGGTAATAATGGCCGTGGCTGGTGATTCAGGTGTTGGGAGGCTTGTGGTCAATGTGGTTCAGGTAATAATGGCCGTGGCGTGGCTAGTGATTCAGGTGTTGGGAGGCTTGTGGTCAATGTGGTTCGTGGTCATCCTTTGATCGTTGGAAACAAATCAGCACCGTTTAATAGAAAACATATTTATTTCACATTTGCATCATTTGGAATGCATAAATCAGTGGAAGTAGTAGTAGGCCAAATAATCTTTAACCCATTCTGAACGGGCACCCATTTTGGTGTCGGCATCATGTCATGCTTTAGCTATTTAAAAATAGCAGATCTACAAGCTCATATCGCGCCACCGAGTGGCGCGATACGAGCTTGTAGGTCTGCTATTTTTGAAAAAAATCGAAGAATGACTGACATTTTTAGAATCTGATCTCAGGTCAGAATGGGTTCATCAGACCAGTGTGTGTCCAGTGGAAAACCTCGTATGAATCTGATCTCAGGTCAGAATGGGTTAAACAATATAAATACCGTCCTAAAGTCGGCTCTTCGGTGCTACTGAACATTTCTGACGAGCCGAAATCATTTCGGCACTACAGCAGTAAAATAGGAGTATGAATCGGCCCTAATGATCATGAGAAATAAGATAACACAATTATTTTCTATTAAGTCTGTGTCTCATAGGAGGGCTGTGGGCGATTCAGAAACCCGTCCACGTCTTCCATGGGCAATCCAAGCTAACAGAAACCGCAGGCTTTCTATTCCTGAAAAGTTGCAATATGAAAATGGAAGCCATCGTTCTCATGATGAGAATCTAAATATATATAAATCTCGTTAAAAAAAAAAGCTGCCTAACGTAACGATGTCACTGGTGGACGCCACAGCCCACAGCCCGCCCCTCCTACTATGTGAGACAGACCGAGTAGGAAACAAATTGTGGTATTTTATCATGAACATTAGTGAGGACCAATTATATGGAGATAGGTTGAAATTGAAAAGTGGTGAAGTGGTCCTTTAACCCATTCTGAACGGGAACCCATTTTGGTGTTAGCATCATGTTATGCTTTAGCTATTGAAAAATAGCAGATCTACAAGCTCATAGCGCGCCACCGAGTGGCGCGCTACGAGCTTGTAGGTCTGCTATTTTTGCAAAAATCGAAGAACGACTGACATTTTTTTAATCTGATCTCGGGTCAGAATGGGTTAGTCAGACCAGTGTGTGTCCACTGGAAACCTCGTATGAATCTGATCTCAGGTCAGAATGGGTTAACACATCGTTCCCCCCCCCCCAGAAGCAAAGATTTTAGTTAAAAACGTTTGCTCTGAAAGAATATACCGGTATATTCAAAGATTTGCGACAAATGTTCACGCTTTTTCAGCCAAAGTATAAAACAATGCTTAAAACACCTAAAGGGGTTCCTGTCCTGAATGGGTTAAATATAACCACACAGACACACTTAACAACTTTCGCTTTTTTTCTCCTTCGCTCAACACTCTTGCACATTATGAGGATGTTTGGATGTTTGGACTAGGGATGCACCATCAATCGGCAGCATCATCGGAATTAGCCATATCGGCCATAAAACTGCCGTATCGGAACGGTCTCAAAATAATACAGATTAATCCGTTTTCACCAGCAAAAAAAACATTAAATAATAATCTACATATTTAATGTGTGTACTCATCTCATTCAGTAGTCATTGAGTTGTGAAAACAGACACGCTATTTATTGATTGAATACTTTATTAAAACTCTTTCAGCGCCACCTGGTGGTCACCAGTTTTGGCTTTGGTTGCCAATTAGCCCATTATAAAAAAAAGAAAGAAAATGTCATTCTATTATGCATGTAATGTGCATGTCATCACCTGTACACCAGATTAGAGGAATTTTCAAAATATGGATTAAAAAAAGAATATAAAAAACTCTTATCGTCCATGGCAATCAGTGCATAATTGGATTCAACTCGTCTTAACATTTCTGGCACTTAACCCATTCTGACCGGGCACCCATTTTGGTGTTGGCATCATGTTATGCTTTAGCTATTGAAAAATAGCAGATCTACAAGCTCATATCGCGCCACCGAGTGGCGCGATACGAGCTTGTAGGTCTGCTATTTTTGAAAAATCGAAGAGCGACTGACATTTCTAGAATCTGATCTCAGGTCAGAATGGGTTAATCAGACCAGTGTGTGTCCAGTGGAAACCTCGTACGAATCTGATCCCAAGTCAGAATGGGTTAAACTGTTTTACCAGTCTTTGGGCCAAGCCCCTATAGGGCCTCAGCTTGTTTCCATTGTGGTCCTCTGTATAATATCTGTTTGAATCGGTCAGAAATGGTATCGGCAGATCATGTGACCCTGCAAATAATCGGATATCGCTCATAATTTCAGAATCGTGCACCCCTAGTTTGGACTCATGCTTTCTTCATGCCGCGCGCCACCAGGCAGGCAAACACTGTCATCACCATCTTTGACTTCACCTCCACCAGGTCTTCTGGCAGAGCGTACACCCGCGCGCCGATTTTCCTCGCCATGGAGATGGCGTACCTAGTGGCAACAAGATACACAAGGATAAGAGGACCGTTCAGGCGGTGTACTTTTATCATCGTCAAATCTATCACGCAGTTTGGTCAAACTGCAGGCTTGGGCAGATATACATACAGTATACAAAACAATTAAATGGGGGAGAATATATATATATAGCTGGCAGTGGCAAACAAGAGGGACATACACTAATATATCCTATTCTAAAGTAAGGCATGGCAACTTTGTCAAGTGTATTTCTATAGCACATTTCAGTCACAAGTCAATTCAAAGTGCTTTAAATAAAACATTAAGCAATACTGACAGCAAAAAAAAATTATGCAATTTCTAAGAATAAAAATAACACAGGAGTGAAGTGAGCGGTATCATGGCATCCTCACCTTTCTGTCCTCACTGTTTGAGGGGTGCTAGCCCCTCCTATATTCAGATTCAGCTATAGCTACTGTAGATTCTTGTCAACATTAAACGCCATTGACAATGAATGGAGAATTTACGTCATATGTAGACAAGCAAATCGGCCTTTTTTTGTCCTATACACAAAGTTAAATTCCCATTGACGTACAGTACGTGATGTACGATGATAAGAGCGCCCCTCACTTCACACGGGTGTGATTTCTTTTAAATCCTCAATTCCATGGTACACACAGAGACGCAGAAAGCTGTCTATAGTAAGCAGTACACCTACTTTGCGTTGTTGAGCTTCTCTTCCTCCGTGAGGTCTTCGGTCTTCAGCAGGTCGTAGCGAATAGAGCCAGGCTGGATGGCGTCTATCAGGTCCAGGACGGGCATGCTGCTGCTGATGGCGCCATCCTATACACACAGACAAAAACCTGTGTCTTTGGTACGTACAGTAGTATACAGTAAATCACCTTTAACCCATTCTGACCTGAGAACAGATTCATACGAGGTTTTCCACGGGACACACACTGGTCTGATTAACCCATTCTGACCTGAGATCAGATTCTAAAAAATGTCAGTCGTTCTTCGATTTTTTCAAAAATAGCAGACCTACAAGCTCGTATCGCGCCACTCGGTGGCGCGATATGAGCTTGTAGATCTGCTATTTTTAAATAGCTAAAGCATGACATGATGCTGACACCAAAATGGGTTCCCGGTCAGAATGGGTTAAGAACCAGGGCGGATGGACGGCATCCGTCGGGTGCTGATGGGGTCCGAGGGACACATACTGAAGTACGCACAAGTAGTCATTGTAATACAAAGCAAGTATTAAGTACACAAAGTAACAATCGTGAGTGTAAATTCATACAAAGTGATCCGTAAAAGAAATGAGCACTCGGGATGTTACTGACATTTATGATGAATTCCTGTTCTTTATGATGAATTCCTGTTCTGTACTTTAGCTACATAGAAATGTCTATTTGTATGTCTCTAAATGTTTTGATGAATTGAACAATGTGGACCCTGTTGTAAACAAGTGTAATGCTTAATTGGGTCGTCCACTCACAGTTAACAGTCTTTGTATTGAGTTTGTGCTTGAAATGTACTGTAAATTCTGCAAACTGTTAATAAATATTTCAATCAATCAATCAAACATGCATGCCTTGTCCTTGTCCTGAAAACAGGGAGCATCAGCAGAAGGAGGAGCTCACCTTGAAGCCACTGAAGGTGTTTTTCCCCGCCTGTGTGAGCATGCCGTTGGCCCAGGACACGATGACGTCGTCAGTCACTTTGTTCCCTTCCCCCAGGTCCTCCAGGATGTTCAGTGTGTACCTGAGGAGACGCGGACAGCGTTCAGTAACAAGAGGACACTGACCTGTCATTTCATTCGAAGGTTTTAACCATTTTGACCTGAAATCAGATTCTAAAAATGTCTTCTACATCCTGACAGTTTTCTGAAAAAGCTATGTTTCTAAGTCAGTCGTTCTTTCGATTTTTCAAAAATAGCAGACCTACAAGCTCGTAGCGCGCCACTCGGTGGCGCGCTATGAGCTTGTAGATCTGCTATTTTTCAATAGCTAAAGCATAAGATACTGCTAACACCAAAAGGGGTTCCCGCCCAAAATGGGTTAAGCCCTAACCACACCAAAGGCTCGCCATGCAACTCCTTGGGTCCAAACGGCATGGTGACCCTTTGGTGTTGGTTTGAGACATTGAATTCAACCAGTTGAATCACTTGGGTCAACGTGGGTCAACGTGCAACAGGACATATCACACCGCAGGGACAACGCTAAAACCGGCTCCACCCTTTGGTGTGGTTACTAAGTTGGTTACGGCTTTAATGTTTGTTTCTTCCTGGCCTGGCACATCCCTAATATATATCTGCCCTCATCTATCCCCCCCCCCGACTCCACTAGGCTAGTGGAGTGGCCTAGTGTCAGGCACTAGGCCACTCCACTAGGCTAGTGGAGTGGCCTAGTGTCAGGCACTAGGCCAATAGGCAATTCTTTTTAATCTCGATTAAAAACACACATGTTCTCCCTGGCCTTTTAATACCATAACCCCTCTTTTTATCATGTGTTTCTGTGTCCTCCCCTTATTTATAGTATTTTCTTTCTGTAATTTTGTGAAACTTCTTCTACTGTATTTCTTACTGTATACGTTTTGTATTTGGTGAAAGTAAAAATAAAAATAAAATAAATAAATTGAATAAAATCAATGTCAGATGGATGTACTGTACCGAATGATCA
The DNA here is from genome assembly GCF_964188405.1 of Protomyctophum parallelum. Taxonomy (NCBI): domain Eukaryota; kingdom Metazoa; phylum Chordata; class Actinopteri; order Myctophiformes; family Myctophidae; genus Protomyctophum; species Protomyctophum parallelum. The sequence continues at coordinate 6,600,094 of NC_139707.1, read as the reverse complement.
CGTAACTGTAAAAGTCCCCATCCGCCGATTGGTTAATTTTATTTATTTATTTATTTTGGCTTTTGTGGCTTTTTTCTTTATTATTATTATTTTTATGGAGAGACAGACAGTAGGCTGACAGGAAATGGGGAGAGAGAGATGGGGGGGAAGACATGCAGTAAAGGCCGTCGGGATCGGGAGTCGAACCCGCGGCACACTGCCAGACTGGGTTGCCAGCCAAGGTGCCTGGACCGCTGAGCCATGGCCCAGGCCGCCGATTGGTTAATTAAGTCACTGACTGTAGGACTGTGGGTTGTTGACGACACAATTGTTGAGAATGTTTTAAGCACTTCTGCACTTCATTGACCAGTGACCACACACATATTGGTGTATAAGTACATATTGGTGCACTAAGTCTATAGGCTATGCACTGGTCTGCTGCTTGCTATGCGCTTAAATCCAAGTAATGTATTACTTTGCTCCAGTGAGCCATATCTCTCTCTCTCTCTCTCTCTCAATGCTACAAAAAGGTATCGCTTACACACCTGTCCCTCAGTTATACTACATCATAAGATGGTGTCACTCAGCAAATATAACAGATCTACAAGTTATCAACGTGTCACCGACACCTATGATAGTCTAAATTAAACCTGTGGACGCCGTAATATTAAAGAAAAACTTCACCTCTTTATTTTTCTATATTATGGGTTTAACCAGACACCAAAAGTGAAACATTAAATTGATTGCTGGTTGGTTGGTTGCTTCATTAAAAAAAAAAAGATGTGTCTGTGCTTGGTGTGACAATAGCAAAGCATCATATTCCGTATAACATTATCTTATTTTTTTTAGTCGACTAAATCAACTAGATTTAGTCGACTAAAATCGTGTGATATTTAGTCGACTAAAACTAGACCAACACTAAAAGATTCCAGGTGACTAAAATGTGACTAAAGCAAAATTAACCCATTCTGAACGGGCACCCATTTTGGTGTTGGCATCATATTATGCTTTAGCTATTGAAAAATAGCAGATCTACAAGCTCATAGCGCGCCACCGAGTGGCGCGCTACGAGCTTGTAGGTCTGCTATTTTTGAAAAATCGAAGAACGACTGACATTTTTTTAATCTGATCTCAGGTCAGAATGGGTTAAAACTATTCAAAAGACTGACTAAAACTAAAATCTAAATTTGCTGTCAAAAGTCAAAACACTGGTGATTAGTGGCGTGGCGGGCGGGAGCGACGTCCTTACCTCCTCATGAGCTGCCAGAGCAGAGCCAGGGTGAGCTTGCGGTTCCCCTCGTTGAGGTCCTGTCCCGCGATGCCCACCAGAGAGAACTTAGCCTCGGTCTTGCCCAGCGCCACCGCGTAGTTACAGTTCTCCAACTACAGGACACGGACGGGGCACGGTTCATTCATGCCTGATTTATACTAAAAGCAGTGCTTCTCAAAGTGGGGTCCGGGGACCCCCAGAGGTCCTTGAGTGCGTTTCAGGGGGGGGGGGCCCAGATAAATGATGGATATAGTTATAGGAATAGACACTGATGTGGCCGTCACTGAGAGTGTACAAATGGAACAATTAGCTTGGCTCCCGCCCTGAATCGCTACCATTAAAAATATATTCAGTCGATGAATAATTGAAAATGTCAGGCTAGAACCAAATTATTTTGTACACTTTCATTTGTACACTTTCAGAATTATGGTGGTATGTGGTCTAAAAGCGGGGGTTCTCAAAGTGGGGTCCGGGGACCCCCAGGGCCCTTATATACATCTATTTATTTTCAAAAACATGTTGACTTTCTTTGAAAATGTTGAAAATGTTTTGACATTTTTAGCACCACAAATCTTGGGGTTCTTGGCACAAAGTATTTTCAGATGGGGTTCCGTGACCACATACACATTAATTTAGGGGTCCTTGGCATACAAAGTTGGATAAACCCTGTACTAAAGCACAAATTGTGGGCGCATGCTCATGCAGCGACCAGCAGCAGTTTGTAACCGGCAGAGTTTGTCACGTTTTTCGTTGTTTGTTTTTGTGTGTGTTTACGGGAACAGTTTACGTTTGAGTGTTTCAAAGTAGTTCATTAACCGACTGTGCACACCTTACTGGAAAAGTTATGAATTATAATGTTACACTGATACCTTGAACTGCCATCCTGTTTTAAATGTTCTATGTGTACTATGCTGTGTTTTGTGTTTCATGTTACCTGCCTGTGTTATGCCTTGCTGTAAACCAAATCGCCCCACGGGGACAAACTAATAAATGAACCTGAACCTGAAATGTATACTGTACAAATAATTAATATTAATAATAATGGATTTTTCACGCTTTACACTTGTGAGAAACTCAAAGTGCTACAATGAGCAAATGCATAAGAATGAAAACAGAACATAACACCACTAAAAAACATCTAAGAAACAGGAACAAAAGATTTAAAACATGAGGGCATCTATCTATCTATAAATGCAACACGTCTCTGTACGTACGTCTGTAATGCACATAACTCGAGAACACCACCAACTTCAAATTCGACACACGCGTTCCACACCCCTACAGGGAGTGCAGTGGCCGGTGTCGAGTCGGTCGGACCCACGGTTGTCCAGAACCGCCACATAAGGCCTCTCTCTGCCCGGGCTCTGGACAGGGTCCCTGCATGCCCAGGCTCCATATATGGAGCTGGCCTGTTCTGACATCACAAACGGGCACTGCTCTAGTAGCTATTCACCTTTTTCCTGGGCTGTGTGTGCTCCAATTCCTGTTGATTTGATCCAATGAAAGCCAATGAAACTGGTCAGATGACCAATGATATCCAATGAAATCAACAGGAACTGGAGCACACACAGCACAGGAAAAAGGTGAATAAAAATGCTTCGTTAAAAAGGAAAGTCTTTAGTCCTTTCTTAAAAAAAAGTCAACCGACTGCGGTGCCCTCAGGTGGGCGGGGAGGGGAGTGTGTTCCACAGTTCGGGGGCAACAGAGAAGAAGTACATAAATCAGGCTTTTAGTCAGATTGGAAGATACATGGAATGGAAATAAAACCTCAAGACTAAAAATGTAATGACGATGTTTTAGGCTAACCAGCTGAATAAATCATACGCGTACAACGCTGGCTTCTATGGAATCCGAATGACTGAAATCAGTCATGGCGACTGAGAACTTTAATCCATGAGATTATGTCGTCATTGTGACTAACTATGTCTGTGACTATGGCATCCATAAGGCTCTCACAAAGTCCCGTCCAAGACGTGGAACTAAATACAAACTGTCACGTCTAGATTCCCTCGTACCTTCTTCATGTTGCTTCCGAGTTTAGAATAGGGAGGTTTGTTGACTTTGTCCCAGTCTACTGGAACCTTGATCTTCTCATACAGCTGGAAGATGATTAATGCATCATCAAGGTCTCTGTAACACACACACACACACATGCACACGCACACACACACACACACACACACACACACACACACACACACACACACACACACACACACACACACACACACACACACACACACACACACACACACACACACACACACACACACACACACACACACACACACACACACACACATGCACACACACAGTCAACATGGATGTACAGTATACAGAATGAAGTAATACAGAACTGACAGTAGACAAACACCTTGTATTCTGGCCCTCACAAACTTTCATAGCGGTTGTTGTCATGTTATGAGCAACTTCCTGTGAATAACTGCCACCATGATTCTTTCTTAAAAGGGACATTTCACCGCTGGAAGAAAGTTAAGAAACTGTAGTCACTCAATTTTAATAGTACTAGTAGATAACAGTAGCACAATTAGAAATGTGCACCCTATGGCCAGAAAAATAATGAAGTCTGTGTGTTTGACTAGGGTTTGACTGGATTGCTGAATTCCTACAATGCCCAAAATGCTTTAGTGCACTTCCCCTCCTTGTGGAGGGGAAGTGCATGGCTAAAATTGCTTCCTCGAAACGACCTGTTGTATAATTATAGGTATTGCAGAAGAACACCCTCTCGTGCAATATTGCTTAACCCAGGGGCGGGAACCCCTATTGGTATCTTACCCCCTCAGGCCGGGCACCCATATTTGGGTTCTGTACAGTATGTACAGTATTCAAAAATGTAAACATTTTGATGCTGCTATATAAATATTTGAAGTTTTTCAGAAACCTTAGGTCAGGATTTAGAGGCGTTTTTAGAATCGGCCTTAGGCCTAAATGGGTTAAATGAGCATCCTTACACATAGAGGTGGTTGACACGAGGGTTGACCCCCAGTGAGTTCATCCAGTTTCTGAAGGTGCGTTCCTCCCTGGTCTCACCTGACAGGAAAAAAGGACCATGGGAAATACATCAATGAGATGCATGTGCTGTGGGGGGGTAGCTGATTTAAGCAGTAAACAACAACAAACTATTTGGACTCTGAGCTGGATAAAACTAAAAACTAGACGTTTAGAATAAATTATATTGTCCACTTGCAAAACGAAATAAACATGAAAGGAAATCTTTCTTTTAGTAATTGTCAATTTGGTCAATCATCAATCAACACACAAGCATGAATGAAGAGGCATTGGTGCATATGTTGGATTTTCACGTCTCCACAAAAGAACTAAAACTAACACTGTCTGAAACTAATAAAAAACTTTCAAAAATATATCTAAACTATAAAGTGATCTAAACTGAAATGACCAGCCCACTGATAACTAAACTGAAATGAACAGCCCACTGATAATAACTAAACTGAAATGAACAAAAACGCGAACGAACAAAATAAAAGAAAAAAAAAACTATAATCAGCGCCTCATACGCGATTGCGCTGCGCTCCGCGCTGCGCTCCGCTCTGCGCTCCGCTCTGCGCTCACCCTCAATGGAGCTCCAGTCGATGTCCTTGTTCTCTGGCTTCTTCAGCGCTGGGTACTTGTTGAACAGGTTGGCCACGAAGGCCAGGTTCAGCTTGGGGTTCCCGCGCACCACGTCCGTCGCCGTGACGAACTGACGCGCGCCCAGCCGCTCCGACTGGACCAGCATGCACTCTGCCCTCTGCAAGTCATCTGGCTCCTGCAATGTTATTGATTGATTGATTGATTGATTTGATTCTGTAGTACAGTGGGTTTCATTTCCATTACATACTTCCGGATGCTAACTTGCATAATTATGTTGAGATTTTTTTATAATTGGCAAAATATGTGAACAAACCATTAACAACTTTACGTATCGTGTGACGTGTCAAACTAGGGTGTTTTCGTGATTCCGAATCCATTCCGAATTCCAAACATTAGTTTTGCACATAAAACACTCGTTGGGCTAAAAACAGCCATAGCCGTCATCACAAAATGTGATGAGGTCAGCCCATTTGGGCAAGTGGCTATGTTTTTAGCCCAACAAGTGTTTTTTGTGCAAAACTAATGCTTGGAATGGATTCAGAATCACGAAAACCCCCTAAAAAATTGCAAAAATAGCAGATCTACAAGCTCATATCGCGCCACCGAGTGGCGCGATACGAGCTTGTAGGTCTGCTATTTTTGAAAAATCGAAGAACGACTGACATTTTTTTAATCTGATCTCAGGTCAGAATGGGTTAATCAGACCAGTGTGTGTCCAGTGGAAACCTTGTATGAATCTGATCTCAGGTCAGAATGGGTTAAAGCATGATGAAATTGCTCAACATTATGCAAGTTAGCATCCGGCAGTTTCTACATGCTGGGGAAGCATACTCAACATTTCTAACATAAAACTTTATGGTGCTCAAAATGCCCCCGAGTTCAATGAATTGACGTGAAAGAAAAAATCGACTAAAACGATCAGTATGTTTAACCACTATTTTAGCAAAAATACCAGAACTACAATCTGTGGAATCGAGGTAGATAAATGAACTATAAACACCGGCATGGCTTCATAAATAGATCTCGACTTCAGCCTGATCAGACCCCATTTGACTTCCATCATGGAATTAAAGTGAAAGACTTGAACACTTACCCTGATTCCTGACATGTCGATGGCGATAGGTGGAATGCCCTCCTCGTCTCCGCTGGGAGCCACTTGGTTCAGTAAGTTGTAGTAAGCCTTAGAGTCCTGCCATTTAAACACACATCATTGGCTCTTATCTTGAGACTCTCTGACAGTAATTCATGCGTGCCACTGTACTGCATGTCTTGACATATTATATATGCAGTGATTCCTTTTAATCAATTTCAACTTTAACATTTATGCTACGGTCTCCTTACTTTGATACAGTATAATAACTTTATTTATATAGCACCTTTCTAGGCATGAGCCACTTAATGGGATGGGAATGGGACCCCAATCTACACTGTAACATCCTCAGTGATCATTTAACTCAGAGAGTGTACAAAATACAAATGGAAGAAAAACGGACCCTTAATGGGTCCCCTCTCTGAGTTACAGGATCCAGTTTGGACCCCTGGTGGTCCCCGGGCCCAAGGTTGATACCCCATACACATGTTGATACCCCATACACATGTTGATACCCCATACACACGTTGATACCCCATTACACAATACATACCCCACACATACAATATGTCATACTGTACTGTATATTTCTATGAATATGTTTACAGGAGAGTGTCCTCCTGTGTTACCTTGATGTCAGAGCTGAAGTTGTTGAGCTTGGGACATCCGGCCTCCTCCAGGTGATAGTTGGCCCAGCGCAGCAGCAGCTCCTCTGGGGACAGCTTCATCAGGTCCTCCAGACTCTCGCCGTCACGCAGCAGGGCGATCAGAGCTGAAGAGATCAAGTATTTTGTTTGAGCGGCACCATTGACTTGCTGTAACATTGTAGAGCAGAGTCTTAACCCATTCTGACCTGAGATCAGATTCATACGAGGTTTCCGCCGGACACACACTGGTCCTGATGAACCCATTCTGACCTGAGATCAGATTCTAAAAATGTCAGTCGTTCTTCGATTTTTCAAAAAATAGCAGACCTACAAGCTCGTATCGCGCCACTCGGTGGCGCGATATGAGCTTGTAGATCTGCTATTTTTCAATAGCTAAAGCATAACATGATGCCAACACCAAAATGGGTGCCCGGTCAGAATGGGTTAATTACTAAGACTAAGAAATGGGGCGGCGGTGGATCAGGGGTAGAGTGGCCAGATGGGAACCGCAGGTTTCCCCCAGATTTAGTGTCGAAGTGTCCTTGAGCAAGATTCTGTTCCCGATGTGCTGGTTGGTGCCTTCAGCCTTGCATGGTTTCCTCTGCCATCGGTATATGATATGTGTGTGTGTGAATTTAGTTGACTAAGACTAGAGAATTTCAGATGACTAATTAGGACTCAAACTAAATGGCGTGTTATTCAAAAGACTATGACTAAATCGGAATATGCTGTCAAAATTAACAGTGTTTCAGAGCAAATGAGGCGACGTTCGCTTCCCCCCCAACAACGCTGACTAGCGCGAACAAAGTGGAATGATTCAAGCGACTAGAAATATATTTTGTCTTTAGTTATTTAAGTAGCTTTATGTGGCATTGTCACACACAGATTATATATAGAATTATGACAATCATTCTAAATCTATACGATTGTAATCATATAGAATAGAATGAGGGAGAAACAATATTGGCCTCTTAACTTAAGGGATGCTACTGGCTTCTGAAATTCAACTGAAATGTAAAATAGCTGGTCCACACCAGTGTTTTACACAAGACCATTTTGTCTGGTGTGAGCATCAACTATTTACCTGAATAGCCTATAAGCATAGCCCATTTCAACACACACACACACACACACACACACACACACACACACACACACACCTTCGTTTTTGCTGAGCTCGATGTCAGCAAACAGTCCGATCTTGATGACCTGCCACAGCAGACCGAGGACCAGGTGCTGCCTGCCCTCCTTCAGGTCCTCAGCTCCGATGTTCACCACGTGACAGCCGATGGCCGACGCAGAGTTAAGAGCCAGGTTCAGGTTCTCCTGTTAGGGGGAAAGAGACGCAGAGTTAAGAGCCAGGTTCAGGTTCTCCTGTTAGGGGGAAAGAGACGCAGAGTTAAGAGCCAGGTTCAGGTTCTCCTGTTAGGGGGAAAGAGACGCAGAGTTAAGAGCCAGGTTCAGGTTCTCCTGTTAGGGGGAAAGAGACGCAGAGTTAAGAGCCAGGTTCAGGTTCTCCTGTTAGGGGGAAAGAGACGCAGAGTTAAGAGCCAGGTTCAGGTTCTCCTGTTAGGGGGAAAGAGACGCAGAGTTAAGAGCCAGGTTCAGGTTCTCCTGTTAGGGGGAAAGAGACGCAGAGTTAAGAGCCAGGTTCAGGTTCTCCTGTTAGGGGGAAAGAGACGCAGAGTTAAGAGCCAGGTTCAGGTTCTCCTGTTAGGGGGAAAGAGACGCAGAGTTAAGAGCCAGGTTCAGGTTCTCCTGTTAGGGGGAAAGAGACGCAGAGTTAAGAGCCAGGTTCAGGTTCTCCTGTTAGGGGGAAAGAGACGCAGAGTTAAGAGCCAGGTTCAGGTTCTCCTGTTAGGGGGAAAGAGACGCAGAGTTAAGAGCCAGGTTCAGGTTCTCCTGTTAGGGGGAAAGTGGACAGGACAGTGGACTTAGTATATTTAATAGTCCCTCAAGCTACAGGCTACATCTATCTCTTCCAAATTAATGCTATCAACTAGGGATGTCTCGATGTTCTTTTTTGTTTTGATTTTGAGTATCTGCCGATACAGATTTTTCCCCATCCGATATTTATATTTTTATGGAACACTTAAGCCATATCACAATAGTATTACATAATCCAAAATCACAGACAATATCCAGTCTAATATCATGATGATATGGATAGAATATTGAATACAAGCTTGTAGATCTGCATGTTTTGTCAACAGCTAAAGTTTGAATATTGAATATCACGTAAATCGGATCGGGACAACCCTACTACAAGTAAGACGCGCAAACGTGGGAAGCGAACACAGTTTTTTTGTTTAGTTTTTTCGCATCATCGCATCGCATCTGCAACACATTGTGAACTTGTAGGTCAGGTGTTGTATTGCAGTACTTAGTTTTATTACTGATTGTTTTTATATGCAGCCCTTTGATATTCATAAAATTGACTTTAGGTCGGCAGCATTGAAACACTGTTACATGGCGACATATAAATCAGCAGAGCTGCCAACCTTTGGATATTTACATGAATACCACCATGCACGGCGCGGCAAATCCAGTGCCCACGGTTTGCCCGGGCGTGGCAATTTTTTGTGGCGGGAGGGGGTCTCGCATGGTGGAGGGGGGATGTTATATGGAACATTTCACACCAGAAATGTAGGACATTGCACTAATTATTATACTGTTTTACTGTCCGGATGTATAAATCTCTGTGGCTCTGGGCCCAGCTCCATCTCTGTGGCTCAGGCTTAACCCATTAAGACCCGAGAACAGATTCTACAAAAATGTCTTCCAAATCATGACAGTTTTCTGAAAAACCTATGTTTCTATATCAGTGGTGCTCAAACTATTTCATGTCCAGGACCCCCAGAATTATTTTGTTCCTGGGACCCCACAGAAGCAAAGATACATAGGAGTTAAAAATGTTTGCTGTGAAAGAATATATATTCAGTGTTCATTTTGTCGACTAAGGTTTTTGATGTTTAGTCGACTAAGACTAGACTAAGACTAAAGAATTTCAGAAGACTAAATGGGACTAGAGACTAAATGTTTGTTATTCATAAGACTAAGACTAAATCAAAGACACATTTTCAAGATTTATTTTTTAAATAGCAGATCTACAAGCTCGTAGCGTGGCACCAAGCGCTACGAGCTTGTAGATCTGCTATTTTTTTTAACAGCTCAAGTTTAAAATAATGTTTAAAGTGATTAAAAGCTATATGGCGACACAGTATCGCTCAAAAGCAGTATGGTCTGGTCACCTGCCGTTGACCGGCACTAGGATTTACCTGTTTGGTAAAAGTGTCGAGTTTCTTCTTATTGATGGTCCTCTCATCGATGGTGTCGGCGACTGACAGGTTTATCATCTTACTAAACACAAGAGAGAACACACTTCAATAAATTAATGGCTCTTTTACGACTACGAAGGGTGAGCCAGAAACATTCCATAACCTAAAACTTTAGGAGAAAACAGAAATAGTACGTAATAATAATAATAATAATATCTTTTGTAGAAGTTTTTTGTTATTTTCTGTTTGAGTGGTGCAGCCGCTCCAACGACCAGCAATGTCTGTCCCAATCTATGTCTGTCTGTACAGTATGTCTTCATGTATGATTAGGAAATGGACCCCTACGGGCCCATTTGGTTTCATTTTACACTCGCAAGAGTTACATTCTTGTTAAACATGTGCATTACTTCATTTACAAGAAGTCTACATTTTGGTCAACGTTTGCCTGTTGTCTCTCCCAATAGCAACATCAATACAGCATGGAATTGTGGACCTTAAGATCTTATCCAACGATAACAACATTCTTTAGTTTTCGGTCTACGAGGCAACATTTCATCAAATAATGGGCCTTGATATGAAAAAGGTTGAAACCCACTGTAATGCAGTGGAAAAGAGAGAGAACCAGATGTCCCGGTTCTCATTCATTCTCCTAAAACAAGAGACATGAAGCTTTGGTAGTTTTACCATAGAACGATTCCGTCTCCCACTGTGGTGAACAGGTCGTCGTCGTTGGGGTCCATGGGTAGAACGTGCCCACAGTCGGGATCATTCTCCAGGGCTTTATTTATCCAGTTCACAAAGGCCACCTTCTCCTCCTCTGTAGAAAGAGAGAAAACATTAAGTATTGGTCATTTTGGTACAGTAGCTCTGTTCCATAGCCCTAATGCCTAATCCCAAACTTAGTAGTCTGAAAACCCACCTCTTCAGACTCCACCATGGCCCGTAGCACTTGCCCTAGCCTAGCCCCTTAGATAGCACTTTATGTAGACTTAGATAGTATTTTAGACAGACTTATAGCTCGTTACGTAGACAGCACTAGAAGTGCATTTTATGTAGGCATAGCCCTTTATAGTACACATGTATATTGTATAATATATAATATAGTATAGTATGTATAGCTGACATAGATACTCCACTGTTACGTTCTTAGTTTATACATGATTCATGATAACTACTTTTTTTATATGTGATGCCATGCTTTTGTTTTTGCTTAATGTAAGTCGCTCTGGATCAAGAGCGTCTGCTAAATGCCTACATTGTAAATTGTTGCATTTTGCATTATTAGGGCTATGGGACTCTCCATTAACTGCAGCCGCATGACATGCAGCACAGCCCCTCTCGACTTCTGCAAAAATACAAAGAACGATTTCGCTATACTCACCAGTACAAAGGCAGGTTTTGTGATAAAACATAAAAGCCTACTTTCTGGTCTCAGGTCAAAATGGGTTTTAACTGACCTGAATAGGAATGTTGTGTGCCAGACTGCTCAGACGTTTTAACTGACCTGAATAAGAATGTTGTGTGCCAGACTGCTCAGACGTTAACTGACCTGAATAAGAATGTTGTGTGCCAGACTGCTCAGACGTTTTAACTGACCTGAATAAGAATGTTGTGTGCCAGACTGCTCAGACGTTTTAACTGACCTGAATAAGAATGTTGTGTGCCAGACTGCTCAGACGTTAACTGACCTGAATAAGAATGCTGTGTGCCAGACTGCTCAGACGTTTTAACTGACCTGAATAAGAATGCTGTGTGCCAGACTGCTCAGACGTTAACTGACCTGAATAAGAATGTTGTGTGCCAGACTGCTCAGACGTTAACTGACCTGAATAAGAATGCTGTGTGCCAGACTGCTCAGACGTTAACTGACCTGAATAAGAATGTTGTGTGCCAGACTGCTCAGACGTTAACTGACCTGAATAAGAATGTTGTGTGCCAGACTGCTCAGACGTTTTAACTGACCTGAATAAGAATGTTGTGTGCCAGACTGCTCAGACGTTAACTGACCTGAATAAGAATGTTGTGTGCCAGACTGCTCAGACGTTCCTGCAATGGCACGGAGTCCTTCCTTCTTAATAATGGCCTTCCTGAAGGTTTTAGACACCTCTGAGCTCTTCAGTCCATGAACAACCTGGAGAGAATACATGCAAATCACATGGTTAAAATGTGTTCAAATGGATGGAAAAATGGAAACGCCTCAAAAATGCGAATACAGGCTTGATGGAAAAGCACCTAATGCCGCTTGGCAAGTGGCTTCGCAGCCACAAGGCCCCTGGTATAATCGTAGTAGGCTGTGAAATAGAAACTTCCCCAAGGCAATAAGGTGAACTCTTTTTTTTTACTCTTGTAAAATTGTGATTTACAGTAGACCCGACGTCAATAGCTAAAGTATAACATAATGCTTAGTTAAAATACCAAAAGGGGTTCCCGCCCAGAATGGGTATCAAAATATAATATTCAATCTTGAAATCAACACTGGTTGCTGCTTGCACCCCAATACATGTGTACTAACTAGGGCCGGGACTAATTGCGATTAATTTAGATTAATTAACTACAGAAAAATTTATCGCGATTAACTACAGATAAATTAATCGCACCTTTTTTTTCACCGCAGAACGTTTCTCACTGGGCGCTTTTCTATAGTACTGAAAACTGGAAATAATAAAAAGTCACCCCATTTTGTGTTGCCTAGAACTGGAGGTCTGACAAAAAACAGTAACAATATGAAGTAAGTACAGCTTTGTGATGTCACTGAGATGTACTTGTTACTGTTACTAATTTTTTTTCAGACCTCCAGTTCTAGGCAACACAGAATGGGGTGAATTTTTATTATTATTTCCACAACAGGTATATTAATGACAGTAAAATGTTGAAAATGAGTGGTATCCTGTAGTCACTATTCGTTGATTCACTGGGATACCAAAAAACATTAAAAAATAAGGTTTCTCGCTGTTCTGGGGTTGAATATTGATATGCGATTAAAATGCGATTAATCTAGATTAATTAATCGCAAAGCCTCTGATTAATTAGATAATTTTTTTTAATCGAGTCCCAGCTCTAGTACTAACAAAGGTGCCATACATACTTCAGTGAACTGGTCGAAGGTGAGCTGGTCTCCGGTCTTGGTCAGCTCCTGGATGATCTCTCTGACGCGGTAGCCGGGCAGCGGCAGGCTGGCGGCCTTGAAGAGCGCGTTGAGCTCATCTTTGCTGATGAAGCCATTGCTGTCCACATCTGGTGACGAGACGAAAAGGTCAAAGTATTAAAACGACTTCAAGAAGAAGTAGGAGGAGTGCAACTCACGTCTCACCAATTAGTCACTTACTGGCTAGTGCAGGGGTGAGACGATTCACAATTCACCTCCCGATTCGATACCATATCGATACCTAAGGTGCCGATTCGATTTATATTGCGAAATATATTGCGATTAGATTTGATATTGCGATTTATTGATTTTTTTCTCCCACACTACTTTGCCTTTATTATACTAGAACATTTTAAAACAATTCTAAACAATATAGACCATGAAAAGTCCAATCATACACTTCAATGCAACCAAAAAACATCAGTCAGTGAGTCTTTCTGATTTTTTTTAAATAATATCGTGGCATTAAAAATCGTGATATATCCCTCACAAATCAACTCACAAAAGCATTATAACGACTTCCTCTGCCAAAATGCATGGATCCAAGTCCACATTGCATGTTGCTCGTAATTATGGACATTTTGTGAGTGTTGCAGATTATTTCTTCTTTGATTCTTTGATGAAAAGGTCAAAGTTCAAGGGTAAGTGCACTGTGACGATGGTGACAATTGACAAACATACCCATGCTCTTTTGATTTTCATCAAACGGCAAAGTACTGGTATGTGCTTAACACATTAAAACCAGATTCTACAAAATGTCTTCTAAATCATGACAGTTTTCTGAAAACACTGTTTCTGTCAGTGGTGCTCACACCATTTCATGTCAAGGATCCCAAAAAGTATATGAAATTGGCCGCCGACCCCCATCTAAACGTTCGCTGTGAAAGAATATTATATTCAAACTTCAAAGATTTGCACACATTTTCAGGATTTTTCAAAACAAATAGCAGATCTACAAGCTCGTAGCGCGGCACTCGGTGCTGCGCTATGAGCTTGTTTTAAACAGCTAAAGTTTGAAATTGTGGATAAAGTAGTTAAAAGCTATAAGGTATGTATATGCGTTCCTGTCCTAAATGGGTTAAGTATGGATGTTCTTGGTCAATTTGTCTATACAAATAACACTGGTAGAGTTAAAGTTGCATGGATGAATCCATTAAATTCTTCTATATTGGTTTCAGTAAAGGGAATAATGGGGTCTCTCGTGCATGCATTGTTCCTGGTCAGCAGCGTTTCCTACCAATCTTGGTGAAAGCTTCTTTCAGTTCCTCCAACTCCTCTGGAGAGATGGGCGTGGTGGTGGCAGCCATCTTGAAAGTCTTGAATAAATCAGCAGGATCTGAAACCACCACAACAGAGGAACCAAGTTGGTTTAGTTTAAACCCTTGAACACAAGCGAGTGTCCCCATTCTGGGGGTGAACATTAAGGCCAAATTAGATCAAACAGTGCAAGATCACAAAGACGAGTTGTGAGCTTGTAGATTTCTTTCAGTGAAGAGAGGGAAGAAGCAGGACCCTGAGAGACACCGGTCAACTAAGCTGCCTGGCGTCACTCCCCCGGACACAGGGAATAGTTAGCATGTAACGATACACTCAACTCACGATACGATAGGCATCACAATATGAGGTTCACGATACGATAGGTATCACAATATGAGGTTCACGATATGATAGGTATCACAATATGAGGTTCACGATACGATAGGCATCACAATATGAGGTTCACGATATGATAGGTATCACAATATGAGGTTCACGATACGATAGGTATCACAATATGAGGTTCACGATACGATTTTTCACGATATTTTCAACACAATTATTTTCCAGACAAATGACCAAAACACTTTTTTTTTAATGATTCCTCGATTTATATTCCCCCCCCCCCAACCTTTTTTCACAATTTTTATTTAACTACATTGCAAACATAATTGCCTTCCTTGATGCATTAATGAGCATCAATAACGACCATCACCTGGGCACAGTCACAGACACACACAGCTCCCCTCTGCAGGCCATCACCTGGGCACAGTCACAGACACACACAGCTCCCCTCTGCACGCCTCTACTACTGAAAGTGACTGCATGGAGTCTGTCTCATTTCTCTCCAAAAGCACGTGAATGTGATGGAATATTTTTTTATGATCAGTACTTTATTTTAGATTTTTTACAAACACATAAAACATAAAACCTACAATACAAACACAAGCAACAACAACAGAGTACATATTCATGGATAGACAATTAAGATAGATAAGATAAACAAATAAAAATAAGGGGAAAAAAAGGGAAAAATCCAATTAAAATATGAAAATAGTTTACATTATTTACACGACCAAACGCAGCATCATCAACCATATCATAATGTGTAGTAATACAATAAACAATCAAGAGGGCATTGCCTGACTATGGATCACACCAAGGGACCTGCAACATGACTGAGGAACACGTCCCACTTCAGATCATATTTATCCAACTGATTATTCATCTTAAAGGATAACCTCTCCAAAGCAGCCACAGCACCATACATGTGCTGGAGGTAAAACCTCAGACTTCCATTCCTTAACAATGATAATGTGATGGAATATGATTACAGCTCACATTTCATATCACACACTAGCCCCCCCTAAAAAGAAATAGATACATATCGTCGGGATATAATATCGATATATTGCGATATACGATACATCTATCTATCTATCTATCTATCGATAATGTCTAATTTTGTTTATCCCATTCTGACCGGGCACCCATTTTGGTGTTGGCATCATGTTATGCTTTAGCTATTGAAAAATAGCAGATCTACAAGCTCATATCGCGCCACCGAGTGGCGCGATACGAGCTTGTAGGTCTGCTATTTTTTGAAAAATCGAAGAACGACTGACATTTTTAGAATCTGATCTCAGGTCAGAATGGGTTAATCAGACCAGTGTGTGTCCAGTGGAAACCTCGTATGAAACTGATCTCAGGTCAGAATGGGTTATTTGTGCCGCTGCTGTTGTGTAAAGCCCAAACCACACCAAAGGGTCCCCATGCAGCTCCTTGCAACCAAACGATTGCGAGGAGTTGCATGGCGACCCGTTGGCGTGGTCTTGTTTAACTTCCTGCATGGGGAGATATAAGTCGGGGGCTTCATTGTTGATTATTATGACCTTTCTTTCTTTTGGCCGGTAAAACACAGCCTTATACTTATAGCCAAATATCTCTGGAAAACAAACTGTTCCTTTTACAATTATGTTTAAAAATGGATACTTTACAGATCAGTTCGCTTACTAGGAGAGCGAGAAGCAGGGGGATAAAACGGCATCGGTGGCCAGGTCATGTTCCTTTTGATTCAAATGAAAAATGTATGATGATAATAGTGTGACATACTGCTAAGTAAACTACACTGTAAACTACACTGTAGCAACCGGACTGACAGTGCATGTGTACGATACAATGATTTCTCACTTTGCAGCCAAGTTACACTCTTCATAGTGTGTGACAATCGTTTTTAAGAACAGGATGCGAGAAGCGTGAGGCAAAAGGTTTCACACCTCAGATGAGACTCAGACTGTTATGAAGCAACGCGGAGCAGAGCAGGAAGTGCTGCCTGGTGGTCACATGACGTACTTGTACGTACAGGAAGTGGTTGGAGGTCACATGATGGACGAGACATTTACTTTTAAATAATACGTTTCAGTATGTGATGATTGATTCATCGTGTTGTATGAGTCACTGTGTATGAGACATCCTTGCAATGAGTTGCAAGGATGTTCATTGGCGTGGACTGGCCTTTACTCGGTGCGTCACTGATTTAAAACGGACTGGTTTAAAACTTTAAAAGTTAACCTCAGCTTTAGTGTCACATCACATGTGATCACTGATCACTAAACTGAAGCAGTGGTTCTCAGAGAGTGGGGTCCCTCAAAATCTTCTATGGGGGTCCCTCCCTGGAACAAAATATTTTCAGATGGAGGTAACATGGTCCAAAAGTAAAACTATTAATTTTATTGACATGAGAAAGCTTGAGAACCACTGATCTAACTTGAATCTAAACCCTTGTACGGAATCAACTGTTCTCCAATATGGAGAATAATTATGTAATGCATAATTCTGTTTTATAGTTATACAGTATGATACTGTGTTAACTGTAATTATTTTAAATTGTCTACTCTGTATTGTATTGTATTGTATTGTATCGTTTGTATTTATTGAATTTCATTTGACATCTTCCTGCCCAGAGACTGCAGATGCAAATTAGCTATATCACGGTTAACTCTGGCCCAATAAATACTTTTGTTGTGCATGGCCCCTGTTCAAGAAACTAATAAAATAAAATAAATAAATAAATAGTTTACACCAGGTATAAAGGACTGAGATAATAAGAACAGTAATTCACACAGCATAGGTGCTTGTGGGCCATAAAAACAGCACAGGGACCGGCCTTATCTTATCAGCAAGACAGCATCTGCCGTGGTTTGAGCTGCATGCTTGCATGATGGGAACATTTTGCATAGGCAATCACAAATCGCAGTTATCAGCACAATTATGCTTTGGTCTCATTCGTTGCCTTAATGCGTCTTTAATCCTTTCACGTTATCTGTCAGTGTGCAGGTACATGTAAGGCTAAGCTCTCATAACAGTGCGTTTGGATTGTGTGTTTTCTGTTAGCAGTTGGAACTTGGAACAGAGGTCTGCCCACAAACTTCCTCTTGAGCTCATTGCAGCATGGTCGCACTTCTCCTCTCTCTCCAGGGTTCCAGGGCCCTGTTCTGCTTCTTTAAAGCCCTACTACGTAACCTTTTCTGTGTGTGAAGTGAATACAATGTTATGTTTTGCCAAATCTAGTATGGAAGAGTATGTTAATATAATATTACACTTTACAACTGGGGTGGTTGTATTTGGCCTCCATGCTTCTTCTAATATTTAGGACAAGTGATACTGCTGAATGTCTTTTTTATTTCTATTGTTTTAACCAAATTCTTGATTTATTATTTTTCCTCATACTCCTTTTGTGGCTCCAGCACCTCGCTAAAGTTTTTTTCAGCAGATGAGCGGTGGCTCCTTTTCTATTTTTAACCAAATTCTTAAAAGAAAATTGTCTTTCATTAGCGTTTTTGCTGTTCTATGTTCTATGTTCTATGTAGCAGGATTTGAGAATATACGCTGTGTGGGCCGCAGTTACACTAGATTAGGTCTGGGTTAATTTACTACAGCACTTATTTCAACAAACCACACAGTCTGCTATACACAGAAATGACCATCAGTGTCAATTTAACTACGGGAATGTACATATGCAACCAAATGGACCATCACCATAACCCCATTTATAACTTTCTGGATTTTACAGTGTGCCGTCAAGGGGAAGTGCAATCACATTGATTTACACACTCTCTCTCTCTCTCTCATCTGCTGAAGCCTATAAACTTATTCAAAGCTGTAAACACACACACACACACACACACACACACACACACACACACACACACACACACACACACACACACACAATATTCCGCTCCTCTGCGAGGCGTTTAGGGCCGAGACGGACAGACAGTGTCACATCTTTAAGTTACCTGAGAGGTGAGATGAGGAGGCTGGGTTGAGCTCTGGGGTTGGCTGGGTGTGCGTGGTGGTGGGGGCCCTGTCGAATGTCCGTCTGTGCGTTGTGCTCTTCAGCTCCCTCGCGGTGCGTTGTGCTCTTCAGCTCCCTGGCGGTGCGTTGTGCTCGGCTGCAGCGCTACTCCCCGTACGTACTGATACGTATGTATGACTGACGGGCACGGTGCAGCACGGACACAGCAGCACAGCATCTATTCAAATCTCCCTACGAGGAAGGAAGTGACACGTTACACTTCAGAAAGAGGAATGAAAGATGTTTTGTCTTTATATGGTAACGACGGTGCTGCCTGCCCAGCACAGACACACACACACACACCCACCGCTATCAAGGTGAATGGAGGCGTTTAGAGGTATAGTTTGCTGCTAAATGCCTACATTGTAATTGTAGTTTAGTGCAGTGGTTTTCAACCCTTTTTTCGTATCAAGGCCCTTTATTTTTCAGCATTTGATCAGCAAGATCTATTCTACAATCTCATGTGTCGCAATTTATTTTTAAAGGTTTTGAATAGGACATAATATACAAAAGAGATTAAATAAAGTAGAATATGTATCTATATAGCTCTACAGTGTGTATAACTCTACAAACCTTACACCCCAAAGGGCTTAATGATGAACTACTATTGAATGTTATACTATAGAAAATGTTGATCTGAACTTCTTGTCCAGCCGGTACTATAGGCACTTTACGTGCAATTTTTTTTTTTTTTTCTTATTCTTTTCCACTCTTTCTGACAGAGTAGGATCTTACATTTGACATTTATTTGCTTATTTTACTGTATGTCTTCCTTGTATGTTGTATGGCATGACATTTATGTATAATTATTTTCCCCTGTATTATTGTAAACTGTTATTTTCAATGATATATATGAGGAATGTTCACAGAAACACTGCACCTTCAAGTCACGTGACAAGGTTCTTCACAGCTGTTATCTGTTTGGATAAATTACATGCATTTTGATTGGTTGTTTACACTTCCTGAAATGTATTTAGTGACAATGTCAGCCCATTCTTGAATTAAGCCTGAGGAAGGTCGCAAGACCGAAACGTTGCTCAATTAATAAAATTGCTCTGAACTAGCAAGTGGCAGTGTGCGGATGTCCCTTCTTCCACATTGTATACTCTTTGTCATCATCGCATCATCGAAGACAATTCCTACAGGTGCTCTGCATAGGCTGAAAAACATAAAACATTAGCCCTAATTATCTACCTATCTGAAAACATTGTTTGAACGGCAGCTGGTACTAAATTATATATTAAAGGACCACTTCACCACTTTTCAACTAATCTTCATATAATTGGCCCTCACTAATGTTCATGATAAAATACCGCATTTTTATTTCTACTCGGTCTGTGTCTCATAAGAGGGCTGTGGGCAGTTCAGTAACCTGCCCACCAGTGACATCATCATTAGGCAGATTCTTACATTTATATATTTAGATTTTTATTATGAGAACGATGGCTTCCATTATCGCATTTCAACTTTTCAGGAATAGAAAGCCTGCTGTTTCTATTAGCTTGGATTCCCCAACGATGATGTCATGGTGGACAGGTTTCTGACCTGCCCACAGCCCTCCTATGAGACACAGACCGAGTAGAAAGAAATTGTGGCATTTTATCATGAACATTAGTGGGGACCAAATATATGAAGGCAGGTTGAAAAGTGGTATAAAGTATATAGAAATGTTTTAGGAAAGGTCCAAATATAGACTGGTTATTATCAAAATAACGTGTGCATACCAATTACTGTAACAAAAAAAACCATCACAGAATGTGCAAGAAAATACTATAACAATTGTGGAAAGAAGTTAAAAATATATATATTCTGACCTGGTGTGGAGGATGCCATCATCTACCTGCTCCTACACAGAGCCCACACACACCCGTCATGGAGGCCACGAAGCACACCTCTCTGCACATCCTCATGGAGGCCACGAAGCACACCTCTCTCTGCATTCCCTCATGGAGGCCACGAAGCACACCTCTCTCTGCATTCCCTCATGGAGGCCACGAAGCACACCTCTCTCTGCATTCCCTCATGGAGGCCACGAAGCACACCTCTCTCTGCATTCCCTCATGGAGGCCACGAAGCACACCTCTCTCTGCATTCCCTCATGGAGGCCACGAAGCACACCTCTCTCTGCATTCCCTCATGGAGGCCACGAAGCACACCTCTCTGCACATCCTAATGGAGAGGCCACAAAGCACACCTCTCTCTGCATTCCCTCATGGAGGCCATGAAGCACACCTCTCTCTGCATTCCCTCATGGAGGCCACGAAGCACACCTCTCTCTGCATTCCCTCATGGAGAGGCCACGAAGCACACCTCTCTCTGCATTCCCTCATGGAGGCCACGAAGCACACCTCTCTCTGCATTCCCTCATGGAGACCACGAAGCACACCTCTCTCTGCATTCCCTCATGGAGACCACGAAGCACACCTCTCTCTGCATTCCCTCATGGAGACCACGAAGCACACCTCTCTCTGCATTCCCTCATGGAGGCCACGAAGCACACCTCTCTCTGCATTCCCTCATGGAGACCACGAAGCACACCTCTCTCTGCATTCCCTCATGGAGACCACGAAGCACACCTCTCTCTGCATTCCCTCATGGAGACCACGAAGCACACCTCTCTCTGCATTCCCTCATGGAGGCCACGAAGCACACCTCTCTGCACATCCTCATGGAGAGGCCACGAAGCACACCTCTCTGCATTCCCTCATGGAGGCCACGAAGCACCTCTCTCTGCATTCCCTCATGGAGCTCACGAAGCACACCTCTCTCTGCATTCCCTCATGGAGCTCACGAAGCACACCTCTCTCTGCATTCCCTCATGGAGGCCACGAAGCACACCTCTCTGCATTCCCTCATGGAGGCCACGAAGCACACCTCTCTCTGCATTCCCTCATGGAGGCCACGAAGCACACCTCTCTCTGCATTCCCTCATGGAGGCCACGAAGCACACCTCTCTGCATTCCCTCATGGAGGCCACGAAGCACACCTCTCTCTGCATTCCCTCATGGAGGCCACGAAGCACACCTCTCTCTGCATTCCCTCATGGAGGCCACGAAGCACACCTCTCTGCATTCCCTCATGGAGAGGCCACGAAGCACACCTCTCTCTGCATTCCCTCATGGAGGCCACGAAGCACACCTCTCTGCATTCCCTCATGGAGGCCACGAAGCACACCTCTCTGCATTCCCTCATGGAGGCCAAGAAGCACACCTCTCTCTGCATTCCCTCATGGAGGCCAAGAAGCACACCTCTCTCTGCATTCCCTCATGGAGGCCACGAAGCACACCTCTCTCTGCATTCCCTCATGGAGGCCACGAAGCACACCTCTCTGCACATCCTCATGGAGAGGCCACGAAGCACACCTCTCTGCATTCCCTCATGGAGGCCACGAAGCACCTCTCTCTGCATTCCCTCATGGAGCTCACGAAGCACACCTCTCTCTGCATTCCCTCATGGAGGCCACGAAGCACACCTCTCTCTGCATTCCCTCATGGAGGCCACGAAGCACACCTCTCTCTGCATTCCCTCATGGAGGCCACGAAGCACACCTCTCTCTGCATTCCCTCATGGAGGCCACGAAGCACACCTCTCTGCATTCCCTCATGGAGGCCACGAAGCACACCTCTCTCTGCATTCCCTCATGGAGGCCACGAAGCACACCTCTCTCTGCATTCCCTCATGGAGGCCACGAAGCACACCTCTCTCTGCATTCCCTCATGGAGGCCACGAAGCACACCTCTCTCTGCATTCCCTCATGGAGGCCACGAAGCACACCTCTCTCTGCATTCCCTCATGGAGGCCACGAAGCACACCTCTCTCTGCATTCCCTCATGGAGAGGCCACGAAGCACACCTCTCTGCATTCCCTCATGGAGGCCACGAAGCACACCTCTCTGCATTCCCTCATGGAGGCCACGAAGCACACCTCTCTCTGCATTCCCTCATGGAGGCCACGAAGCACACCTCTCTCTGCATTCCCTCATGGAGGCCACGAAGCACACCTCTCTCTGCATTCCCTCATGGAGGCCACGAAGCACACCTCTCTCTGCATTCCCTCATGGAGGCCACGAAGCACACCTCTCTGCATTCCCTCATGGAGGCCACGAAGCACACCTCTCTCTGCATTCCCTCATGGAGGCCACGAAGCACACCTCTCTCTGCATTCCCTCATGGAGGCCACGAAGCACACCTCTCTCTGCATTCCCTCATGGAGGCCACGAAGCACACCTCTCTCTGCACATCCTCATTGAGGCCACGAAGCACACCTCTCTCTGCACAAAATAGCAGATCTACAAGCTCGTAGCACGCCACCGAGTGGCGCGCTACGAGCTTGTAGGTCTGCTATTTTTTTTTAATCGAAGAACCACTGACATAGAAACAGCTTTTTCAGAAAACTGTAGAAGACATTTTTAGATCTGATCTCAGGTCAAAATGGGTTAAAGTGACTTGGACAGTCCTTTGTGCACAACCAAACCAAACATAAACCCTTATGAGAACTTAAGACCACCGTTGTGAGTTCTTGGATCAGCTAT
Source organism: Protomyctophum parallelum (assembly GCF_964188405.1). NCBI lineage: Eukaryota > Metazoa > Chordata > Actinopteri > Myctophiformes > Myctophidae > Protomyctophum > Protomyctophum parallelum. The sequence goes on along the minus strand of NC_139707.1, from coordinate 6,576,928 downwards.
TAATTTATTTTTATTTTTATTAAAATGCATTTCACACAACTGAACAGATATCGCTGCTGCCTAGTGCCTACTGTCTTTTCTACGTACATCGGCAAAGTGGGCAAACGCATTGTTCAAGAACATTGATTTTCATACAACAGGACTAGTAATTTTATACATTTACAAATACGTTATAAAAATTATAAAAAACACAAAGAGAGCATTGTGGGAAGAATATAGGCAAAACCTCCAATTTATTTTAATAAATCATTTGCAAAAGGCTATTTTGTTGGCATTTCTTTCATTTTGATTTCCAAAAAAACACATGAATTTAATAGTTAATTGATACAATGTATGTATTTACATCAAACGAATTTTGGATTGCCAACTCCTTTTCAAAAGCATACAAAAGTTCCTTAAACTCTTCCCAGAGTAAAAAAACAACAACAATTGTATTATCTGCAACAACAAAAAAATACAAATTTGCTACATTGCAAAACTCTTTTGAAACATGCACTGTACATATTGTATCTAAACACTGAATCGCGCAGGACCATCCGGTTTATTGAAGTGTGTATTGTATGTTATGCAATGCATTCTGTGCTGTAAAAACAAGATCACTTTTCTTCGGGTCCCAACGGCTACAACAAAGGACTTGCGCCGGGGGAAGTTGAGTCTGCCATTTGCCTGTGTCCAAATTCTGTCACTCATTCACTACTTCCTACACTACAGTGAACTCAACAGTCGAGCGGTGCCTTTGGAGTCGAGCGGTGCCTTTGGAGTCAAGCACAGGGTGTGTGTGTGTGCGTGTGTGTGTGTGTGTGTGTGTGTGTGTTGCAGTGGTCAATGGGTTAGTGTATGGTGTGAATGGCCCAGCATCTGCAGAGGTCAATAGGTCGTAAGGGGTCTATAGGTCATGACTCATACTCTAAACGGACAGGCTTATGTCTATGGTGACTAACAGCTATGTCTGTCCGTCAGTCCGTCCCCATGTATGTATGTATGTCCATTTGAGTATGGATATCTGCAGTAGCCTCCTGATTGAGACATGCGCACGATGGAGCGGGCCACTCTAGCTCCACACTCACTCCAGAGGGCCACATAATGCATATTACTGGTATAGCAAAAATAGCCGATCTACAAGCTTAAAACACACCGCACTGCCACACATTTTGAGCTTGTAGATCAGCTATTTTTGCTATTATTTGAATTAAAATTCTGAATTATGTTTTGGTATTTTTGAATTGGAATCCTGAAAGGTTTTTATTTTATTTTATTAAAAGCGGGTCATGTTTGGATATGGAATTAGGAATTGTAACAGCTGAAATCAATAATATATCAGTAGTCTGATATTAACCTGAGGGCCGAATTAAGTGAGGGTTGGAGCCGCACGTGGCCCTCGGGCCACCAGTTGCCCATGTATGTATCAAAATGAAAGACTCCATCCATCTCTGTCTCACGTCTGCTGGTCCAACATCAGCTCACAGGTGCAGCCCAGCTCTCCCAGTTTGACCTTGGCATACTCTGCGCGGTTCAGGGCCATCTGACAGTCCTTCCTGGCCGAATACGTGGAGCCCTCGTGAGGCTGACCTGTAGCCACCTGGGTCGGGGCGAGAGTAGGTAGGGGTGCAGCACTTAATCCAACTGATCCATTCCATTCCATCGATTATAGGGATGCACCGATATGGACATTCCATATCCGAAAATAACAATTTAGCCGATAGCCGATACTGGTACCGATATGTTTATTTTAGTTTTTCTTGTTTTTATTTCCCCCTTTTGTGCCAGGGAAACAAATTACAAATCTTCAATACAAGAAATAAATGTTCAGAATCTATGCTTATCAACAACAGATAAATATCGGCTACTGCCATCGGTTAATTTTATTTGCCGATACCGATATTGAACGATAACGGCTGATACCGATATGTGACCGATACATCGGTGTATCCCTAATTATTATTATTATTATTATTATTATTGTGATGGTCACCTTAGCAGCCACACAGTGAGACAGTGAGAGTGGATGGAACTAACTTGACATCCCTTGAAGCTTTATGTCCGCCCGTGCCCAAAGGGCACGGCGCGGACACGGGTACAAGGGTGCCCAAATGCGGAAGTGCTAAGCTCCATGAACGCGACCTGAATCGATTCATGAACGGCTGCCTTGTGTTGAACCTCAGCTGCGCGCTATTTTGCTCGTGCATGTACTTCAACTTCGTCCGCCTGCAGTTCCCGCTTCAGCGCCTCACTGGGGGCCTGCTCTGAGGGCCCACTCTGGGGGCCCGCACTGGGGCCCTGCTCCGAGGGCCCGCTCTGGGACCCTGCTCTGAGGGCCCACTCTGGGACCCTGCTCTGAGGGCCCGCTCTGGGGGCCCGCTCTGATGAGGACAGGTGGTCTGCACCACATTCTCTCTGCTGCACCATAGGGAGGGGCATAGGTTTGATTTTTGTCATTATGTTTTGGACAAAATGTGTTTTTTGGTATTTCAGTATGTCGCGAGCCGTGGCCAAAGCATTCTCCCCGGGGGTCCCCAGTCAAAAGCGTTGAGAACCCCTGCAGTGGCCTGCACTATGCCATATACACATATCTGTCATTCTGGTTATATCGGTTGTGCTGTTCAGTTCTGTTTGTTGTTTGAGTTGATCTAATTTGTTTTGGGTCCACTTTTTGATATTAAAAAATAAAAAACATTACATAAAACATCTGCAAAAATGTGAACATTTTCTACCTGGAAAGGATTATTTAGACTTTACTGTGTGTCTCCCCCCCCCAATCTCTCTCCCCATTTCCTGTCAGCCTACTGTATACCTATCCCTCTATAAAATAGAATAAAGTATATGTATATGTATTGTATATATATAAATATATATATGTATAGTATGTATAGCATAGTAGTAAATATGTATAGTTTATATGTATAGTGTATGTATAGTTTCATTATATAGATATTCCACTGTTACTTTCTTAGCTTACGCATGTTTCATGATAAATGCTTTTATGTGATGTATTCCCATGCTTTTGTTCTTGCTTAAATGTAAGTCGCTCTGGATTAAGAGCGTCTGCTAAATGCCTAAATTGTGAATTGTAAGGCGAAAGCCACAAAAAATACCTTACAAAAATAATAATAATTGCCTACCTGTGTGAGGTATCGTATCTGAGAGCTCAGTTCAGTCTCCACCCGGTTGATGGAGCTCTGGAACTGCACCAGCTGTCTGTCCAGGAAACTGGCGTTGTGTTTGTCTTTGGACAGCTCCAGAACGATGTTACCTGGAAGCACAAACAGCCAGCGTTCTGAGCTACAAGGGCTGTCACCATTACACATTTAACCCATTCTGACCTGAGATCAGATTCATACGAGGTTTCCGCCGGACACATGAACCCATTCTGACCTGAGATCAGATTCTAAAAATGTCAGTCGCTCTTCGATTTTTCAAAAATAGCAGACCTACAAGCTCGTATCGCGCCACTCGGTGGCGCGATATGAGCTTGTAGATCTGCTATTTTTAAATAGCTAAAGCATAACATGATGCTGACACCAAAATGGGTGCCCGGTCAGAATGGGTTAAGTTGACACAATGACACAAATAATTGTGATTAACGATTTAATTGTGTTTTGAACATTTGAACGTTAAAATTTGTATTTCTGTTTGCCCAGTCCACACCAATGGGTCGAGAGAGACGCAAGTCGACCCAAGTGATTCAATTCAATGGCTGTGTAGGAGCCATTAGAAGAGAGGCATTATTTGTATTATTATTATTATTATTACCAGTATTATTTTTGACCACCTGGTGGCGGGCTTGAGACACACAGCTGCTAGAAGGTGACCACTTATAAGGTGACACAGGGGCACTAGGAAGGAACTAGACACAGGGAACCAGGGAGCAAACCGTTCTTACCAGCCAGTATCGGCAGCACAGAGACTAACCTATAACCTATAATCTACTAATAACATCACTGGATCACTCACATCACTGGTATGTTCATGTTCATGCTCAATTTCATTTCTGATTTCTGATAAATAAATAACACTCAAACTGGATCAAAGACTGGACATCCATCTGTTGCAATTTTCTGTGTGTACTGCGTAGGATCACTCCCATACCTGTGAGGTAACAGCCAAAGGAGATTGGAAACTGGAAAAATGGCAGTTACAGGCTGCTTGAGCCATTGAACGTATAAACTGTACTTTTTCGACCAGAAAGGGATTGTTTTTCACCGGAAGAAAAATATTCTCTATGAGGCAATTCTCTGGGCAATATCGGTATAGAAGGTGCAGTGGA